>NC_136547.1:19520908-19870908 GCF_910591455.1 Pholis gunnellus
ATTCATCTCCTCTGGAAAATATTATTAGGCCTCCACGGCGGTGTGTACACAAGGTCCGCCTGCTGCCAAGCACACAAACACAGATGACTTTTTATTGTCTCTTTGGCTTCGAGTGCGAGGGTCAGCTCGGACCACTTCCTCCTCCTGCTCTCTTGTTCTCTGCGTCTACTGCACTGCAAGAAGTAACCGCCTCGGTGTGATCGCTATTTGAACTAATTAGAACAAACAGGTGGTTTGTTCTAATTAATTCAGTGCAACCCAAACAGACGATTCCACAGCCGTGTTCGTTCATGATCGCTCCGTTTGTCTCACTAGAGTGACAATTTGACCAAGTCCGTACACAGCCTCATACAACCTTAACATGTATGGTGCTTCCACATATTACTTCTCAGAGGTGTGATGATTAGGATTTTAGCAAGTCTGCACGATAGATAAGTCTGCACATAAGTCACATTAAAGGGGATAGATGTAAAACACGGAAACATTTATTTATATTAAGATGATTTTTTGCAGCGCTCTCTCTCCCTCAGCTTCGCTGATTTGTTGATATATGACATCTTTCCTTTCACGATGCTTTTTGGAACGTAGGATGTACGACGGAAGGGACGTTCATGACATACATGCGAGACAGTCATTGTGAGTGTGTGTGCGTCTCGGGCACACATGCCTGTGCATGTTTTGCTCGTGACGTTGATGGAGATTGAGCCATTAAAGGCATTATCATCATTCTGCTCAGGGGGACAATTGATGCAGACGCTACCAAAGACGAAAACATCTCAACCTGTCTCTCTGCTATTCATCATTGTTAGGAACGACAGCTGCAGCACTCCCAGTATCCTCACAAACCAACCCCAAGTGTGTGTGTGTCTGTGTGTGTGTGTGTGTGTGTGTTTCTAAGAAACCCTCCTTCTCACTGTATATTTCACAAAGGGGGCAATCTGCGACGATGGGAGGGAGATAAAGCTCAGAGAGAGAGAGGGAGGCAAACACAAGACGCTGTTGGAAGGATGCACATTTTATCTTGGCAGAGAACGGGTGGGCCAGAGGGTCGATGTGTTTTTGTATTCCAGATGCTCGCTGGAAAATGGGCTGTCGTCTGGATTTCTATGTGAACACAAGAGGAGACAGTGGAGGGACCGGGGGTGTCCCACCGCACGGCCGACTCTCTCTGTATATATATATTTGTGTGCATGTATATATTCCTCAACATTAAGGAATCTCCAGACATCTAACCAAACAAACTTCCATTGTGCGCTTGTTTATGTGTGTCTGCTGACTTGATTTCCTGTGTGTGTGTGTGTGTGTGTGTGTGTGTGTGTGTGTGTGTGTGTGTGTGTGTGTGTGTGTGTGTGTGTGTGTGTGTGTGTGTGTCCAGACCCCTCAGGGGGCCTGTCCAGGCCCCAGTGTTGAGCACTGAGCGCTGAGTCAGTGCATTACTGTCATGGCAGATGTATCCTCCAGCCCCGTCCCCCGGCTCTCGCTGCTCGCCCATAGAGATGCATTCAGCTAAAGCCAGCGGCACTTTGCGTGATGAGCCTGGGCAATAGCCTCAATAAGGACTGATGGCACCATTTGGGTATAAAAAAAGAGGGAAGGAGGAGGCAGAGGAAGGGATAGAGGGAGGTAAAGAGAGGGGGGAAGGATTTCTGAAAGGAGGAGATACAGACGCGAAGATGGAGTGGCGCTGAGGAGAGTAACAGCGGGGAGAGACGGGTAAGAGGAGGGTAATAGCGCCGCAAAATGAGCTGTGTGTGCACTCAAATGGGCAAACCGCTGGCCATTAGAGAGAAATAGTCATGTTTTCTGACTACAGCCACCTCAGACACCTATCATTACCCCGGAGAATTTATTACCAGACATTGAGGGAATAAAAAAAAAAATGTGAATCTATTTCACAGTCACATTGAATTAATGAGCGGAGCCTCATTGGCAGCTGAGTCAGTGGCACGTGTCAGAGGGGGGGGGGGGGGGGCACTTTAGATCCATAAAGCTGGGACTTATAAATAATTAGTGGGGGAGTAATTTATTTATATGGAGATCACGGACATGTCATGTGGTTCAGTCAACACAAGCTGGTTAGCCAGATTATGTTTTACTTCACCGTTGATCGGATGCTGACCCCGGGTCAGAGAACAGAGCATCAGTCAGATTAAAATAATATATTAGTGTATATAAGTCCACTGCCAGACCATTTGTGGGCTGGCTTTATATAAAAGCCCCCAATGACAGAGAGAAAAAACATCTAATGACCTTGACTTGGGTCATTTCAACAAATCACTCACCTGAAGTCTTTCTGCGTTGAAAACTGTTTTCCAAGTTTGTTTTTTTCAATTCAAATGTGATCACACCATCATTGGCTGATACAGGCAATTATTGGGCCACCTCCTGCACATTGCCATCCATCCCATGCACAATCGTGACGCGTGTATCTCAGAGGCATTTAAGATTTGTGATCATTTCCGTTATTGCAATTTGCTGAAGAGGCCTCCTCCCATCAACAAGGAGTGCGACTCATTTCTAAATATTACTGAAGTCTCATAATGAGTTCTTCCGCTGAGGGTCGTCTCAGTCAGAAAGCTCGCTAATCAGGAGCTGATCGCCCGCCGACCTGCTGCCTCTCCACCTCCGCTGAGCTTGATTATCTTCAACGCTGATTTTCCGGCAGCGAAGCGACGCCGCACGACTTCACCGTAATGTGAGATCACTGCTGACGGCTGTGACTGCTAATCAAGACGGAAGAAAGGAACGACTCGCAGAATGACAAACGTTGTGCGTTAGGAGCAGCTGACCACATGAATCTCATCATTGAGTGAAGATTCCTGTTTTAAATGGTTCTGAATTTGATTATTTTTGGGGGGAAATGGTTGGCAAATGTAAAGATTTGACATAATTCTTTTGACATTTTCTGGACAATATTGCAACATCTGGATGAAACTGTGAGCTTTGATTGTGTTGTTCCTATGATATTAGTTAATAGCATATGTTTGGTAACAACTTTAATGTTTTGAACTAAAAGTTAAATAGAAACAGTGAAGTATCCAAAGCAGAACAACCGTGAATGAGTCGACATCTTATGAACTTTCTCAATGAATTTTTGCCACTGGGGGGAAACTGCTGTTTGGAGAAAGATGAATTAATGGAGGGTTACATGTGCATCCCAGCACAAAGGCTTTATTGTATGAAGCCCCGTGTTTTGTCTGTTCGAGCTTCCTCTTCCTCTTCGACACAGCTTCCTCCTGTTCACCGGACCGACCCCCCCCCCCCCCCCCCCCCCAGCAAACAGACCCACAGTCAGCACGTCCCCATTAGCTCCCGCTAACGCCGCAGCTCCAAGCATTATCACACCTAGACGCTAATGTTACGACTAATTATCATGATGTGTTCCTGGTCCTGGAAACACACACACACACACACACACACACACACACACACACACACACTGGAGCTGGAGACCTCATTCCGTTTCCTTCCCTGCCGTGAAACAAATCAAAAACTTGTTACTCCGACGTCTCTGAATGCCGTCTCTGCTATCTCACCACAGCATTAATATCAACTATCAACAGGAACGGGCCGGGGAAGCGTCCGCTGGGGCCACTCCTCAGCTGGAGTCAATTAGTGAGGCAGGATGACCTCTTCAGATCTACAATTATTACCCTCTCACTAAAAACCCTCCAGTTGATGCTAGTCCGCCCTAATAGCGTCGTAGCTGTGCTAAGTAGAACTAATTCACATCTATAAGAGTGTGAATGTGTGTGTGTGTGTGTGTGTGTGTGTGTGTGTACATGTTGTAAAGCCCTTCAGTTGCTCGGCGGGGATTTTAATTAGAGCGTATACACCGAGATAAAACGCTGTGTTTTCACAGATTGTTTTTCACCTGTTGAAATGTTTCAATGTCGTTAATTGCAATTCTAATTGCATCGCGGCTCGCTCCTGCTTCTGCAGCCTGAATAATGCAGAGCGTCGACGAACGCTCGTGATCGGTCACTTGCCAAACAACATTTTTTACTTTTTAATTTCTAATAGAGACAGAAAGACAAAGAGCGGGATCAGAATGTCAATAAAGTCTCTTTCCCTGAGAGAGATTCTGCTGCTGTTTCCCTCTCATGGACCGACACTGTTTACTGGCGTATTAACCGGGTCCGTTATCTCCATATCTCTATATTATTTACATTTTGGTCCTCGATCCGACACACATTTGATCGTTTTGCTCACCTTTCCAAAACCAAAAATATGAGAGTAAAAGTGAAAGTATTTGATTAAACGATGCGTTTGTGTTCTACTTCACAGGAGGCTGCAAACGCCAGCATGTCACACGTCTGTGCACAGGTCGTACAGCTGGAGGAACGTTTTCCAGCTCAGTGTCAGACACCAGAATGCGTCCGAAGGTTTTCATTTCATTAGAAGAAGCTCGATCAATACATAGACTTAAGAATTAAACCGGTGGAATACTTTTTAAAGACCCCTTCAGCAAAGATTCCCATTTTAAAACAAGTCAGTCGGGAAAATTAGAAAGTCAGCCCGGAGACTTAATGACCAGCTGATAAAATCTAACGACGGTTGCAGAATCAAACCGAGCTTTGTGCCTGCTTCTGTGTGACAGAGCGTAACAAAAGATCAATAGGAAGTATCCAGTGAACTGTTATTGTTCACCATAACCACGTCCAGTCGTTGTTAATTCGCTCTCTCAGTATCTCCTCTCACATCCTCTGTCCATCCGAAACCTCACATCGTGTTCCTTTCCCTCTTTGATCTCTCACTGACAGGTCTGCGCCGCTGAGCGCGCCCTTATTTTGTTAACGGTTATTGGAGAGGCATGATGTCAGCAGAATGCAGCTGTGCTCCATTTGTAATACAAATGCAAATTTGATTTACTTCGGTACAGGGTGCACCTCTTGCTCTCATCATCAAAGCCGTCTCTTCTCGATCTTTTCCAAAACAGCCGATGACGACACGCTGGACCGTGAGAAAGCAAAGCTGTAGAGCAGGGAGGTCAGAGGTCACCGGTTCAATCCGATGAACCTTTGCAGGTTAACATAAGCTCCATCAATGTGTCGAACCTTCTCCTCTCAGATTGTTCCTCCGTATACTTTACCGGAGCAAAGTTTAGGTCTCGTGCAGTTTAACTTGTAAATGTTAAGTGGTTGTAAAGAGAGGCTTCACTTTTCCCTCAACTCATTAAATCCTCCCTCAGACTTCAGGCTTTGCAATGAAGCACAAATTGCAAAGCTGTAGCCTGTGAACATGGAAAACAAACAATTAAAAACATTTTCGGAAACCTACACCCCCCCCCCCCACCCCCCACCGCCTCCACATTCTCAATCTTCTCTTCACCTTCAGCTTCCTAATAAACAGTCTTAAGTTGACATTCTGTTTTTTTTCCCGGGGCAGAACTCTTGTGCCGGGGCGGTCTGCTTCCTAATTGTAATAATAATTGTGGTTCCGCCTAATCTCAGCCGGGGCTGTGACCCCGGCCCGCTGTGAGCGGATTTGAGATAATGAAATAATTGCCCCCAAATGCTTTTTTTTTTCTTTCCCAAAGCAGCCGCTGAAACCTGAACCCCTCAGACGAAGAAGCATCAACATTCACTCGGTCTCTATCAGCGGGCATTTTCCACTTTAATTGAAATTTAGATTGTTGTTGACCCCCCGGGTGAGGTTTGGTGGGCCGGGTATAGCGTGCAACTCTAATGTGCCGGGTTGGTCCAGAGAATGCCATCTATCCATCACAGCGAGAGTGTGTGAGAGTGTGTGTGCTCCAACATTTCTGCATATGCAGTATGTCGTGTGTGATGATTAACACACGTGCAGAGGACATGCATTCTATTTGTCTCAGCAGCCAGCTCGATGACACCGCGCATGCATCGTTCATCATGCAGGAGGCCCTGATGCGAGTGAATGTGAAGATAATTTCCGTCTCATTTGTAAATGTCCCACATGACGTCTGTTTCTATGTGCTTCTCCTCTCTGGCTCAACAGGACCTGAGGGACATCAGCAGCGCCGTGTGAGCGAGCACCCACGGTTATCCTGCTGTTAAACGATTACTCCATCAGCCTCCGCTCTGTGTATGCCTGAGTAAATAATGAGCGGAAGAGTGGAAAAATGCCTCCGGTGATACATGTATAAACTTACCTACGACTCACCATATGTCTCTTTTAGCAGCCAGTTTGAGCAGCTTCAATATTTCAGGTCAGTTATCACAGTATGTATGCTAACGCTTCCATCGTTTAATAGGAATGCTTATTAAAGGACACCTGCAGTGGGACTGAAGTGGATTTTATAAGCTATTTGGCACTTTAGCAAAAACAACATTTGAATCGTAGGAAGTGAATCCAGGTGAATAACAGCATTGTGATATGATATGAAGTACCGGGGTTATTCTGTGGTAAATGATGCATATCGATGCATTTGATGAAATCATCTACCGTGGTCACACGTGTTATCGTGTGTTCAGTTGGTCGGCTCCCTCAGGGCACATCATGGAGGTTTGCTTGGGCAAAAGTGGCATTTTTTGGGCGCGAAAAAAAATATTTCTTGCACGAGTCTTTCAGTATTTTGGTGACTCGCCATAAACTTCACTGCACTGAGGGAGAGGAGGTGTGTCATCAAACATTCCAGTGTCATTTGGTGTTAAAACAGTACTCTGTACTTCTATAACTAGATGTGGAGAAGTTGTTTGCATACAGTTGCCTATTTATACATCCAATTGATCCAGAGAGCTCCCCCGAACGGAAGCTTGTGTTGAGGCCAAAGAGAACCCTCGCCAAGAGTCAGCGGACGCCTGAGCGGTTGAGCCGATGTGTTACGATGATTCATACAGTTACAGGATACAACGGTACAGGAACGTATTTTCAACATAGTGCCCGATGACTGTACAACAGGGTGCTGCGATTGAACGGCCACCAATAAGCTATCTGCCGATATTTGTTGTAAATAGTCTGATGGAGGCGTCTCTATGAAGGCAGATGAAGAAGAAAGATAGAACACGCAAGACAATTTTTCTATGTGCCGCTAAAATGACGTCGTACTGTTTACGTCACGGTTGGTTACGTTACATGTGAGGTCAGAGTTCACTGAGGGGGAATCACTGAAACACGACGCCAACAGGAGAATTCCTGAGAACCGGACCCGTCACGGAGGGACTCGTATAGTCTGGAAATGACTCCGATGGCCGGGGTTGGATCAATACTTCTAGAGAAACGAGTAAATGAGATGGATTTATCTTGCTCTGCCTCACTGAAACACACACACACCCACACAAATAAACAGATGCATTCGGTGCTCGGGCCCGTTGTACTGGAATTGTATTTATTGAAGCCGTGATATAACAGCATGAATAATAGTCGCTGTGAGTCCACTTCAGGGCCACGGCGGCCACAACCTCAGGAATCAGTGAGAGTGAATTATTCAAGCCACAGAGAGATATAATATGTATACAGATCACATACTGCAGGACTGAAATATTACAATATTATTGTATATATTAGATTCTTCATTACCTGACCAATAAGACAATCTGTGCTATTTCTTGTAAAAGTAGGACCATGACTGGAGTATTTATAGCAAAGTCAGAAGGGAGAAATAAAGTGAATGTGTTTATTTAAGAGTCTGTGTTCAATCACAGCATGCGAGTGATGAATGTGTTTAATATTCACAGCTTTTACAGGAACTCTTCATCCACAGCGCCTGAGCAAAGTATTACCAAACAGCCATTTGTGTTGCTTGAAATAACGGACAAAGACAAACCGTTTTAGCTCAGGCTGCACAAAGCTCACTCCGTCCCGTGAGCTCCGCGCTGAGCGGCGTTTAGATGCTTCTTTACACTTTCCATCACACTAATTAAACTGACTGGGGAACAAAAGCCAACGTAGCCCATCCAGTTCCCTTAATTGCTTTTGACGCAATGCACAGATAATCACAGATAAGATCTACATTCAGTGTTAGAATTAGTACAATTTTTAATTAGCCTCTATTATAGAAGTCGTTTCCATGAAGGCAGAGAGAGAGAGAGAGAGACGGGGACTTTGTGTGACCACTGAAAGCACTCGAGTGAAGGAATGACCCGATTAAGATAAAGGCAATTACTTTATTACGATGCTCGACAATATTGCAACAGGACAACAGGACTGAGTGAGGCTCAGGCAAATATACTGTAGATGCTCCAGTATTACAGTTACCAACCATCAAAGGTCCTTTTTGCAACCATGAACTCTAATCTAATCTAACAAGTTCTTTCATTTGTAACTAAAACGTAGTTTTCTCTTTAAGCAAACACCCGCATTACACGATGCGGTTTTTTTTAGGTCGACAAGACATCTGTGAACGCCGGATGAAAACCAGCCACAGCGTGGTCTGAGCAGGGGTCAGAGGTCATCGACCAGGAGTCAACGAAGGGTCAGATAAATATCAAAGGAGGCCATTCCCACCCAAAAGAGGGGGAGCATCCAGAAACAAGAATAATCACGTGAAAGTAAGAATGGTTGTGCTTTCGTTACCTCAGAATGAGCCGGTTATACCTACACGGCTCATAGCCGCCATCTTTCTGCAGTTAGCCCAGAACGTACAAACCGAACACGGGCTCTAGATCGGAGCGTTCACATGTTCACGTCAGCCAGCGTAGCTTTCCTACACGCTACCCACTAGACCTTTGAGTGCATTTCTCCTATTTGCTGAGACAAACCGATCAAACGCTCATCGCAGCGTTGTTTAGTTTAATGTCAAGACTTACAAAGTCTGGAAAATCCTTTCAAACGCTGGCTCAATTTTTAAAAATGAGGTCAAGCTTAAGGCGATAGTTTGTTCAAAAAAAAAGAAAAGAAAATGACATTTTGTGGTTTAAGTGTTTTCATTTAACAGCAATTATTTGTATTTCAATGCAAATGAACCAACTGAATAAAAACCTGTCTCACTCAATAACCAGCATAAATAGCATCGGAACACATTTAGACCCGTGTTTGAGTTCACTGTTTCTAATCCACTTTCTTGACATCACTGAGGGCTTAATTCCCAAGCAGACGAGAAACAGGGAAATGAGACGGCTGGATCATCATCTCATACATGTGAGAGGTCAAAGTGTGTGTGTGCGGCGGGATTAGAAGAGCGATTAAATCAGATCCCAATCTGAGACGCCTTCAGTTATCAAGACAAGAAGGAAGGTTCTGAGGCTTTCGCTCGCAGTCCAGCCTGAATTAATACAGTCGACTGAGAAATACGTCTCACGTTGAGTGCAAATCTATGTTTCATATTTGGAATAAGCTTTGCCCGAGAATTTTAATCCAAACGTTTCAGCGCGTGCGTTCCTGAGAGGTTTGGAAATGAGATTCTGCTGTCGTGTATAATCCACTTCTATAATGACTTCCCTGTAAAAGGGATAGATAGTCTGAGCCCACGGGGGGGTTTTTGCTAAGTAACTATGTCAGAGAGCCACAGCTACTCACCGCTCGCTATAAATACACACTGTGTCTGCTGAGCAGCACACGTCCACAGCTCTGCTTTATACTGTAAACAGACATCTTTCCGTGTCCTGCCCATACAGGTGACAGCCGGCGTACAGCGGAGCCTCTATGAAGGGTCGCTTTGTGCTAGTTTAATGTTTTCCCCCAACAAAAGGGCCATCTGTGGCGCGCTGCCATAGTTTTATCACGCCTGCCACTGAAACATTGATGGTAAAAAAAAATCCCATTATAGAGTCTTAAATCAATTCATAAAGCCACGCCAAGTGGCGAACAAGTCGAGAGTTTGAAAGGGGCAGGAGGGTTCTTTGAAGCCAGTATATTAGCGTCGATAACGTCACGTTGAGTCCCTTCTAACGAGCTTTAACGAGCTTTATCAAGCGAAGTTAACGAGTGGCATCAGAGCCAAGATCCCCATAAATGTCCCGGTCGTATTTCATCCAGAGCAAGATGGCACCAGGTGGCTCGTCATAAAGAGCAACATTCTCCAGACGACCGGAACCAAATGTCAAAATCAGGTATTCAAAGCAGCGGAGGCGCTACAATGTGACGGGATGCTACTTCAGAATCCTGTCCTTCCAAATGCATTGACACAAACCATGTACAGTCAAAATAATAGCCACAGTAAAGCAGCACAATAGTCTATAAACTAAATGTGATTTACAGGATGAACATGACATGAAGTTCACCATCAGCTGTCAGAGACCAATGATTATGAAGGATCCAGTCCAGGGTGAGGAAAAGGGGGACAATGGCAAAGAAACTCTTTATTTGTTCTGAAAGCACAGCAGAACCAGACATTGGTTTGTGCCATTTCTGTCTCTCTTTAGATTCTACAGAATGATGGAGGGAGGCATCCACATGTGAAATGATGAGCACTGGCATCAATACAGCTATCAGAAATGTCCTGAGGAAATACGCATCCCCAGCTGGGCATCTTAGAACATGAGGGGGGAAATACTATCTGGTGAATTGAAGTGGTTGAATCTTATCCCAGCGATCTATCTGATATGCAGCAGAAGGCTTAAACATGTAGATAAGACTTCATTTACACGAGCTTCAACAAACAGTGTGAACCACAGAACAGGAGCTAAGCAGTACACATTAAATATGATGAGTGGTGCAGAAAGCAGACACATAAACCCACAGCTCTGGGTTGAAATAATATCTAATAATCAGCTGAATATAAAGTACGAGGAGAAAATGTGACAACTAATCTTAAATGGGGAAAAAAAGCCTATTGACTTTACAATAACACTAATATTACAGGGAAACATATTGTTATACAAGAGTACATGCAGTAATACAAAATACCGTGTTACATAACAAAACCACACGTGAAGAACCGAACATGAAAGCACCGTATACAGTAACGCGCATGTCATCAACATTTTTGAAAGCATGACTTTTACTTGTAACAGAGTATTTCTACACTGTGGTATTACAGTTTTACTTAAGTGAAAAGAGCTTAAAGACAAAGTGTATTTGTCTGCTCAAAATCTTGATAATGGTCCAAACAACTGTCATAAAGCTTCTTTCCCCAGTTTCACACACAAGTAACGCTCCAAGTGTTTGTTGAAGTGATCTGCTGTCTGTAAGTTGACCTGATGGAGACTCTATGGACCGTATAGCTTACTTATATATATATATATATATATCACAGCCTAAAGGCCGTGAGTAAGCTGTGTGTGTGTGTGTGTGTGTGTGTGTGTGTGTGTGTGTGTGTGTGTGTGTGTGTGTGTGTGTGACCCAGCAACTGAAGCCAAACCCAAACCCCCCCATGCACAAACACACCAGGACACCCATGAGTCATTCTGACAGCACAGCCGTGCACATCGCACAGACACACTCACACACACACACACAGAAACATATCTCCGGCTGTTCAGGCCACTGACCATACATCCTGTAAGCACAACAACCATGCGGCTGTGCCCTTCATTGCCCTAAGTCGGTTCCTTTGCGATCAGACAGAAGAGCATACATAACATGCACTTTGCGTTACGAGGCCACAGCCCACATTTCCTCTGTAAAGAGCCGTTTACATCAGGTCGACTGCTTCATGGAGCTCCGTGTCTTTCCCACAGTCATGTGTCTCATGCAGCCTGCTGTCGTCTTACTTTAACCTCCACGTCCTCGCCCCCCCGGCGTATTCCTCCGAGACCTAACCCCTGATGCTGGAGTCTACTCATGAGAGTAAAATGTTTACGTTTGACATTAAAGATGTAGATAATGTCCTCACAGATCTAATCTCTAACTGCAGGACATTTCTGCTCCATCATGGCTGTAGCACCAAAATAAAGTCCAGAGCGAGCCCCTCGCATTATCTTCACATCGATGCTTCGGACGAAGCAACGGGGAAAGCACATGAGATGGAGTGCCAGCGGGTAGTCGTGCAGCCGGCCTCTCTGGACTGTTTAAATATGAGTAACACTTCCTGAACCTGAGTTTCCACTCACTAAAAATAATCACCAAAGAGGGGGGGGGGATGTCTGGGGTGTGTTGATTTAGCAGATTTGTTGCTGAGGTCCTCATAAATGGTCGTGTTCAACACGAGGAGATTGTATCGTCTCCTGCTGATAAAACCTTATCACCGTCAGAGGAAGCTGTGAAATCAGTGCAGGAAAAAATAAAGTGATATTTTTGCTCCTCTGATGTTCTCACGCTCCTCCTGTGTGTACTTCAGTTAAGTTCAAGATACAAGACTGTTAGCAGTCACAGCGCAACTTTTGCAAAAGGGCAACCAACCAAATTCTTCACGTGAAGTTCGGTTCTACTCATCGTGACTCAGTGAAAGCAGTTGTAAAATGTCTTCCGTGGTTCTGGAGGGAGCTTTCAAACGTCATCTCAGCCGAGGTTCAAACACTGGCGATAAGAGAAGAAACTGAACAGAGGAGCTGCTGGGTGCACTTGTTTCATGGCTCCATGTTCAGTGGCGGCATGTCAGTCGGGCGTGCCGAATTGTAATTAAAGCCCTCCAGGTGCTGGACTGTCCACTGTCAACGAGCGATGAGAACGTGCAAAGATCTCGACACAATCCCCATAATTTAAAAGTAAAAATGTGTTTCTACAGAGGCATTAGAAGCCTTTTATTCCTGAATGAGGGAGGGTATTCTATTTCAGAGGAAGTGATTTCTTTTGTCCCATCTTGTTTCACACCCAGAACTTTGGCAGTGAGGCAACAAACAGGTTTTCGACCAACAGGTACAACTGTTTGGCTTTGCTGCGTTGCAGAAGCTGTCAAATGACACAGACCTACATGTCTGCTGTAGTATTTCTGCTCTAAAGACGCAGCGACCTGTCACGGGTTTGGAAAACAATAATAGGGTTTCTTTTACTATTACAGGTGTTTGTCGGTTTATGCACTATAGTGATGACCTCTCTAGCCTCTCCATTTTTAAATCTCATACATCTCTCTGAAAGGTGGCTATCAATCAGAGAGAGAGAGCTCTCTGGCTCCATTTAAAACAGTTCATAATGTCTGGGACAAGAAGCTGGCAGAAAATCTATCGGATAGAGGCGGTGGAGAGGACAATGGTGCTGATGCAGAAAAGTGAGATTTAAAAGTTTTCTGGCAAATAGCTGTTGAGTCTCACTTCTTTGAATGAGGACGGGATGGAGGAAGTTTTCAAGCCCAATTCTTCTTAATCTACAAGGAGACAGGTATCGACTGCTCCTCCATAGACTGAAAAACACAAACAGCACCGAGGAGGGAGCCTCCGGATAAACAAAGACGTTTTTTCAGCAAAGATCATTCCTCCACAATCAAAACGTGTTATTTATAGCTCACCGTAGCTCCAGTCTCCAGAGCTCATAACTGCTTCTTGTGTAAGAGACAGGGGAAGGGGGCATTGCATTCTGCAGCTGAGCAATCAATGCCGTGATTAATGGAGCTAATTTTACCTGGACACCGCGGATCATTACTTCCTGCTCTCCGTCCCCCCCCCCTTCCTCCCGTCTATATGGAAGTCAGCGTGGATAATGTGTTTGCTTCACTAATGAGAGTCCCGCAGAGAGGCAGAGGACGGCGGAGGGCAAAGCCACGGACGACAAGTCCTCCGGGACGGCAGCCTGGCAGGCAAGAGATGCTATCTGCAGCAGCCGCTGAAAGCAGCGCCGCAGATCAACGCAGTCGTGACCTTCTCCGCGGCGTCTGGCGCTGACAACGTGTTGACTTGAGATGTTATCCTGCATACCTGTCTCATAACAATATTTCATTAGAGGATGGAGAGTTTCAGACTCCGAAAAAAGTTGTCTCGGTTACTTTTGAATGAGAAATGTTAAATCACATGTAGATAATGAAACACTTTACTTTTAGCTTGCTAGCTGCCGCTAATAACCCATGAATAAGGCTGAATCTTAACATAACCTGTAAGCCTACGAAACAAAGCAGTATTAAATGCTTTGGCCTAGAAAGGAAGCCTGGTTAGGGTGCTACTGTAGTAAGCTAGTTAGCTGGGCGTGCTAATGTGTGCGAGCACATTGTTTAATCTATTCCTCACACTTTTTTCTTGTATTTTTGGTTTGGGAAAGGCAAAAAAAAAAAGAAAAAACACCCTGACTATCACCCATCCTATAGACGGAGCCGGATCCCCATGCACACCGCTTAAAACCTGACAGTTTTGCTAGCGACGGTTGCTAAGCTATGATTAGACAATAGCCTGTTTGGGGTTTATTGGATGGTCAATTAGCAGTAAAATATGCCTGACACTGCAAAGCACATACTGCAGCATTCATAAGATACAATCTCAGTTTTGGGTTTGAAAAACCTCGACAGTTGGTGTTTTTCTTCGTTTTTAAGCTTCAAAACCACAAAATGCATTGCAGTTAAGATAAGATCAACATAAGGTCAAGGCTGGTTTTCATCCAGCAGCAACAATAAGTAAAAGTTGACCTCAACCTTGAGCTCAGTTTCAGGGTCATATGTGCGAATTCTTCTCTGTGAGTTTAGGTTTGCACGGCTGCAAAGGCCGCCTGAGACCGCCGTTTGAAAAACACGGAACCTCCTGAGGCTGCTTTTCTCAGGACGACCCCTACAAAACATGAACTTGTGACCCGTGTAGGCCAAGAGAGAGAAGAATAAGCCCACAGGGGCTCGTACAATAGATGTGTGAGGCTGACAACATGAGTCAGCTGAGCTCTGTGACTCCATTAACTATTGAAGTACTGGACAGTGTCCCTTCATGAGGAGTAAAGTACTATATTTTGTTCTTATATACTGCAATCCTCAGAGTGGGAAAGCTTTTATAAGGGAAATCAGTATCAGTATCAGTATGTAATGCAGCAGATGGTCCTCGACGCTTTGCCTGAATCTATATTACCTTAATCTACATAGTGAGATAACGCCTGCCGCTCCGAGCTCATCAGCTAGATTGTAGGTCTGTGCCATATTGTGCCCTCATTACCATTAAACCCAGTGCTTACTGGGAGGGATAGCAAATGGACGCTACAGGGAGCAAGTGAAAGTACAGAAGAGAACTATTTCTGTACTTCATTTATGTCTGTTCTTCGTTAAGTGTTAAGTCTCTTCCTCTGTGTCTCAATCCATCAGCCCCATACCGCTGAAGTTAATGATGTGAACATAGGACACACAGCAGCGGTGCCGGAGACAGCTGGAGAACCAGGAACTAGAAAGCTCTCAGTCAAAACATGCTGGGAAATCTAAACAAAATGTCAGCAATTACAAAAAAGAAGAATCTAATACTGTTACAACAAGTGCAGAAAACACTTTCAACAAAAGCACAATATGTCTCATTTGAGTGTCTGGAATGTAGAATATCCCCTGGGTATGTTTTCATATGCATGCAGGTTTTATTCCGAGCAGATTTCAGGGAGAAGGTGCACGGACGAAAAAACCATTAGGAACCAATGATGGGAATGATAGAAATTGGAAACAGATTACGAGCCCGTCTGGTCCGAGCAGCTTCATTCGAAGCCTGCAGACACAGAAGTGGGTATTTCTTTGTAGATGCAGAGTCCGGTGTGTTGCAGTAGAGAGGTGTCATTGATTATTACATTCAATATGGTGCTGTGTTAGAACATCTTAGTTTTTCGTCCTCCATCTGAATTCTTGCGTCCTCACAGAGCGGGTTTATTGCTGCGGGAATAAGAAGAGGGTCTATTCTGTTGTACGAGGGGAGACGGCTCTCTGCCTTTGAATGGACCTGAAGAAGATTGGAATATGGCTTTCATCTGTAACACTCCACATAGTGACAGTAACTATTCTACTTCTCAACAAAAAGTGAAAGAAAAAAACATCATGGCATGGCCCGGTTCACCTCTTTGAAGGAATGATAGAGGATCTCTGAATGGATGTGGGAGGAATGACATGAAAGGCTGACATATGATCAAGCTGTGAATATAAAGAAATATAAAAAATACATTTTAGATCCCAGGTATGGTTCTTTCATATGCAAATAGATAAATACATTTAAGAAAAGTGTATCAAAAGACCTGGCGTTTCTTGATCATCGGTATCTTGTTAGCTTGGCTGTATTCCTGCAGGGAACGACGCGACCATACACGCGTGAACACGGGCATGAACAAGACATGGATGCATGGCAACATCTTTTCAAGTGTATTTATTGATCGACAGAGCGGAGGATGACACAGAGAGACATGGAAAGTCATCGGGGAGCCTCTCCGAACACGATCACATGACTGGACAGGTCAACTGACTGTGAGCTAAACCCTAACCCTCCATAGCTGTTGTGCCTGTCGAGCTTTTTTGTTCTTGCACGGCTTATACGGAATTTATAAAGAAAATGGTGGTTGTGATCTCAAAATTCATAGTCAATTTTGAAACTTTGAAAATTTTGAGATTTCAGACGGCTTCTCGTGTCCGGCCGGCACTCGTCCCTTCTGTTCGCTGAAACTGTTGCTAGCAGATATGACCAGCTAGCTGGCTCGGCTCAATTTAGCTCCATGGAATGGTTGAAAATATAAATAATTGCTCTTGTATTGCAGTGTAAACCTAGTTAGTAGTATTCTAAAAATTATAAAGAAAAATGTATTGTCAGACTACTTTAATTCGAACACAACTGTGTTTAGCTGCTTAGCTAATATACTTGGACAAGACAGGATAGATTTTTTGCTTTATCGTTCGTATTTTCTTTCCTAATGTTGCAAGAGGCTGAGAGGATGAAGACCAACTAATGTGTTTGGGGAACATAACATGTTCATTTTTGGTACAACCTTGGCTGGGGCTGCTTAAAACTTCCCCCGATCCAATGAAGAGCATCACAGAACTGCTAACGTTAGCCCAAACGTTGCATTCAGGACCGGCCTCCACAGAGAGGAAATACTACACAGCGGACATGCTAGTTGTGGACTGGGAACTTTTGTACTCTATAACCCCAAAAACTAAATGTAACCTAGTTAGTTTATCTTGTTCAGTTTGGCTTTGTAATGCTCATTTACTACTGTCCCGTCAGTAGTAAGCTAGTTAGCCTTAACTAGCTTACTACTAGCTAGTTAGCTTTTAGCTAATTTTGAACAATGAGTGAGTTGGCAAAGGAGGTGCTGAGTTGTCATACAGAAAAAAAGTAGGACTACTTTCAATAAATGCCATGAAATTAACATAATGATCCGACAAATACAGAATAGAAAGAGAAAAGAGTGGAGCCAAAGAATGTTATCTTTGAATATGGATGATTCACTGACTGCTGCTGCAGCCTAGAAGTAGGCCTCAACGACCATTACTCTGTGTCTGTGTCTCCTTTATATGTTTTAACCTTTTTCATCCGGGCCAAAGCAACAGCTTGACCCCTGCGCAAATATATACGCCTCTCGGATATATGGTCCTTAAGAAGGGCTATTAAGCAGTGCACCGTAAGGACCCGGGTTAAATGAAAATGTATTACTTGAGCCAATGACAGCAAGAGGAGGAGGAGGGCTGACAAAAACAGCACCGTAGAAAAACAGCCCTGGCCAGTGGAGGTCAGTTTAGCAGCGATATTTTAGCCTCGCCGCCGCAAAAGAAGCTGCCGGGCCCACAAGGTTTGTCCAGGCTACAGTTGTGAGGTTGACATGCTTGCAAATACACACACACACACACATACACACACACAGGACCATGATGCAGAAAGAGATTGACTCATGGAAGCCAGCCAGCCAGAGTCCGAGGCATCGATGCAACATTGGGTTTGTACACAAACGTATTACTTCTCTAACACCCACACTGCACTTTGCTCAGGGCACACTTATGGCACACATGTAGACAAACAGAAGTAAAACAAAGAGTGCTGACTGACTCTCTCTTTTGTTTTTACCATTAAACTGCTTGTATTACTGCTACAGGGTTGGTACATATATTCTACACACACACAAATAGGCGCGTGGACACACTCTGTGTTTACAGAAATGGAGCGAGAATAGACAATGAGTAAGAGCCTCGAGGAAAAAGCACCGATCTAAACATAGCCGGGCATATAATGCCTTTGTCCAAAAGCAGAGAGGCAATTTCACCACTGAACAGTCCTGTGATGAGAACCGATGAAGTGTTATCCCTAAGAGTGTAATTTCATCACACACACACACACACACACACACACACACACACACACACACAGATTTAGAAACCGCAGTCAGTAAACTTGCTTGACCTCACCTTCTTTGTTGTAAGTAAACTGTATGTCAAATGTGTCCCAGCAAAGCTAGAATAAACAGTAGCGGGCCGTAGACGGCTCCAGTTTCACATTCAATCTGCAGTAAAAAATATACAGCCGCACACAAATGGACTGCTGAGCTCTCAGGCCCAGATCAACACAGTTATTGCTGAATCACTTTTTTATTTCCTGCTGCTTTATTTCTGGAGTTCAGAGTTCACCGTAGTTCGAGCCAATATCCCTGTGCACCGCAGGTCGGCCTTTGTCTGCACTACACTGGTACCAGACATTTTTCAAGTTGCTTAAAATCCAACTGAAATCACATTTAGTCGAATATCAGTCTGCTGGGGAGGAGGTGTCGGTGTCTGTTTGAGCTCCTGCAGGGGGCCGAAGACACAAAGTAGACAAAGCTTGTGAAAGAAACAATAGAGCTCGTTAGTCCGAGTGTTACAAGTGTAATAAGAACTAGCAGCATCCATAGGATGGCAACGTCAGCCTGTTGGACTGTTCAGTACTTTCCAAACTGAAATATCGCAACTGTTGGATGTTTGCCATCAGATTTTGTACAGCTATCCACGGCGCCCAGACAATAAATGCTAATAACTTTAACTCCAGAGGAATCATCAGGTAAACTTTAAATGAGTTCAAGACTTCCCACCAGTCTCAGCTTTACTGTATTTAGTGCTAATTAGCATGTTAGCATGCTGAATTAAGATGGCGAACATGGTAAACATTACACCTGCTGAACATGGTCTGCATCGTCATTGTGAGCGTGTTAGCGTGCTGGTGTTAGCATCTAGCTTAAAGCACCGCTGCACATCAGTACAGCATCACAATGCTGTGCACTAACATAAGATAATTGCTTTTTTTCAAAATTATTTTGTGGTGTCATGGATCTTCAATAAATACAAATCCTCTTTGTTTTGGGAAGTGGTTGGTCCACATGAGTGCTCGACAGGAACGCTGGGTGTTCAAGTTCCCCTCTTCTCTCCAAGTTTCAAACCAAATCAATACCACACTGAACACACACACACACACACACACACACACACTCTACATACAAGTGAAAAGATGAGCAGAGAGGTCGGAGGCAGCTCTTAATCATATATTGATCAATTTATTCATTCTGTCAGGACACGTTTCCCCGTTGTCCCAAAGTCTTACACAAAGAAGTCATTGTGAGATGTCCAATTTGTTTTGACCAGAAAACAGGAAAGAAAGAAAAGAACCCGGTGTGTGTGATCATGAAAACAGACACACACATTCAAAGACCGCTCGCTGTCACAGCGTGGGACGCGACATGTTCGCTGAATCCAATATGATTTGCCAATTACCCATCAGATCCTCCCACAATGTACCACTTACATCTTTTAAAGGTTTTTCCTGTATTCAATTGTACCTGGAGGTAAGGGGGGGAGGGGGAGGGGGAGAGGGGGAGGGGAGTACACTTAAAAATAAATGCAAACAGTATTTTCAAGAGGAAACCTCCTCCTCAGCTTTTGAGGGGTTCCAAAGCCGCGTTGAGCAGAACCGGTTGGATGTACAGTAAACGCTTGCATGCACGTTGACACAGGCACTGATCTTTGACTCGGCGTCTCACTTCGTGGGTCCTCAAGTCAGGAGACGAGAGCATTCTGGGAACCGTGAGCTCTCTCAAAACAAGGCAGTCAACAGGATTCTTTTTTTAAGAAATGGTCTGTCCATTCACAAACAACCATTCAGAATGACCATGTCGGATGCACACTGAGGGGAATATGGGCTGAGGACACAAAGAATAACATCAGCAAAATCCAATACCGAGCGCTCGAGCTCATAATTAGCCTGATTTCTGTTGTATGGAAATGATAAAAGTAACAGTAACAAAATATCTTAACACACAAAAATAGTGGCTTTGCTCCAGAACCTTCCTACATCTTTACATTACTCTCAATACAGGCTGACCCGACTGTGTGTTCTGTCCAGAATGGCTCAGCAAGCCAGTGCTGAGAACTCTGGGTAATAAAAACCATGAAATACCAATTACAAACAACAAAAAAAAGACAAAAGCGGTATACAAATTAAAAAAAAATGATGAAAAAAAAGTCCAAGAACAAGCAAAAACCAAGCACAAGTAGTATGATCTATAATTAAGGCGAGTTAAAATATTGCAGAATAATTTGGCCGCTGTGTCTCAGACAGTCAGAGCTCCCTGACTCTTAATCGCTGCAAGGATCCAGAGAGGAGGGAGGAAAGGATGAACAACAAAAAGATGTAATCCTCTTTGGAGAGAAATTGATTTTATTTGGTTTCGTTTGGTCTCTTCCTCAGGAGCGTGTTAAAGGGAACGGCGAGGACCTCCTGACTCAAAAGACTGAAAAGAAAATGATTCAAATTTTAAAAAAAAGAAAAGAAAAACTACAGAAAAGGGATTGAAGATCATGTGATTAACTCGTGTTCAGTATGAAGCGAGGGGGCACCGAGAAAATATAAAAGTGTTGTTTCATCAACAACCTGATATGACGGATGACGATGCGGTTGCCCTGTGGAAAGAGTGAGCGTCCCCCGTGTGAGTCCTCCTGATTAAGAGCAGTCTGGCGAAAGAAATAAAAGAGGAATGGGGACAGGAAGTCAAGTTTCTGAGATACAAAGTGATACCGACCCTCCTGTTTTCTACTGGGACTGACCCCCCACACACTGTCCCTCTGCTCCCCCGTTTGTTAAAAAGGCTGAGGAGTTAGCGGAGTCAACTTTAGGTCCCGGGGCCACCTTGCGTGCGAGGGGCCGCTCGACAGGTTCTGAGGGTCAGATCACCCAAAAGGAGGACGCGTGGCGTTGTCCAAAGTCCACCGTCCTCCTCCGTGAAGGTTCTAGACCCACTCCTGCATGGAGCGTTTGCAGTACAGTATGTGGCGCGGCGTGCCCTTCCTCTTGAACTGCACCACGGTGTAGACCAGCACCAGCAGGCACAGCGCCAGCACGCACGGGATGACGATGGCGATGGCCTTCACCGTGTTCGCCTCGTTGTCCAGCTCGATCACCACGTCCGAGTCGCCGTCGTCGTCGTCGTCGGCCGGCGGCCGGGCGGGGTCGACGGGCGTCAGGTCGCAGCCCATGAAGTCCTTGAGGATGGAGCGCGGGTAACCCGGCTCCACGCGCAGGAACTGGTTGTTGAACTTCCAGTACTCCTTACCCTTGTAGAAGTAGGTGAAACCTGAGAAGAAAACAGAAACTCTTCTTCAGTAACAGTCAGTAGATGTTTCTGTTCTTCAGTAACAGTCAGTAGATGTTTCTATTCTTCAGTAACAGTCAGTAGATGTTTCTGTTCTTCAGTAACAGTCAG
This sequence comes from Pholis gunnellus, assembly GCF_910591455.1. Lineage (NCBI taxonomy): Eukaryota > Metazoa > Chordata > Actinopteri > Perciformes > Pholidae > Pholis > Pholis gunnellus. Next base: position 19,542,284 of record NC_136547.1, read on the forward strand.
TAGATGTTTCTGTTCTTCAGTAACAGTCAGTAGATGTTTCTATTCTTCAGTAACAGTCAGTAGATGTTTCTATTCTTCAGTAACAGTCAGTAGATGTTTCTATTCTTCAGTAACAGTCAGTAGATGTTTCTGTTCTTCAGTAACAGTCAGTAGATGTTTCTATTCTTCAGTAACAGTCAGTAGATGTTTCTATTCTTCAGTAACAGTCAGTAGATGTTTCTGTTCTTCAGTAACAGTCAGTAGATGTTTCTATTCTTCAGTAACAGTCAGTAGATGTTTCTGTTCTTCAGTAACAGTCAGTAGATGTTTCTATTCTTCAGTAACAGTCAGTAGATGTTTCTGTTCTTCAGTAACAGTCAGTAGATGTTTCTATTCTTCAGTAACAGTCAGTAGATGTTTCTATTCTTCAGTAACAGTCAGTAGATGTTTCTGTTCTTCAGTAACAGTCAGTAGATGTTTCTATTCTTCAGTAACAGTCAGTAGATGTTTCTGTTCTTCAGTAACAGTCAGTAGATGTTTCTATTCTTCAGTAACAGTCAGTAGATGTTTCTGTGCACTTTTGTGTGGTTTTGTACAGTAAGCAGGACAAAAATGTACTTCATGTGTCAAAAGTAAAAGTACTTATTATGCAGCAGATCGGCCCTTTTAAGATGTGTTACATTGTTACATTATTTGAATATAATTGCTGATCTCCTGTATATTGTGTTGGGTAGTGTAATCTATGACAACACATCCCACTGCAGAAGACAAACGTGTGTTTTCTGTGTAAAGTCCTGACGTGTAAAAGTACCGAGAGCTGTCAAATAAATGTAGTGAATACGATGTTTCCTTGTAAAAATGTAGCAGGATAGTATAAAATATTAGACAATAGAAGAAGTTGAGCATAGTTCAGCTCACTGTTGATTTAGGGAGAAGGTTTAGTTCCTCGTTAAAATACGGAACAAACTGCCAGAAAAAACAAACAAAAAAGGGCCGATTGAACTGAAACAAAGTGACAATAACCTGCCAGTGAAGCAAGCGCACCTCAAAAACAATCGAGTGTACTGCTCTGCTGTTGAGCTGTTGTCTCCGTTTCAGCTCTATTGTTCAGCGGAGACGTCTCAGACTGTCCCTCGGGACTAATTATATCTGGTCATAAAAGAGTAAACACACCCGACCAGGAGCCCGAACCCCAGAGCTAATATCACACGGCAGCACAACAGATGTCATCTGCTGTGTTGCTTTTCAAATCACAAGAGTCACATTCTGTCTTTACGGGGCTGTGGGGGCAATTGTCCCTTTGTCACAATTCATAAGTCTACTTACACACTGTTCCCCGAGAGGAACACACACCGTCTGTGTTTGTGTGGAGAGCAATGAAAACACATACCGGCAAAACATTTTGACAATGAAAACATTGTAAAAGCTTTAAGGCTTATTTTGAAACTGCTATATGTTTGAAAAAGTTTTCTTTTCTGGGTGGACGCTAAACATCCGCGCCGCCTGCGAGTCGCTGAGAATATATTCGGTGCAGCAGCGAGCGTGACGGCCTGGCTGATGTCTCCAGCTCTCCTCGTCCTCGCCGGCCCCTCAACGCTTTGTTTCTGGAGGTTTATTGTTCGTGCTCACTCTTCCGTGGGACAGCAGAGGAGGAAATGCTCAGACGTAACAGTCTACGGGGTCATGGCGGGTCAAATCAGGAGGTTTTTGTTTATATTTTAGAGTTTCTTTCAACATCATCCATTCATCCATCCATCCATCCATCCATCCATCCATCCATCCATCCATCCATTCATCCATCCATCCAACAGAAGTCATTCATACTCTATTTAAATAAGTTCTGTCAAATATTTTCACAGAATTTTTAAGATTGCATATTTTTTGTTGTTATTTTCACCCCTAAAAAACATCTCAGGGTTCAATATCTTCAGAAACGTGACTCGTGGAGTTATGGAACAGGAACAACTGTGTACAACAAATCCAAACAAGTGAAAAGGCCTCAAGTTCAAATTAAAACATGGAAGGTGTTACGTTACACACAAATTCCCCTCTTTCCATGGTCCTCGGAGCGAGTCCACATCGCTATTTTGGCATTTCAAAAAAGGCAACAAACTTAATCCAGAAGTATGGAAAGGTCCGTATGTGTGTTCACCCCGGAGGACTGATGTCTGGACCAACGTGACAACACTTTCCAGGGGCAAAGAAAAAAACAATGCAATTCTCAAAATTCAGCTAAAATATTTTACAGAATGCATTTTTTTGGTGTTAAATAGAACATAAAGTTCACAAAATCTAAAATAAAAACAAAAACCTCGATCTGAGTTGACACAGAGATTCACATTAGAGAGGACATGATCCGCTAATAAATAATTAGTAGTCATTTTCATCAAATGCATTCTCTGTATCTAAACAATGAATAAATGGTTTTAAGTCCAGAGTCCTCTGATAGCAGCAAACGCATCTTCTATCTGTCTTCATGTTTAGGTGTTTACTGGTGTTTACTGGTGTTTACTGGTGTTTACTGGTGTTAACTGGTGTTTACTGGTGTTTACTGGTGTTTACTGGTGTTTACTGGTGGCCGGCAGACTGAGTGCTCTTACAACGAACATCTTACAATGAATCCATGAGCAGCAGGGAATCACTGACTGGCTTCCAGTTTAGCTCAGCCAAACAATTAGCTTAGCATAAAGATTTGGAGCTCACTGTTCACCCCTTCACCCCTTCACCCCTTCACCCCTTCAACCCTTCACCCGGTCTCTGTGCTGAAGCCTGATTCCACAATATGTCAAAACGGTTTAATTTGACTCTGCACCGGTCTTCCTTTCATGAAGACCAGGTACAGTCTGAGCAACGTGTGGTTGTGTAGGCAATGAAACACCAGTCTACACACACACACACACACACACACACACACACACACACACACACACACACACACACACACACACACACACACACACACACACTCCACCAAACTCTCATTTAGAGTTCAGCTGAGTATTGTGATTAGCTGGAAAAAAAACCCTGTAATTGGATTTTCTTTCTTTCCAATCTGGCAGCAGCTTCTGCCTCACTTTTCTCCTGCATTGAACGCAAGTGAAGTGAAAAAGAAAGTCATTTAGCGACCGACGGATCCCGACGTAGCAACAGATAGACGGGGTTCCTGAGCACCAACACACACTGCTGTGAGGAGTAAGAGAGGGGAGGAGAGGGGGAGGAGAGGGGAGGAGAGGGGAGGCAGCCTGAGCTATTGTGGGTTAGGGCCAGGTCAACATCGCCCCGGGGCCCCTTACTCTGCAACGTGTTGCTCCACACACACACACACACAGACCATCATCATCATCATCATCATCAGCAGCAGCAGACTCAATCACGCCTGGGTATATGGGTCAATGCTATGAGCGTGCCGCTTGACACACTGTCTGCAAACAGCTCGCCCGCCAAACAGACCAGCGGGACTACACGTGATGCACGCAAACACCCATCATGCCGCTGGATATATCGCTCCACCCTTCACGCTCCGATCGATGCCCGCTCCACCTCGCCCGTGCTACGGATCTGGCAGCTGATCCGCAGGAACAGATGGCCGGAGCATTCGGCGCCACCTGCCCCGCTTTTTCCGAACCCGGGCCGCCGCCAAGACCGGGCCCCAAAAAACCCACCTGGTATTATGCATCCAATGAGAAAAGCTGTTCCCCCTCTTCACACCATCTGACTGGCCTATGGGTGAGCTCTTTGAGAGCTTTAAATCATCCCGCCCTCACCCCCCAACCCTTGGCGACGGCCGACTGGCTTAAACCGGAACGAGCGCCCAGCGGTGGTCTTGTTCCTTTCTGCTTTCCACAATCCTGCTCCAACTGGGTCTCATGGCACCCTGAGCAGGGTGGACTCTGTGACATTCTGCTGGGGAAACAATTCAGAACTGACCTCTTTTAATCTTCGTTTGCTGTCCACGAACACTGTCCGCCTGTTTCCCTTGATATCGCATGCGTGGCGTGTATGGAAGCGTGCCGCCCGCCGAGACTCGATATAATAACTGGGGCAAATTTCAATCAATGCAAACCCCGGTTTACCTCCCGCACGGCGCGCGCCAGTGAAATCAATGCTGGCCGGCACGCGGTAGAAGCTCTGTTATTGCCAAAAGCGGAATATCGGGCAGGAACAACTCGTACCGTTGGCTTTGTCGACGAAGGCCCCCTGTGGCGAATCAGGCACACCTCTCCACACTGTGACCGGCTTGGGATAGCCGGGGTCCATGGTCCTCATCTCCTCGTTGTAACGCCAGTACCTGAACCGGGACAAAGGATGAGCCGAAGGAAGACAAAGCACAAAGCGATGGTATTTCGTCTCAGACACCTGGACTTTGGGTATTGGCTGATACCGAGTACTGATCCGGTACCGGTGTTTACTTACTAAGCTGTACGGTGACTGGAAACTAAATGTTACAAATAAAACACATAGATACACATTTATTGAATTGTTAAAACTCCAGTGTATTATGTGTATAGTATGTACAAATAGAACATCATTTAATAGATCGGACACAATGTAACCGTTTCAGTATCGCCCCGACATCCTCTATCAGTAACGCTGCAGCTCTACTTTAGCACCACGTCAGACCGTTCGTTTTTTAATCTGTCTCTTGCCCCCAACCTTAAGGAAGTGTAATACAAAAAGTGTCAATCATACATGTCGCCCAGACATAGATGACCTCCATGAGCGACTGTCTTTTCTTTGGACTTCCAGCTGCTATATTTCTGAACTCTTGAAGCACCCACCTGTCCCCTTTGAAGAAGTAGGTCTTGGCCACGTCCTCCCACCACACCGCGGTCTCGATGCTCTGGGCCGGCATGCCGTAGCCGAACTGGGCGATGTCCTTGGGGTATCCGGACTGCAACACCGTGTCCTTAAACACCCAGAACTGTTTGCCTGCACATCAAGAGAGAGAGAGAGAGAGAGAGAGAGAGAGAGAGAGAGAGAGAGAGAGAGAGAGAGAGAGAGAGAGAGAGAGAGAGAGAAACAAATTAGGGGGAGACGGACAAGTAACAGCTGGGATTACCCTGCAGGAGGAGCAGCAGACGAGAAGGGCAGATTCACAAGGACAGATAGAAGCCTTGTAACAAATGGCAGGCAATAACCTGCTGTCTTGTATTACTGTATTTGATGTTGATGTTTCCCTAATTTAAAGCGGGACACAGACACGGTGACACGTCCTCCTTGCCCTCGCTTCGAGGTACTTTGCAGCGCCAGCAAACGGACTTGGCAGAGAAAAAGAAACAGCAACGACTGGCGGGCAAATTGGCACCTAAAGGAGTCACATTAAAACCTTTCTTTAAAAGTTTCCAAGCCCAACGGAGCCAAACAAATACCTGCACTTTAGGATACTTTTGAAAGGACTGTAATGCTGTTGTAAAAAACGTATAAAACATGTAATATGTTTTCTCTTTGAACCCTTTACTCTCATGAAGTAGTGAGGGCTAAAAAAGCATGTTTTTGACCCCAGTGTGACCACAGGAAGTGCCTTTCTTCGTCACTGGTGGAGGTGTGGGTGTACCCGGAGGAAGTGGGTGGGTGGGTGGAAGAGCAGCGTGTCGCAAGAGAGTGGAACAAAAGAAAGAGGTGGAATGACAAGAGGCAGAGAGGGGAAGAACTAGGTCAAATATTATGGCCGTTCATTGTTTGCCAAATCATGTCACACACAGTTTTTATATTGATTCTTCTTTTATCGTACCTCTTTTAAACAATGACATTTGTGTCACGAGTAAGGTTTAATATTACACGTTCCTCTGCTTGAACGGTCCATAAACCTGAAGGATCATGAGGGACTTTTGCAAGGTCGGCTTTAAGACGACCCGGGCAATTTTCTCCAACAAATACAGGAAGTGGGTGTGAAATAAAGCAGGCGTGACCCCTCAACCCGTCCACTTGTTTGGTAAAGGCTGCACATCTGACATCTGGCCTCCGAGAAGCGTTCCCACTATACGGCCGAGGTGAAGGAGGGAGACGTAGGGAGGGAGGGAAGGAGCTAGGACCCAGCACTGGCTGCATGCTAAGTGGGAAGAGGAGACCTGTAGTGGCCTCTTCTATGGAAAGGAAATTCCTGTCATTTCACCTCTTTCTCTTCCAGCGCTCCACTCACTCTGGGTCACACTTCCTCTGGCCCTGACACACACACACACACACACACACACACACACACACCACACCCTGAGATTAATAGAGTCTTCCATTCCCAAAGAGTTCAACTTGATTCACAAAAAAAAAGAAACTCCCTTCTCGGTCTACCCTACATTTAATAGGATTCTCTTTTCTTTTTTTGTATTAAAAAATAAATACATTTGGTGTCAACTTCCATCTCCATCCACATGAGAGTCTGGCTTCTTCTTCAGAGCGGCTTTGATGTCGCGGCGTCTGCTTCAGTGTAGCGACTAATCCGCTGCTCGCCCTCAGCGCTGTATGAAGAGTGTCGTATAGGACGACTTGTTCCAAAAACAGACGCCCTCCTCCTAATGAGGGCCGCACGCCTGCACCATTGTGCATGCGTGCATCATCGTGCACTATTTATACGCACGCATGGCACAACGCCCAACGTGATGCTGAGGAGAAATTTGGTGTATGTGACTTAAATCTTTGTTCTTCATTTGTAAATGTTTTCTTTTGTGATTTCATGATTTCATCCTCTGAAGGTCGGGTTGTGTCACAGCGACGTTGTTTTAAATGCTCATATTTGGCTTTTCTGTGCTGAACTTTTCCTCGTAATGTACACACGCCGATACCGATGTGCACAATAAGCTAATATCGGGCAGACGTATCGGCCCGGCCGGTTCATCGGTCGAGCTTTAATGTAAAAAACAAACAGCTCACAAAAAGCACCAATCAAGCTCTAATTGGAATCCGGCCTCCCGGGAGGGGAATGCATATTGACACGTAGACCGTGTGAGCGCTGCAACAGTATACTTGATTAATTTAATTTCTAACACAACCTCTTACCTTGTTATCATTTAGGGCCAATTGTTATATTTTGACATATACAGCTTTTAAGTGTAATTCTTCCAACGAATCGAGCCGCGCGCTGCAATCGACACGAAGACGTTCGGTCTGATTAGTGAAGCTGACGACGGGCTTAATGCTACGACGAGCTGACGACACGTTCTGGACTCGCAGCGTCTCTGGAGAACGGAGAGAGGCGAACACGGGAGTCAAAATGAAGAACACATGCTGAATCTATTTCTAATGTATGCCGGTCGTGTCTGCTTACTGAGCGGCTCTGTGATGCCTTAACAGCACCGAGCTAATCAGTGCGTCAGCCAGAACTCTGAAGCCTCCATCTGTGCATTTATTCTCGGGGAGCTCGTCAGACGGGCGGCGCTGGACGCTCAGACGACGACCCGGAGTGACGCACGCATTTTGTTCTGACCGACTTTCTTCCTGATGTTTCATTAAAAAAATGGGGACGGACAGAATGAGGCCTGCTGGAAAATCAGCTGTGCGTGTTCAAATGAAGAATAGCAAATTCCCTAAATCCGCGTGCAATCCTGTTGCTACACGGCCCGGGAAAAAAGAGCAGGGCGGAGGATTAAAGCACCCGAAATCAAACGTCCAGAGCTTGTGGTGCACGCGGGACCAGCAGTCTGCATTTCCAGGAATTGTTTGGTGCTGAAAATAGAAACGGGCTGCAGTGGACATTTGTATTTCTATATCTCAGCAGACTTTCGTTGCTTACCTCCGTCTCCTTTCATCAACAGCCTCTCGCTCAGAGTCGGCCTCTCTGGACTGCATGCAAATAGGAGTTTACAGGACGTTTGCCGGTTCTTTTAAGTGGCTTTGCGGCTTTAGACATAATTAGCTCTGAATCTGTGTTTTTGGGTCTAGCTTAGTCTTAGATTTGAATATGTGGACAAAAAAAACAACAGTATTGAAGTTCTTGGGCTCGTGCGGTGACAGTGACTTCCATCAGTTATGCATTCTAATCATGTTTAGCGACAGTAGGAGACTTAAACATATATAACTCCCAGCACCGGTCTTATTAAAAGCACAAACTGATGGATTATAGCGGATTTTCCAACCGGCAAAACATCGCTTTACTCTTCCACAGGTTTGCACTAAATTCCAACGCACAGATACGATCAAAGCCGTTCTTTGAGTGAGCATGATAACATACGGCAGCTATTAAAGATAAAAACCTCTGTTTGCTTTACAGACACACAGAAACACACATGCTGGGTACTAAAAAGACAACGTGACAGCCACGCACGACTCCTGTGGACAATATTTGAACTGCGGTTGAAGCGCGTGAGCTCACCTTTGAAGAAGACGAACTTGCCCTCGCTGTTCTCGTAGACGGCGTCTATCTTGGGCGGGAGGCCTCTCCAGAAAACACTGATGAGCATGGGGTATCCCGGCATCACCGAGTTATCTCTCACCCGCCAAAACCAGTGGTCCTGAAAGAGAACGGAGGGAAAACCAGGTCACGTTAAGAGTCTAGTGACAACAAACATCGACCTACCCTGAACCAAGGAAACAATACGTAACGAGTAACACAGTTGGCGGTAAATTAGAACGTCTGATCGAGGTGAACTGAGCCCGCCCTCCTCGCTTTCCCGCTCTTTTTTACGACAAAAGCACCAATGGCGTCGGCGACCGACTCGAGCTGCTGCCGTGGCGGCTTCACGGTCCACACGTGTGCTCTCTCGGGTTGCCAGGAAAGCCCACGAGAACCGCCGCTACGCACGCAGAACTTGAAGAACATACTGGAAAAACCATCAACTAACGTGGGGCAAAGTGATAGCCGGGAGCTTTATGAGTCTCTGGTTTCCTACGGGGGGGGGGGGGGGGGGGGGTGTGTGTGTGTGTGTGTGTGTGTGTGTAACGTGAGCGCGGCCAAGTGGAAGGTGTGTCTTTTTGATGTTGGATGAAACTTGATGACAGAGGAGGGCCGGAGGGGGGGGGGGGGACCCAGCTGTGAAAGCTATTAGGATGCAGTGAGACGTCCCACCCTTTGGCAATGGACGGACAATTGCGTCCGTCCCCCCCCCCTCCTCCCTCCCCCAACCCCTCGAACGGGCCGAGCGCTCTGGTCCTAAAAAGCCCGACCTCACAGCGAGGGACGCAGAGACGGAGAAGAGACGGAGACGACACATCACCGCGGCCTCATCCACAGTGAAAGCTAAATAAACAGCCCATTCATCAAACACGCTCTCTCTCTCTCTCTCTCTCTCTCTCTCTCTCTCGCTCTCTCTCTCTCTCTCTCTCTCTCTCCGTCTAATCCGATTGGTTCTGTGGGACTCTCCTCGCTCCCTGGACTCCGTTCCTCCTCTTTCTGTTTTATTTCCCCATGTCCCTCCTGCTCGCTCTATACCTGCTGCCCCCCCACAGATTTCAATTGTTCAGCGTTTTGTTCTTCTCAGTTAATTGAAAACAGATCAAACTGTGAAACTGGACCCGTTTTTGAATCCTTTTGACTTCGTAAAAAAGAGAAAATGTTCTTTCTCCCGCTCGTAGAAGATGCCAGCCGGCACTTTTAGCAAAGACGAGAACATCGAGGAGAATCTCAACGATTACAGTCTGAGCGGAGGTTTGGAAATGTTGTGTCTCAAACTGTTCATGTTCTCTGCTTTGAGAGAAAGGCCGGCGCTTTGTCACGCATGCGGAGCCGTGAGGTTGAATCACCGCGCTCTCTATAGGAGGAGAGACGGTGGCTCTGCATCGACCGATGAGTTCTTGTCAGTGTGTGGCAGAGCTTCACCAGCGAGTTCTTGTACTTCGCTTCACTGCACGAGGTTTCTGGCGTGCTACATTGAAACAGATCCGTGCTAATCTCCAGATCTCTTATTGCATGAAATCCTACCAAAGCTCATTTTGAACCTGTTCCATTTGCAGATTTCTTTTACAAGCAAAAACCTTGTAACCTGTAACGACTGTGTTCTAAACATATTTATCCATTTCACACTGATTTCATGTTAAATGTACTCGCACACATACACTGCAGTTCTTCTCATCACCTTTGATTTTAAAAGAACTGAACTCTTATTTATCAGCTTCTCTATTACACTTCATCAGAGCCGACTGAGAGACGAAGAGGACTTCCTCTGACCGAGAGGAATCAGACTTTCACTGGAAGTAGCGTTCAAGAGCAGCGATCAACTGATCACATGATGAATCACATGTTCAGAGAGGAAGAGACAATCACACACCGAGATTTACCCGGCAACTGTTCCATTGTTCATTTCCTAATTTAAAAAATCGTTTAATTTTCTCTGCTAAATACGTGCTAAACTAAAATGTGTAAAAATGTAATTAAAGGAAGAAGTTCTGCTACTGGCAGGTGATAAAACATATAAGAAGGAGAACATGTTTGGAGAAGATGAAAATGCGTTGAAGTCTTGTCAACAATCCCAGTAATCCAGGTCGAGCTCCGGGTGAGCATCTCCTGCTGCCGCCTGTGTGTCTGTGCGAGTGCAGAGGTGAGAAGATGACAGTCGGCGGTGTTAGGACGACGGTGTCGCTGATCTCTTGCTCGGTTAATGTGACGTGCAAACCTTTCTCGGCTTCACTGAGAGCAGAGTGCAGGTGTGAATAATTCAGAGGGTTTCGAAGGATTAGGGTCGAAGCCTTGACTACACACAGCATCCATCAGGAAGTCTTTCACTGAGGAGCTGCAGGAGAGTTGCTGTTGTGTGTTTGCCCGTCTGAACGCTACGTCTGTACAAACAGCAGACTAGAACAACACGTCTCCAAAAACCGCATTAACACCAGTGCAACTGTTGAAACGCAAGAGCAGCGAGGAGCACCGGTTCACCGGTTCACCTTTGCAACCTGCAGCTGACTCTCTCCATCGCTGTTCCTTCTCATACGAGCGGCTTCACAGTTCAAACATGTGGCGAGACGTAATCATCCAATAAATGTCAACAAAGCGGGCCGTTCAATATTCACGCTCGGCCGGATTGTCTCCTGGTTTGCAGCGTTATATTGAGCGTGCGAGGTGTCGTTCCTTCTCTTTGTGTTTCCATTTCTGCCTCAAAATATGAACTTGATACTGTAATAAGCTATTTATTAACTATATTTGATTTTTTTTAAAGCCTTAAAATCAAACTTGCGGCATTAAATGTGGTTCACGTCTTCTTCTGAGACCTCTCAGACGCCGCGCTGCTGCAGGATTCTCCGTCTCCTTCCTCCCGGCTACAGAAAGGAGGAAGACTGCGTTCTCATTAATGGACGCGGGAATCAAAGCTCGTCTCCAACAATCGGCGGCCAAGACGCCGCTCCTGAACCAGCAAGGCGCTCTCCGGCGTCCCAGAATCCCCTGCTCTAAATCCGTCCCCATCGAGGAATGACGGTCTCTCACTGACTGATTATAAATGAGAAAAGCAAGTGCATGTACACATGCATATACATGGTTTCTTTAGTGATTCTGTCTCCAGTGGGGGGGCCATATGGTGTGAGAGTTCACCGAAAGTTGAACCCGAAAGTGCCCGCGGTCATAAAAGCGGTAGCTGTGTAATTTCACAGAGGCATTCACTGGCGACACCGGATCCACGCGGACACACGGACGACCGCCTGAACCCGAAACGACCCTCCGTCAACCGCAGCGGAGAGAAAAATGATCGGCCATAAAACCAGCACCTCGACAAGCGTGACTCCTCACCCGGCCTTTGTAGATTAACGGGCCTCCAGTAAATCAGGCACAGCTCAGCGTTCTCCTCCTGCTCGTCTGCTCGAGCTGCACGCAGGAAACGTAGATCCTGATCTGATGCATTTGTTCTTCTTTTTCTTGATGTAATATTGGACAATCGGAAAGTCCAAAATCTGCAATCTATAACATAAATAATGAACCTTGAAACGGTTTTGGAGGTCGTCTAGACGGGAGAACTCTTCAGAGATGAGTCATGAACGAGGTGTTTGCCTGTAAACATCCAACGGGACCGCGACGCTCTCCCCTTCGCCGTGTTTTATGGTTCCATTATGAATTGTGCTCATATTCTGACATATGGATCTCAATGTTTGGTTCTTGTGGTTCATCATGTTTGACAGCGAGAGCAAAGAGTGATGCATACAAACAGCATGAATGCAGCTTTTGCTTGATAGGAAACGCCGGATCTCTCGTAAAGTCTCCTCTCTAAACCTTCACATTGCTGGACCACCTGTGGGCCTCGGGGAGCTGTGAGACCTGCTGGGATCTCCACGATAATCACTTGGCATTGACTTGACTTTGCTCTTCCAAAAACAATCAAGAGGGGGACGGCGAGAGCAGCCGAGCGGTTCAGGCCAAACGGACGTACACCGTGAAGTAACCAAGAGGACAATCAATCGTATAAATCCCCCCAAAAGAGAGAGGAAATCACAAATGGCAGAAACAAGAGAGATGAAGTCAAATAAAACGGAAACCAGAAGCACGCACAAGCTGTAAATCACTCCCATCCTTCTAACTCGCCTGTAGGCTGATACGTAAACCTCGGCATCCTTTAAAGGGAATATATATCGAGCTCAAACATCTCCAATTAGGATTCCAGCTCAACCGTTTTACAGTCGGGCAGCTTCATCCACCAGGAGGCTGAAAGGCATGAACACGATACCTTCAGTTGGCGTTCCAACTCGCTGAGAACCAAGAAACATGAGAACCGCCTGCTCCTCCCGTGAAACAGCACTGAACAGAGCGGTGATCCCGAGTGGATTTCACATCTGATTCGCTGGCTGAAACGTGGATTATGTTAAAAAAAAAAAAAAAGGCAAGCAAATCATTACTGAGTCGTAATACCGCCGCTGGTGCTAATGATCGGAACGCAGCCGATTCACGACTGAAAATATTTGACTTCAAATTTGACGTCAAATGTTTGTAATTGATTCCAGGACGTGACTGTTTCTCTGGATGTTGGTGTGGAGTGCAACGCGACCTCATTGCCCCTTTGCTCACGAGTTAATCATGTACATTTCATTTACAGTATTAATTGGAACGCTTGGCTGCAGTGAGCAGAAAGTTTGAACAAAGAGGGGGAGCCGTGCTCTTTACCCGAGTGGCCCCTGTGGCCCCTGTGGATCGGACTCCAAACAGACTCATTTGGCACACAAGGACTGAGGACTGTGGGAGTTTTTATTCCGATGAACTAAGCTGCAGTTGTATCCTGTATGAAGAAGTCTATGAACTGTTAATGAGACATTTTAATTGCACTAGAGTATAAGTGCGTAGCAATAACAGATACATTCAGGAACCCAAAATGTTTGTTGTCACATTTAAAACGTAATCGACGTCAAAGTGTTTCATAAGTTAAGACACATTTACAGTAAAGGGCGCTTTAAAAATGCAATAAAAAAAAGCTAGAAAAACAAAAGAAAACGTCAACGGTAAAGCCAAATAACGTGCCTAGAACACTGATTATACTTTGTCTTAAAACCGTCACAATTGCCTGGATTAACAATACGAGTGGATCAGCTGACGCTCTGTGTGTGAGGAAGCCTTCAGGGAAAAGTATTTGATTTTAGTCAACGAGTGTCACGAATTCCCCTTCATATTAGTTTGTTTTCATCCTGTCTGCTTGTTTTATTAACTCTCCTGTCATTTCAGATCCCACCAATCACCTCAGATTCCCCTCACCTGGTCCTCCACACCCACCTCACCTGCAGCCCGTTCCCTCATCAGCCCTCTCTATTTAGCTCCCCTCACTTGCACTTGTTCCCTGCTGCCAGATTGTCTTGTGTGTTAGTGCCAAGTTCTCCAGCGTATCTATATATATTTATATATATATATATATATCTGCCTGTTCAGACCCTGTCTCCCTGTTTTCGACCTTAGATTTTTGCCCCTTATTGGATTTGTTTGCCTGTTCGGACTGACCTCCTGGTTTTGACCCTCTTGGGTTCAAGTATCTGTAATCCTTCCAATGAGAACAGCTTCAACAACGTCAAAGCATCTGAGTAGTTACGGCCCGTTAAAGTAGAGGGATCAGCATGTTCAAATGTCTAAACACACAGACACTAGAGGTGTATTCGGGCTTTGTATCCTTCGCTTGCTGAACTCAGAAGAAGTTTGGCTGATAGTTGAATGTCCTCGTCACTTCGTTAGGCCGGGCTGCTTCTCCGGGACTAATGAGGGATGACAACAGCCACCGCAGGCGCCGTGTGAGAGAGACGGGAGCTGTACTTAGACTATTGTAACAAGCGGACAGTATTTCCACTAAAAAAACAAGAAAGCCAGGCGGAGGAGCTGTGAGCCTAATGTTGGTTAAATACCTTCACAGGTAGCAGCTTTGGTTCCAAGCTGGATTTATTGAAGTTTAAAGTACACGCTCCCCCCCCCCCCCTAGCTCCACAAGCCTTCTTCTTAACCATTGAATACCATCTATTTATAAGAAACACAGTCACACTCACAAAGCATGGGAGGCACTCTGTCTCCTTTCTGTGGAGAACACAGGACATCTTTGTGTTGCCCCGAGGTTTCCCTCTGTTCCTCTGCACATGTTGCCAAGGTCTGGTATTCACAAGCTTAGACCAAGGATGAAGATGCATTAAGGGACATGTGTACCTTCTTCTGTGACACAGGAATCAAAAACCAGCCTGAGTTTGTTGGGAGAAAGGAAAGCTGTGATGCTCTGAGCGTGGCATGGCCCGAAGTAATCCGGAAAGAGCTCCTTTTAGACATAATAGCTGCTTTAATTATGCACTGAAATACACGGGCATAATAGAGGAGAATCCACCATGTTTCAGTTATATGTTACAGCCAGAAGCCTCGTGCAGGCAGCGTGGACTCTCTTCAGTCATGTAGTGTTGCTTTGTGGAAATATGAATCGACCCTTCCAACAAGATCTCACACGGTTGTTTTGGCCCCGTAAAGACTGATTGCTGTGGTTTCACACCGCTAAGAGATCTGCGTTTGGGATAGAAGCGCTCCGGAGCGAAGAAATGACTCTTCAAAACAAACATGTGAAAACGCTCCGGGTTTGTCTCGTCACTAACCTTGAAGACGAACATCTCTCTCCTCAGTATGGCGAGGGTGTTGTAGCCTCCGTCGCAGATGTTGGGTTTGGCGTTGGGGTTGGACGGCCGGTCTCCCGGGGGCAGCCTCGGGGGTCGCGTCTGCCTGTCTGGCTTACGGGGGTCCGACGGAGGGTGGGAGCGGGGAGGGGGCGCCGTCGGCAAAGGCTTGGTGGGCTGGGGAAGCTTATCGGGAGGCCCTGGAGGAAGTGAGAGAGAAAAATGCCTCATTCCTTCATTCATATCACTGCAACACGTACAGACCAGACATTTCCACATCCGACATCTCCGGGGTCAAGTGGTTTAATCTGGACCACAGCTGGTCATTTCCTACAGAACAACAATATACTTCAGACACATTGCAAGGAATGCAGATTAATGCAGATTAATGCAGATTAATGCATGTGAAGGCTGTTACATTCTTCGGTAACTGTTTTCTTTGTTGCTGAGAGTTAGACGAGACGATTGATGCCGCTCTCGTGTCCGTGCGCTAAAGATGAAGCTACAGCTCGCGGTCGGTAAGACAGGAGCCATGCTAGCAGTTTCCCCCTTGTTCTCAGTCTTTATGCTAAGCTAACCAGCTGCTGCCTCTATAGCTTCAGAATTACTTCACAGACAAGAGGAGCGGTGCTGATCTTTTCTTAATCCAACTACTCGTTTAAATGAAGCGAGAGAATATCGAGCAAAGCAGAAAATAAATTCAAGACTGATTCTAAATATATTAATTTCGGGCTCTCCCAATTAGGGACGTTGCTAAAGACTAATTTCCCTGACCTTTAAATGGCCGTTTAAACGAGTCTGAACAGTAAGAAACGACTCACAATTTAATCTAGAAGGTACAACGTGCTGCAGGAGGAGCAGCGTATATCTATATGTAATCTATACGAGTATTTCTGGTGCTGACTAGCGAGAGTTAGCAGCGTTTAATTGACTCGTGGGCTAGTGGTGCACATCCCTAATCCTCATTACATTAGCCCCGTGTAGAGCGGGATACAGTGAGCAGGAAAACCTGTTTATACGGACGAGAGTTATTCGATTTTCAAGGATGTAAACATGCATACAAATTAAGGGTGAACCACTTTCAATATTGTTGTGCCATCGACCGCCAAACGTCGTCTCCGCCAACTTCCATTTTTTCCCTCCCGCAGCGTAAAAAGCACAACGCCAACGGACACGGTGCGGTGTGAAGGGGACGTTTGGCAACAAGGCGTTGAAGGCATAAAGAAAAGAACACATGAGAGACGAGAGGAGAAGAAGGAAAAAACAACATGACATCATGCGAAACACAGTGGGTGGAGTTTAACACCGCCAAGTGTTTTTAGGGATTCAGCTCACCGAAGCACAATATGATATGTTAAGATGAATAAAACAGACATAAAAAGCTTCTGAAATATACTGTAGAGATAAAAATAAAAGTTCCTCCCGAGTGGAGGCAACGGGCCGTGCTCAGCGTCATCGCACATTCATGATTTACATGAGAGAGAGAGGGAGAGAGAGAGGGGGGAGGGCGAGAGACATGCAGGGGGAGAAACAGAGCGAGGGGGGAGGCAGAGCGAGGGGGTTGTGTGGATGAATAATTGAACACATGACGACGCAAGAATAACACACTGTTACTGTGAAAACCAGGATATTAGTGGCCATGTGTTGATTGAACAGATGACTGCATCCCCCCCCATTGAAGAGTATTAATAAGTAATGGTGAACATGGATAAAAAATGACCTTGAAAGCAACTGTAAACATCCAGGAGTTATGAATGAATGATTTAATGTCTTGACAAGTGATTTAAAAGTCAGCGAGTGAAAAAAAGAGGATTTAAAAAAAAAGACCTGAATGAGCTACGAGTCGATCTACGGCGAGCAATTAAGACAAAGAAATGAAGATAAAAACCATCAAATTAGTTGACACACACACGGGCTCGATCGTGGGATTAAGAGGAGAACGCCAGCGCCGCTACACATCCGCCGGTCCACACGAGGCCGAATTAAATCCCCTGAAAAAGATCCCAGATTAGTGGAGCCGAAGCACTCCGCTGTGATTAGGGTCGACCGCGGTTACTGGAGATAGCGAGAGGCGATCTGATCGCCACGAGGCTGCGCCGTGGCTAACGGTGTGATGGAACCTTTGAGTTTTTTCTGTAAGCAATACAGTTAAAGTTTTGTGACTAAACATTTATAAAATAGTGTGATTTTTTTTAAATTAAAAAACAGAAAAAAGCCGTTTGATGGCAATGACTCCTCTTTTTAAATAAACGCTCCATTTTAAAGGTCTGTGCTGAGACATCACAGCGTCGTGTGACCTCGTCTCCTTTAATATCACAATCCAGATCGTATCCGACCAGAACTCGGGCTGTACCGAACAGTTTGAAGCTTCATCCATAACGTTGACGTGTTACATCCAGGCTGTTAATTATTCATAAGTACTTATTATGGGGTTATAATAGAGAATATGAGGAATAACTGCAACCAGCAGCCTTTCTTTGTCTACAACGACCTCAGCGCTAAGGTGAGACACAGAAAGAGTTCAGCTAGATGTGTGAGAGTGAAATGATCCTCCATAAAAAGCTCAACCTACTTTTCTTCCCACAATGCACTGGGGGATCCTGCCTGGCTCCCACTGACTGTTAATCAAAAAAGTCCTAAATTCAACATTTCCTTCCCATTTCCACGACTACACCACTCTGTGCATCTTCTTCTAAATCATCTAAACGCTGCAGCTCTCCCGCCATCGTCCCTGTTTAGCCTCCGCAGCGCTGTCGCCCGCGAGGAAGAAAAAAGGAGGCGGACGGCTGCTGGAAGAAGAAAAAAGGAGACGGAGAGGAGCTTCCATCGCTCGTCCTGCCCTTCAACCCGTCGGTACGACGGCGAGGACGAGGGAGAGGCCTCAGCGGAGAGGAGTTAAACGCGAGTAGGGATGAAGAGAGATCTGATCGCTCGCCCGGGTCTGTCACTCCCGGAGGGACGTGCCCTGACCATGTAAGCAGATGGCAGGTTCTTTTGTGTGTGTGTGTGTGTGTGTGTGTGTGTGTGTGTGTGTGCAGCCATTCATGTGACAGACCGGAGTCATCTCAGTGGAGTGTGACTGGTTTACAGCCTCGACAGCTGTACGGGGACAATACTGTCACATCCCACCAAGTTGTTTTTGAACTCGGATGTCAAACTGAGGTTGAGACGACGACAAAAAACAAATTCCTAGAAATCACGTTAAAGAGAGCACGTGTCTAGATTGAGGCCTGATTGTACCACTAATTCAACTCTGAGAGCGTAAAAAGAAATGAAGACGAGACTGATGCTTACATAAATCTATTACCGTCACATTCGATTTTCACACTTCTAACACACCCGCCCCAGAGCGACATCAGCTTTACGAGTCGACAAAGCGCCGCAATCAGCGTCTGCCCGACTCCGGATGTGTGCCGGTGAGGAATGTGTCGGCGCTCTGGCGATGAAGCGCTCCTCGCCTACGGTGATCTCAGATCTGTGCTTTAGAATAAAACTCTAGAATGAAACTCCAATGAATTAATAACACTTAATTAAAAGTGGACCGGTAGTTACTCTGTGCATCTCTACGAGGCTGAGGAGGATTTACCGTAAATCTTCTGGATGCCCAGCAGGTCGTCCATGGGCAGTTTGAAGTTGTCGGTGTCCATGTACTGGTAGAAAGGAGCCATGATGGCCGTGGGGTCGTTGGAGTGCTCCAGGCCCAGCGCGTGGCCGAGCTCGTGGACCGCCACCAGGAACAAATCGTTACCTGGAGAAAGAAAGAAAGGAGTGAGGAGGGGACAGAAGTCTCTGAGTGCGGATCATAAACAGTAAAATTCGTTGGTAGTATTTCACATCGCTCACAAGCTGCACCTGCTCTGGTTGAGCATCGGCAAATGTGTTTCCTTTCAAAATAAAAGCCAAGTGTTTGCACCGGCTGATTTAAATAAACCGCCTTCAGGAGAAAAGCTCAGGGTTAGATCACGGTTAGACAATAAAGTAGTCCTCACAGCAATACGTATCCAAACACGTGTGTGTGTGTGTGTGAGCATAGATAACCCACTACTTATGAACCTCATGAGTGGATTATGTAGCGAGCCACAGCCACTGATGGGACATATTACACAGGCCGTACACATGCACACATTCATGTACACACACACACACACACACACACACACTCACATAGCACAGAAAGCACTCTGTAATTAGTCCACAGCTGTGGTGAGCCAATGACCACACTGGGTTGACCTTTTGACTCCGACAGCCCGACCCAATCCCTACTGCATTGGGTTTTGGGTATTTGGGATTTAGAGCCGCCCCTCTCCGTGCCCCCATTCAAATTCTTCAACTTAACGTCACCGGCGGACCAAACCCACAACAGAACCCACTCCCCTCCGCTCTGATGTTACGCCAACACGTCGAGTCCGACCCGTGAAGAAACTCATCGTCATTGTTGGGGAAACTCGCGGGTCCACAATTAGGGTCAGACTGCTGCGCCTCATGTATGATTCATGATCGAACGCCGGCTGTCTGTGGGAAGCTATTAATGGGATTCCAAGGAGACTTGGATCTAATGCCTGAAAACTAGATTGACTTCAAAGGAGACCCTCTTCCACCCTTGAATGTCACGGCAAAGCTGCGATATAACGGGGTTTAAAACCACATATTTAAAGACGATAAACTTTGGTTATAAAGTGGAGCTTTTTTTTTCCGATGGGAATTTGACCCGATCTCTGTTTCAAGGTTGTCCGTCCGCTGCCATCTCTCCTCCGTTTCTACCTTTCTACCTCTCTCTCTCTCTTTCTCTTATCACACCGAGAGACTCGACAGGAATGAAAAAAGAGCATCACTTATTCATTGCATTCCCTACTAAAGTGAGGCACTTATCTGCTGCAAATCTGTCACATGAATAACGCATCAGCAGATACAGACGGGGATTCGGATCACTCCTCAGCCCGTACGGCACGACGCTTAGGGACGCACACGGGCTCAGACCGCCACGGAGAACCGGACCTATCGGAACCTCGCGGAGAATATTTGACTGTATAAATGTCAGCGCGTGTTAGTAAAGGTTGATGTAAAGGCCCCGGGACAGACAAACTGCATTAATATCCAGGGTTTTGATGAAAAAGCCAAATTCTCTTCCAATGAAAACACGGCTCGTAAAAAAGTGCAGAAACCGAGGCGCAGTCTGTGCAAAGCGGGCGATATTGTGTCTGGAGAAAAAGGAGTTTATAGCAAATAAAAGAGAGGCGCAGAAGAGAAGGGAGGTAAAGAGGGGAGAGGAGCGGCCCGGTGAGTTAGGAGTCACCGCTCTGCAGCCGGAGACCCGTCGCTCTGCTTGTGAGCAGTGAAGCAATCAGAATATCTTTGTGGCACGGAGGCTCGTGCAATCATTGTACCAACATGTGACCGTGGGTCTGTGGCAACCGGTGGGCCGATGTAACGCTGGTGCAACAACTTGTCAACACATTGAAATGTGCAGAAGTGACCATCATGCACTGTACAACTCTGTACACTGTACACGGCATCACAGTGAGCTTATCGTACCACTGTGTTATACAGTATAATACTGTAAATGCTGAGACTGAATGGGACTGCCATGGTATTTAATGTAGAATTGATATATGATAAAGGTTGTTTATTTTAAGACAAGTGCAGCACAAGTAGAGGAGAGTTTTGCAAGTCGGATCAAAGGGAAGGAGCGTCTTCCATCTCCGTCTCGTTCTGTCCCTCACGCCTCTCTTCCTCCCGGGGACGTTTGAGGTCAGTGTCGTCACTTTGTTTTGGTTGCTTATGTAAGTCACGCTGTGATAGACGGGGACATCCTGTGGCCCCCGGGGGCCACAAACAAAGCCGAGGAGGTCTGCGCTGCCTGGCTAATTATCAGCTGGACGTTACATACGGAGCAGAGAGAGAGAGAGAGAGAGAGAGAGGACGAGGCAGACAGCAGAGGACGAGAGGTAAATGTGAGTGGGATGGTGGAAATAAGCAAGAGAAAAGAGTAGATAAAGAGTAGATAAATACAGGAATTAAAAAGGTGAGGTAGACTGAGGAGAAAGGGTGTTTGGATTGATAACTGCAGGAAGAGAAGTAAGTGTGTGTGTGTGTGTGTGTGTGTGTGTGTGTGGGGGGGGGGGGGACAACAGGATGATAAATAGAAGGGGAAAAACTGAGGCGAGGGAAAGCGATAAGGCTCGGGACTATTTGTTACGTTGCGATGCGTTCTAATGTTCCTGCAACAACAAACGATGGTGGTGATGAATTACGGAACCGTGACCTTTGACCTCGGCATTTGTAACATCACCCCTGTGCTTGTCAGCGGCCGTATCTCAGCCCCCAAACACAAATAACGTAAGAAAATAGAGCGAGCGGGCTTCAGCGGCGGGATACGGCTGAAGAAGACAATACCAGGAGACGGAATACATTACAGAGCTGTGTGATAACCCACCGAGGGCAGCTGAGTGTTTTAGTTTGTGATTCCTCATTCTCATCTGTGACCTTCACTGGTTTGGTCAAGAATGCTTCCAGCAGCTACTGAAATCATAAAAAGCTACATTTGATGTAAAGACTCCCGTGTTTGTTCATGTTCAGTGGGCAGCGACCACAGCGGCTTCTCGCTGACTCTCTCCTCGGGGCGGGTCAAAGTTGCTGCTAACGAGATAATGTAGTCAAGAAGGGAAGATGAAGTGGAAGGCGGAGGAGGAGAGTCGCTGGAGATTTAGGATCAGCCGTACCTCTCTTTGTCTCTCCCCACAGGGTTGCAGTAAAGTAAACAGAGGTTGTGATTAGAAACCTTCTACCTGCTCCTTTCTCCACAATTTACCGACTCCCTGCGCATCTGCCGGGCTGGGGGGGGGGGTGACGCGGGAATACAGACATAAACACACAGAGACAAACGCACACCGGCCCGCAAATCAGATACGGGGCCCTGGACACCGCTGTTCAATTGCAATAATAGCTCAGGCTGTCAGTGCAAAGGCCTCTGGGGGCCTGTAACCCTCTCCGCTGCTTACCGTTTAACTAAGCGGCCTGCGGTCCGCTCAATAAACGGCGTCCGACGTCAGCCTGAGAGTGCGGGGGGGCTGTGTGCTTGTTGGATTCTCTCTCCTTCGAACCCTTTACGCACGTTTCCCCCGTCAGCTCGATGGACGTTCGTTATGTCATTTCTTTCAAAAATGCTTCTGGAAAAAACCCACCGACCTCCGGCCACGCCAACGCCGTGTCAACACTGTGAACTAGCGAAAAGCCCGCTAACAAAGCTAACGACCTCCGACTGCACAGGCGGGGAAAGCCCCGCCAGAGGCTAACCGTTTCTCACTCCTCCACCGTTTCTTTGGAAAAAAACAAAGCCGGGACTGTTATCTCGCTGCTGCTGTTGAAGTCCAAGCGAGCATATAAGCACTCTGTTTGTCCCCCGAGGACCTCAGATGTTTCCCATTGTTCAGCTCCTACAACTGACTCTGCACTTTCAGTAATGATCTTAGAAAAAAGAAATTGCGCTGCGAGGTGAAGTGAACGCAAAAAGGGGTTAAAAGAACCCGTTCTGGGCGGTAGGGCCGCGGATCCAAACCGTTTCATACCGGTGTTCCCCCCCAAAGCCTTCCACACCACCGCCATGTTCACAATGTATTTAACACGACTCATGATATAAAAGCAGATGATGTTTCCATACATTGTTTGTTGTCATGCCCTGTCAGTCACAACATGCAGTCTAGTGTTGTGCAGCGTGGTCAGGAATCACTGATGTAGGCTCAGATATCTCACTATAGCCTCCATGCTGCACACATTTCATGAGTCTGTGCTGTACGCAGAGGAAACGATCTTTATCAACAGTGGTGTTAAAGTGATGTTCATGCAGAATGTCGTGCAGAGGGAGGGGATCCAGAAAAGGCTGAAAGACACTGGCTGAGGGTTCAACAGTGGAGAGCAGGAACAGGAAGGAAATCAGCGGTTATGCACTAGCGGAGGTGGAGTTCACAATGCTGCAGTGACCCTGGATGCTGTTTCTCTCTGAGCCATCAGAACAGCCTCCACCCTGCAGGAAGCTGGAGAGCCGTGTGGAGTGTGGAGGGAAAAAGCGGGAGTCCAGAGAGGCGGCATTGAGAGCATCGGCCGCTCACGAGTGCCGCGCTCTACTGACAAGCTGCCAGTGAATCTCAGGCCCAAGTGGTGCAGTCAGTGCCTGGCTCAGAGGGCCCCGGGCACACAGAGCTCCTCTGCTGGCTGTCAAAACAGAGCTGTGTGCCTGACTTGACAGAGCGACCATTTGTGCAAAAAAAATTGCAGCCAAAAGTACAATGGCTGCATTCTGCTCGCTACACACACACACACACACACACACACACACACACACACACACACACACACACACACACACACACACACACACACACACACACACACACACACACACACACACACACACACACCACGAGTATAAACACCAAAGGTTTTTTCACGTGAAATTCCAGGAACCGAGTTGGAGTGAAAGGTTTGCTGCGAGCACAGTTTGAGACTAAAGCATCATTGGTAGACGGTGTATCTGGTTAATATATCTATATCATAGGGAGATATCAGACGAGATGTCGCAATATGCCCATAAGTGTTGTCTTTTCCTGGTGTTAACGCTGTCTCGTATGTTCAGAGACCGTGGCATTTATTAAAAGCGACGATGTGAAGCGTACCCACTCACATCTGAAAGAATAAACCTCGGAGCTCAATCCGATCAGAATCCTGATGCATGAATCCACCGTTCAACAACGCTGTAAACAGAGAGGACCAGAGCTGAAACAAGCGGTTTAATAACCACACATCAAGTCCACGAACACAAATATCTCTTTATTTTAAGAGCTTTCTGTTAACTTGCGCTGTTGGATCTATTACACTCAGAGAACAGAACCCCGGCTGATGGGAGCAACATGTGTAAACTGGAGTAATTATGTATTTACAGAGACTGCCAGAGACTCAAATCTGTGTGTGGAATGTTGCCAGGGATCCAAATGTTGTCCGTTTCTGTGGACTCGAGGAGAATAAACCAGCCGAAAAGAGGGGGAGGGGGGGCAGGCAAGGAAAGGACATCCTTTATTCTTGTCATGTTTATCTCTGTGCAGCACCTGTGAGCGAGACGGGGATGTGTGCACACTTTCGTTGTGATCGTTAATCATTAATAATGCATTCAGCAAGCAATGCTTCGCACACACTTCTGCAGCTGTGTCTGTGGACGCAGCAGCGTTACGACGCCGCAGAACGGCCGGAGGAAACTTCTCAACGCTCACCGCTCCTCCACAAGCTGCCCAACTGAAAATGCTCTGCTGATGCTTACTGCAGATTTGAAGTGTGGAAGTCACAATACAAATACAGAAAAGTCAAAAAACACGAGTTAAAAAGGAAGCGCTGAAAGAAGTTTTCGGTGCGTTTCGACTGATTCCAGCTGAAACGTTGACTTCTTGCGCCGCTCAACACGTCCGTTCATCCCTCACACTGCTGACAATTCAACCACTTTCACTGCTTACCAATAAGTGGACGTTTTAAGTGCGTTTATCTCGTTGTCTCTTTGACCAACAACGACAAGAGAAAAAGTTGCTCCCAGAACATTCACAGCTCAGACACAATTTACTCTCAACCTTCAGCTGAAGCCGTTATCTCTCTGCTGCTGCTCTTGAACTGGCAGCAATTTCCTCCATGACTCCCACTTCCAGCTGAGCCCGTCACCGAAGCTTCGGATTGAGATTTTTGAACTTTCACAGGATATTCAACTCTCACACGTCAAGTGACGCTTGGACTTCGCTCAGTTCTTACACTTTAACTGAACCTTCTGTCGGCGCCGTCGTCTCAGCCTTCTCCACTTCTTTCAGGTTTTCGTATTTCAACTTGTCACTTTGACAAAAAAACGTCAACTTCTGTCATTTCCGTAGTTTAACTGTTCCAACTGCAGCACTTTCTTCACCAAAGGGAAGCCTTTTCAAGCTTTTTGTGGAGCAAAAGAAAATGATCAAAAGCAGCATCGTCGGGTGAGAACTACTGATCTCATATTTACAGAGACGTGTTTGTGGATGTGTCTAATTTACAGGTTTTGAGCGACTGCCTTTAAAGATTGAAACAGTAACAGAGGGGGAGGTTTTATGGAAGCATGAGCATCCTTTCTCTTCCCCTAAAAGCTTTGATAAAAACATGGCTTATTCGTCCTGTCGATACAAAAACAGATGACGGAAGGCCCCATCGTTCCTTTAGGATAAAACTGTGCGTCCTCCGAATGAGGCGGGGCTGTTTACACTTTCTGTTTGCTAAGGATTATGGGTACGAGGTTATGAAAGCATCTGACTGACTGGTGGGAGGGCGAGCCTCCCAAGGTGCGCGAAATGTGTGCGTGCGAGTGCTTCCGAAGAGTGTGTGTGTGTGTGTGTGTGTGTGTGCGTGGAGGCGGAAGAGAGTACCGCTGCCCACGTGGAGGTTGGTGCTGCTGTCAGTAGGCGGCCGTCTATTTCTAGTGGCAGCCTGGTGGGCAGCAGCGCGCGGTGATATCGCCGCTTTTCTTTCTCTTTGTGAAAGCAATCATCTGAATCCCTCACCGCTCTGGAAAAGCGACATTCGTGGCAAGAAAATCAAACCAAACGCGGAGCGTAACCACCAAAGATACCTACGACACGATAGAGACGCTGCATCTGGCAAATTCATTCGTACATAGATGATCAAGACACTTATACAATTACTGTCGCAGCTATTAGGACCCCAAATTTAAAACTACATTTCCCATAAACTCTGTGGCTTTCTGCCATAAGACACTTTCTGCACGTCTCCCCTCCCTTATTACTGGCAGCTGTGGCTTTAGTAAAGAGCTCACACGCTGGAATATGTGTTCCCTCTACGGGTCTTTAACTCAAGTCACCACCTGCCAGCGGTCTCTGTTCACTATGTGAACGTTATTTGTCTGTTTCTCAGAATATTATTCATATATTTAGTTGGCAGCATCCTTTCCATCCCTGAATAGTGCGCGCACTCGTCCCGTCACCTCCAACCAATCACAGGCCAGGACAGGACTGCTGCTCCTTGAACCTACTGAGCTCTGTGTGTGTTATCATATCTCACACACACACACACACACACAACACAGATTTATATATATATAATTATACTGACCTTTTAAATTGCACTGGATCATATCGTAGTGGTTCATCATGTAATGTCAACTGTCAAACGGCACCCTTGAGACAAACTGCCAGCAAGGTGGTGAGTTCTTCTAGCACCCTTGAAGTGTGTGTGTGTGTGTGTGTGTGTGTGTGTGTGTGTGTGTGTTGCTGTCTTCTACTTACAGTAACCCGACCATCAATACTGTTCCTAATGCCCAAATGTAGCCATGCTGGATGTCCTCAGGACCCTCTCACACACACGCACGCACGCACGCACGCACGCACGCTTCCTGTAAATGATAAAGATCTGCTCCGGTGGTAAGAAAAAGCTTCTGATTCTTCCCGTTTATTTCCTGTGAGCGATGGAGCGAGGCGGTGGGGGAGATATGGGGGAGAGAGATAGACAGAGGGGGAGATGGAAGATCTTTGAAGAACATGTGCTGCGTGATGACGGGAGGTTTCCTGAAAAGCTCCAACAACCTTGAAAGAACGAGGAATTGTTTTACTTTTCTCGGTCACCGTTCGATTGAGACAGAGCGGGGGAGAGAAAAACTACAAAGATTAGATATATATGACATCATGGAAACAATTACCTCATCTAATTTAAAAAGACAAAGGAGGCAAATCCTGCTCTATGCAGATGAGACGCTTCTTTTTCAGACCTTTGACGTATAATTTAACGTAGCTGGGAATCAAACGATGTATCAGGATTTCAATTTAAATCAAAATTCTACTCAAAATCAGGCTAAAACATGCAGGTTCACCGAAACAACCGGTTCAGCTCAGACTCCAGCGTGAGCACCAGAATGAAAGTCACTTTAATAAACGCTTTGCAGAGCATCAGATAAAGGTTATTGTGTGAAGTGAACAGTATATTCGTCAGGTCCACAGTGCAGCTCTCACTTAGACAATATGTTCAAAGATCAGGAGCCACGTCACAAACACTTAACTTCTTCAAACTTTGTCAAACCAAAATGTTGAGAAATATACGCCGTCATTTCAACGACGCTGGGTGTTGAATAAGTTGCTGCGAGCAGGAAATATCATCAAGCAAATCAAGCAAATAAAGTTTCTTCTTTTCTTTCTTTTGCTTTTCAGCAGATAAACAGTCACCAGCATATCTGAGTCACTTTTGTTATTATTCCATTTTTTTTTGTCAGTTTCTTTTGTGGTCATTATTATTTCACCAGCTTTAACCGAGCCCACTGAACCTAATGGAGAGCGCGAGTGCGAAAGTGACAAGGGAGGAACCAAAGAAGAAGAAGAGTCCTCCTCCTCCTCCTCCTCGTCACCCAGTAGGAGCAGCAACCCAAAAATAAACCTGCAAGGACGCCACATGCTCCTCAACGTCTCTGAACTCCTCCTCTCTCTTCATCTCTTCTTCTGTGTTTTTTTTACTGCTGCTCCACGTGAACGACGACCTGCGCCGTCGCCCTGCTAGGAAGCGGGAGATTGATCCCTTTCCTATTATCTGCTGGTTAGAAAACACCCAAAAACAACGGCCGCTTTGAACGTACAATCAAGCTACGGGATTGGACGTCCGACGACAAAGCGTTCTGCCAAATCGATGCCGGGGAGCCGAGCTTTCTCCCCCGTAACCATCAATCAACCGGCTGATCGATGTGGAGCCCGTCTCGACGTCCCCTCCTCTCGGCCAATCGGCACTCTTGTTATCGAGTGCCCCCCCCCCCCCCCCCGGTTGTCTAATCCCAATACCGTCGGGTCGTATTTTTCCTCCTGGTGTCCGCGTGTTTTTCTAACCTCTTTGGCTCGTTTTTTGGGGGGCGAGGGTGAGAAAATAATAAAGGAATCTCTCATTTCCTGTGGGCGGGTCCAGCTCGCACGCTGCGTTATGTTACATAGTTTTCAGCGATATGACCGGAGGCCCTTGAAGGCATACCAGGCCTTATAAGTCACCCTCGGGGTGAGACCGGGTGTTTGCTTACAGTCATGGTATGCAGCAGCGGCAGCGACTCTTTTCTGGGGGCCAAGCTGTTCTTTTTTCCACCAAAAAAAAATGTTGTTATCCAATCAGCCTCAGTGTGACTGAAAGTCAAAATGGAATCTGTCTCATCTATAAGCTTGCGTGCATCGCTTTGATTTGTGCACAAAGGGAAACACGGCGGCCTCAGCCCACAGAGATGACCTTGTGATAAAGCACGGATGAGCGTCTGCTTGTTCGCCTTTTTATTTTTAAATACATTTTTACAAACGCCTCCTGCAGAACGCGCTCGCCTTTCAAAAGTGGTCGTGGCACGTCGAGCTCCGATGAAAAGATAATCTAATCATCTCAATCCCTCCGCCACCCTCTCCTTTCTGCTCTCGAGCGCTCTGCATCCTGATTTTAACCTTTGTTGAAACATGTTTTCAGGATGTTTGGATGTTCCCCCTCCACCACCCTTCTATCCATCTATCCCTCCGTCTAGTGATCCGTTCGTGGCTATTCATCAAGCAGTCTAGGAATGAGAGGCCGCTCCAGGAGCTCCAGGACACACTCCTCTCTGTTTCCCTCTCAATGGAGGACGTTGGCTTATAACCCCCCCCCCCCCCCCCCCAGCGCACTCCTTGCCCCCCCGTTGTCTCTCCCTTTGCGTCATCCTGGTTAAAATAGGCACGCAGCTATCGTTGTGCAATCCTTAACGCAATAACGTGGGAAATCTCACAGTGTGAAATGAGAGAGAGAGAGGGAGGGGGGGGGAGCCCCCGTCAGTCAATGTGGTTCTTGTTAGTGTTTGACTTTGTCTGTTTTCGACAGCTCACAGAGAAAAAGGGGAATACTGAGACTGAAAGACATGGAGCCGATCAGTCCGAGGCTCCAGCAGGTTTGAGGATTACGTGACTGTGTTTTTATCCAGCGCCAGCGTTGGATACGCAAACACTTCACAAATCACCCGGGACTGTTGCTCAATGGCGTAAAGATCAACAAGAACGTTGATCTTTCGTCAAAGTGCATCTTCACACTTGCCAGCGTTCCAGGATGTAGATCTCTCGGTTTGACTTCTTTTTGTCAATTGGAGATGTGTTTCCACATCGTTAGCGAGACCGATCGGAGTGCGATCGCGATGGAATAAAAACCTGCAAACAAATTTCCTCGAGCCAAAAAGTGCTTTTCTGAGCCACCGCTGGAAACGTTTGTTCATCTGAATATTGCTTAAACAAATCCTTTTACCTCGACTGCAAGCTCCGTTGTTAAAGCAGCACCAGAGGCTGACGCGCACTTTGTAGAGCACGAGAGAGCGGAGGGAGGGGAAGAGGGAGCGAACGGGTAAATCCGTCAGTTGGTCTTCATAGAAAAAGGATTTCTCCCCAAAAACCCCTCTGTGTCGAACACGCTCGGTGCTCTGAACTCTTCTTCTGGGGCTGCAAATAAAGCGGCTCTGATCGGGGCTTTGCTCGCTTCCGGTAAGGAATCAACATTTTTGCAAGAACAAAAATGCTAATGCTAACGCGGGCATCCCATCACTTTCACATCACTTTCTCTTCTCAATGATAAAAGCATCAAACACACAGAAAGCAGCCGCTGCACACACTGTGTATCCAAGTCTCTCTTAGAGCTCCATTAGCTAATCCCAATAAGAACCTCGTTCTGCTGTGTGTGCTAAAAGTTTGGAGTAATCCTCTTTCCCCAGATGCCTGAGTTGCAGCGTGAGCGAAGGTGCATATACACGTGTGTGTGTGTGTGTGTGTGTGTGTGTGTGCGTGTGTGTGTGTGTGTGTGAGCACATAAACACTGTTGGAGTGTGTTTATCGCCATGCAGACAGGGATTAATCCTCCAGTGTGCATCAGCGACGTCATCATCCAAAACAACAACAACAACAACATCGACGGTGCGATGCTGTCAACGGTAGCCGGGACGACTGATCCTTCTCGACAACGGCGCAACGGGGGATTAGGCTGTGACAGTTTACTGGACGGGAGCTCATCTCCTGTGTGTGTGTGTGTGTGTGTGTGTGTGTGCGTCAGCATGTGTGTAGTTGGGAACTATTAAAAAACACAAATAAAAGGAGGGAGAGATGAGAAGGAGGATAGAAAAGGCAGACAAACGGACATCATGTGCTGCTCTGAGCTAAAATTACATCATCCCCAGCTGTTCCCTGCCTACGTGGGTACCAGGAGGAGAGAGGAGATGGATTACAAATCCTTGAAGCTAGGCTGCATTGGAAATATATGGAATTATCTACCTCTGCTGGCGGGAGATTTTGAGACAGTGACCTCGTTAAAATGAACATCTACATGCTTGTTTTCATTAAAATAATGGAAACAACGCGGCCGCGCAAAGCAGCCGCCTGCTTTTCCTCAAACGTCGGTGTGTTTTGGGTCTGAATGCGTTCCGATCCACTCGCTGCAGCAGGTGATGTCGTGCATCATATTTTAATGTTGGCCGGTCAGAGACCCTTCTGATGGAATTGCTGCAGTTTATTTGATTTGATTACTGCGATGATGACATATCGTATGCAAAAGACATATTTGCAGAGCAGTAAACCGAAGCAATCATTTTTGATTGGCCGCCGTTTATGCACGTTGGACTTTATTACCGTTTTGTTCCATGTCGGGTTTTTAATCTATAAATATGATTCAGATTTATATAATGATGTTTAACGCTGCGCTTTCATTTACAGACGTTTCTCTTCCACTAAATGTTTGTTTTGTGTTGTGTGTTTTTATGTAAAACATAAATATTGAATCATAATCAAGTACTGATTATTGATATCAGTATCAGCTGGGCTTTTAGAAAGCAGGAATCAAACCTGTAATGTGCTTTTTATTGCATTATGACGAGCTTTCAGTTTTACAGACTAAACCGTGTGCATCAAAATGCATCACACACACACACACACACGCACACACACACGCACTTCTTGTCAATGCCAAAGAGCTATAAAGGCATTTCAGACTTTAAATGTGTTCACTAAAAGAAAAGGAAGCATTGCTGACTCAGACACACCGCGGCCAGATGATCCACATCACGTCACGAGAGATTGTGTCACAATATACAACGCTGATAAATGCTACACTGGCTCACACACACACACACACACTCACACACACTCACCTATGTTCAATGATAGCAGACACACTGTCTCCAAGACAGAAACCAACAGCAGTGCCTGTTATTCGCAGTAGGAATTACTGTCTGTGGGCATCTTCAGGCTGTATGAGCGTTCTAGAAAACGTGAGTTGGTAACAGAACTGCACGCATTATGGGATGCTTTCACAGAAGTGCGGGCTGCAGCAGGGCTGTATTAATATTGCACTGAGGGGCAGAGAGAGAGAGAGAGAGAGTCTGTATGTATGAGAGTGTTAAAGGCGGTGAATCATCGCCCTCAACGACAGCTGCTTCTCCTTCCTCCCAGGCGCGACAGCAGGGACGACGGCGACGCACGCTTCCTGTGAGCGCGCCGCGTGGCCGATGAAAACGGCAGGTTTGCGTCGATAGTTTACGCGAGGTCACCGCCGTCGGTCGCGTGCGAGTGATTCTCGTCGGTTTTTTCGATCAAACCACGCATTCCTCGGAAGCCTCAAATATAGCCGTTCATGCCGTATTATCCCGCCGCTTCCACTTCAAATTCAGTCTTCGACAGCGACTTCCTCACTTCCAACAGCCCCCCGCTCAGCTCCTCTTCAAACGCTTTCTCTACTCATCGCTACGTCGCTTTTCTCAGGCGTTCCCTCTCCGTCTGTCTCTCTTGTGAGCTCTTGAACCTCCAATATTTGTCTAGAGACACTCTGCCGTTCTCTCTCATCCCGTTACGTCTGCTGCCTTCCTGGTACTACGCTCGCCTCCTTTTCCTCCACTTATTTCTGTCCTTGTTTCTTGAGAGCGTCTCCTTCATTGTTTCGACTCGTGCACTCGGGTAACGGTCGCGACTCCTCTTTGAGTTTTCTCGGTGGACCCCGGGGGGGTCCAGGCTGGCCTCTTGGATTTAATGACGAATAAAAAGATGAAAACACATTTTAGAACCTCAGACACAAATTTGAATCCATTTAACTTGAACTACTCGCTTTGGGTTTTTCTTTACTTGTGTTTCCTTGTGTCTCTTTCACAGCATTTTCTTTCTCTCTTCTATTCTCTCCTCCACGTACATCTCCATCTACTCTCTTGGAAAGCCTCTTTCATCCCTACAGGAGGATGCTGCACAGGGGTCACAGGTCATCCTGGGAGCTTAGTTGACTGGCTGCCACACACACACACACCAGTAGAGATCTGCTGGACCTCGCCACACAACGCCAAACAGTAACACAGCTGCTCAACATGTGACCCACACACAACACAGAGGGACTTACGGACCCCGCTACAGGCTTAACATGCAGCCTGACAAGCTGGAGGACTCGGAGGACAAGTGGCTCAGCTCGGGCTCAAGCTCGGGGTCGCGGTGGAGTGAGAGGTGCTGTGATTGCTGTAGTTCACCGGGGGCGATGTCTGCCATCAGGCTCGGATGATTCAACTGATCAACACTTTAATCGCACCGGAATCCGGCTGGAAATCTCTTGTCACTGACCTCGCAAAACCAACATCCAGCACGAGGCACACGGCACTTCTATACATCAGACCTGCTAGCCGAGCATCACGGTCCGCGGTGTACATAAAGCAGCCAGCGGCCTCTATTGCTGCAACGCCAGCTGCCGCGCTGCTCACATGAAAAGCTCGAGTGTCACTTGTTGCCACTGCTGCTGCTGCTGCTGCTGCTGCTGCTGTTGTTCATATAGCATTTCAAAAAGCTCCGCCTCAGCATCCAGCTGCAGGCTCTGAGTCTACGCTCCTCTAGGGCCTCTAAGTTATTCTCGTCACTCCCCGCTCACCGCTAGCTCTGTTCGTACAGCATTTCATAAGCAGCAGCAGCTCCGCCTCAGCATCCACCTGTAGGCTCTGAGACGATGTTCCCCGAGAGGATGAGTTATTATCGTCACCCTCCGCTCCCTGACTGAGCTGAGCTGAGCTCTGGGTTTCTTTACGGGGGAGGGACGAGGTCGCATAATATCAACCCTCTACATATTCTACAAACATGTCTGACACCATCTCCCAAGAACTTGAATCAGCGCTTACCGTCGTGGTTGGGGTTGCCCAGCGTCCATGGTTCGTCCGAGTCAAAGTGGGTGTCGCCTCCTATCCCCGGCCCCGGGAAGTAGGCGTGGGCCAGGAAGCCGCCCTCGCCGTCAAAGGGCGAGCTGTCGCCGTGGAAGCCCGAAGCGAAGATGATGGTGATGTCCACGTCTTTCTTGGTCCTCTCCAGCTCGCTGTAGGGCACGGCCTCGAAGCGCAGCGGCGTCACGTTCTGCCAGACGTCGAAGGCCCGTCGGATGGCGTCGTGGGTCTCCTCCGCCCCCACTTTGGGCGTCACGTTCTTTATGCTGCCGGGACACGGGAGGGAAAAGTTAAGTTTTGGGGATTTCTCCTTCAGCTGTCAGGATGAGCAAATCTATTTATAACACATTTCGCTGGATGTCCACTCAGAGCTTGAGATATGGTGGGATATAAAAAAAACAATACAGTCAGTTTACGGCTGAAAACCATCTCAATCTACACGATCACAGCGTGCCGAACTCAAACATCCATCCCGACGCCCGTTCTCCACCGCATGCTGCCGTCGTCATCGTGTTCGCCAGCAGAGAGCTAAATGAGGCGATTTGAGAGGGAAGAGCAGCTGAGTCCTCCCTCGGCCGGCTTTGAGTCGCTGCAGGTGTGGAGAGGACGGGACAGTTATTTTCTAATTACGGATTATCAACGGCCCGCTGGCCGCCGAGAGGCCACAGTCGGGTTTCGGGCAATCACGAAAAAAAACCTGACTCCACTTTATTCGCTCTGCAAATATCTCGAGCGTCACGCTCTATTAAAACGTCATCTAACTGTAAACACACACACACACAATACTTTATGTCTTCTTATGCCTGCAGCACGGTGTCGGAGTTGAGATCAGTTGATAAGTGCAGCGTGTAAATAAAGTGCCAATTTTATTTTATTTATTGTTGTTAAGTCTTCTTGCTCGAGTGTTTTATTTTGTTCCTATTTCCTCTGTGCATTTCCTGTAACCTCTCTCTCTTTTGTTCCCTTCTTCACAGCTTCTGTGTTTGGCCGTCACACCCCGTTATGGGAATAAATATTATCAGGACGTCTTTAACTCATCTTCTTCTGTGCGTGGTGGGTAGACTGCTGCAAGGCACATCTATGTACTGCATATTAATATTGTATGTTCGCTAAGATTAATAATTAAATCAAACTCAGGGAAAAGGGAAGCATAAAGGCTGGTTATGAAATATAAATAAGAGTGTCTGCAATTTCATTTCAAATGTTCTAATTGCTTGAACCGAAGAATAAACTGTTTCTGTTTCTCGGTCCGCTCGCTGACAGCTGACTTTAGCAAAGATGTGTTTGCTTTCGTTACTCTCTCTCACGCTTTGACAAAACCTTCACTTCCAGCTCATGACTTTCTGTTTGGACAGACAAAATAGAATTGATGTAATTGTAAATTGTACAGACAAATGATCACCTTATAAAGTGGACAAGCATTCATCTGGAGTCACGTTTGCTCTAGTGTTGGTCTCCGCCGGCCCTCGAGGGACATATTTGGCTCTACTTGCTAATTTTGCCCGCCTGCCGTTTGTACGATAGGTTTCAAGAGTTGTTGTTTTTTAACATCAGTCTGCTGTGCCGGAAAAACAACACAGACGAGAGCAGTGAGAGTGAACCACAACAGTCAGGTTTTGGCCCGTTGCACCACAAACGATGAGCTGAAGAACAATAAAGAGGCCTCGAGCGCCAACAATCCTGTCTGGACGGCGTGTTGATGATTGCATTTAAGATTTGTCGTAACGGATATAAATTGTGATGAATGACAGAAACGTGAAAATGTGTGTGTGTCCTCAGAGGAGACTGAGATTTGCCAGTACTCAGAATTAAGGAAACATCCAGTGAAGTGTTGTTAGTGCGACGGTTGGCTGTTGAGTAAGAAAACGGTCTCTGTCTGATTGGGGCCACTGACGGAGGCAACACAAAATGTCCCTTTTGTCATTTGAAGTGCTGATGCAGAGCAGATAAGAGGTACAAGTCCTGCTTTCATATCAATATCAGCTGACCCAGAGAGTGTCTGCTGAGGCACGAGTGTTTTCTCCAAGATTGAAACGGGGAGAAACTGTTGCAGCACCTCGAGTGCTCCCCATGAATCCTGTGCATGTCCTCGCTCTGTCTGGGGTTCACAATGAAAGGCCTGAGCAGCAACCGTGGCCCCTTGAGGAGTACAGAGACGGTTCCATCTGGTTCTGTTACCAAAGCTCACTGTCCTGTTTTAAGACTAAGAGAGGAACGCGCGCAGACGGAGGCTGCAGGACGACAAATGAAAGCCTGCTCTGAGGCCGTGTAAAATATTCAACTCCATGTTGTGAGGTGATAATGATTCCGGATGCAACTCATCTGCTATAATGGTGCCTGCATGCAGGGAGAACTGTAGGCATGCCAAAAGCTAATTAGTGCCTTCCTGTATGTGGCTACATGGAAACTAGCTCACACCTGGAGCGGCCGTGCAATTGTTATACTTCCAAAATACCAGAGTTGTTTCTTTTTTTGAACAATTGGTTTTGAACCGTTTCACCGCGTCTGATTGTCTGACTGCTGGTACGACATTATCATAACCAAAACAAAAATCAAATCAAAGTTTGTCTGAAAATGGTAAAGAAGGTGAACGTGGTCATGCGACACACAGAACCGTCACCGGTTACCGTTCATGGATGTTTTTTATAGAAGATGTAAAATGAGCTTCATTCCCTAAACTTTCTCCATTGCACCAATTTGAGTTGAAATGAGCAGCTGCAGGCACATCCGACTGCTGACTGGGGGCCAGGCACACATCCATGTACAACACACGCACACACACACGCACACACACACACACACACACACACACACACACACACACACACACACACACACACACGCACGCACGCACGCACGCACGCACGCACGCACGCACGCACGCACGCACGCACGCACGCACGCACGCACGCACGCACACACACACACACACACACACACACACGCACACACACTCTCAAAAATGCTCCCATCCGATTACATAACCCTAATCTGTCAGAGAGCACCCTCTGCTTTCCGCTGGGGTTTCCTCCTCTCCTCTCAGCTCATCTCTTTCTCTGTGCAGCTGCTTCTCCTCTAACCCCCCTCCCCCCTCCTCCTCCTCCTCCTCAATTCCACCGATCTACTCCTCCACTTTTCATCAAGCCTTTTACTCCTCTTCAAATCTGCGCCGCCACAGAGGAACCGTGCACTCTTGGTACGAACTCCGAAAAACCAATCCCAGCGTCATGTTTTTAAGAAGAGAAAACGCACAGGCATGAATCAGTGATGTACAGCTCTACTTCAGCTGTAGGTCGCTGATGCACGAGATTATATTCGGCATGTAATACTGCTTATACATTTATCCTCAGGACAGAGGAGAAAAAAGCCCACTTCTTGAGGATTATCCCATGAAACACGGGGCATCGGCATGGTATGTATGAAATATTACAGAATGTGGGCTACTAACCTCACTGAATCAACAGAAATATTACATAACACGTCGTCCTGTGCATCATTACTCATGTAGCTGCATGTCAGAGTCGGGTGATGAGATCTCTGGTGCATGTATGGCTCTTGCATGTACACTCTTTTCCCATTTGTGTTACATGTTCGGAGGATAAAGCTGGTTCTTGTACAGTCCCGGCTTTAAAGAACATGCTCTTCTTACTGTGTGATGGTTGTAGTTTGGCTTAAAGCAACTTCGGTTGAACCTTTGGGTTTGCAGCTTTCCGTCCTTCATATAAATCCAAATATTGTGCTCAGCAGTTGCTCCTTTGCTCCACAAGAGGAAATGGGGAAACAGTTAAAAGTTCGACCAAGACTTGGCTGTTTTAAATGGGCTACCACTGACTAAAGCTTAAAGGCAGCGATAGCAGGCTGTTTCCTTTTCTGTCTCTCTCTCAAAGGAATGTGCATCTTAATGAAAAGGTCGACGACGCTGGTTAAGTCATGAAGCCCCGTTTGTGTGCACGTGCCTCCGTCTGCGCCGATCATTTCTTCGGGGCTGTGGGCACATACTGGGGCTAATCGCGTTAGCCGGATGTCTTCACAGCTTGACAAAAGCCCCGTTGACGGGTCGAGTGAGTGCGTGGGATCGTCTGTGCGTGGCGACGGTGGTTATGGGGATTGGAGGAAAAACCGGGTTATTGTGAAGCTGCCTCTACATGAAGCAGACAAGCTTGACCGGCGTGATCTTAGCTCATTTTAAACCCACCCACCTGTATGTGATGTGTTTGTGTTGCCACTTCTGTCCCGTCAGGGCGTACCGCCGTTTCCTGACACTGAATTTGGACACGCCTCCTATCTGGTCGGGAACCCCACATCTCGGCTTCTTCATCCACCTGCACGAAAACAAACCAGAGGAGGCCATCAATCATCATTCTAGGGGCGCATACTTTTCATAATTCTTTTTTCATTTTTTTCAAAATCTTTTCAAATTTTTTCACATTTTTTTCAACATTTTTTCAAATTTTTTCCACAATTTTTTCAAATTTTTTCCACAATTTTTCAAAGTTTTTCAACATTTCAAATTCTGATCCAATGTAGCTCTTTGCATTCGTGAGCAGATGCAGACTTTGTTAACACGCGAACGCGCTACACATAAAAGTTACTTCAAAATCTAAACACAACACATGCAAGTACACGTCACATTCACGCACGACACACACAGAAGGCGCCTCACCTTATCGTGTTATCGCTGCTTCGGCAGCGAGAAGCGGGAGGGAGGAGAGAAGAAGCACAGGCACACCGTTAGCTCGTCACGTTTCGGGCCAGCGGTGGGACAGCTGTTAGTCTGCATTCACACCGCTGGCCACCACATCGCCACGTCGCGGTTCAGTGGCCAATTTGAGCTCATTGCTATTTGTAGCACGGATGGCATTTCGGTGTTGGTGGGGACAAAATGTCAGTGAACACAGTTTGTTTTGTGTGTGTGTGTGTGTTTGGCAGGTAAAATGACGACGGCCCCGAGGGTTTAAACTGGGTACAACCTGAGCTGTTTAAAAACAAGAGCATGTTACTGGAAGTACATATTCTGTATATCATCCGTTTGATTTCTAATATCCTCACATAAGTAATAGGACTGTGATTCTTATTGCAAAGTATAATCTTATTTAAACCTCTTTTACAGGCATCAGGTGGGTTTCCCCT
Organism: Pholis gunnellus; assembly: GCF_910591455.1. Lineage (NCBI taxonomy): Eukaryota > Metazoa > Chordata > Actinopteri > Perciformes > Pholidae > Pholis > Pholis gunnellus. The sequence continues at coordinate 19,580,553 of NC_136547.1, forward strand.
CCACTAGATCCATGTGGAGGCTCCAGAGACTCGTCTCGTCTTTGTGGTTACAATAAAGTGAGTTCTTCCTCTAAACCCACGTCGTCCTTCTCTGCTGCGTTGAGGTTCGAGCGGCGACCGAACGCCGTCCCCGTTCTTCCACTGAGTATTAATACTTTGCCATTTCGCAGCCTTTGATCTGACAACAGAGGTGTACTCTCCGTGAAAGGCCCCCTTTGATCGAATTAAGACGCCCCACTTAATCCGTGTTAGGGTAAGTTAGTGTCTTGGCAAAAAACCACTCTGCGTGCCTTCAGAATACAAAACGGGGACGAACGAGAGACTCATCCGCCATTCGTCCCCCGTTCTGAAGACGTCTTTGTGAGCTTCAACAGTCTTTAACCGCTGCTTGTTTGTTTGCTGCGTGTTGTTCCCTCCCGTTGTAAACCATCTATTTATGTTACAACAACTTCAACTTTTAGCTTTTAATTCAAATCATGAAAAACCAAACAGGAATAATAATAATAATACTTTTAACATTTGACTCATTTGTTTGTTTCCAAAGTAACATGCATGTACAAGAAGTGACTGTGTACTTATATTAAAGTCCGATGGAGTCACTGAATAACTGTGTCTTCCTTCCTGTTAGATAACATCCGCCCACGTTTCCTTCTCTTTTGAGGGAACTCGTCACGACGAAAGCTCGGAACTCAAAGCCCCCCCCCCCCCCCCCCCTTCAAAACATGTGACTCACCCTATAGTGCTGCTGTCCAGGGAGCCCGTGACATTGAGGCCGTAGCGGCGCTGCATGGCAGCGATAGCGGACTGCATGACTCGAGCAGAGCGCAGCACCGACATTCTGGGGTCTGCAGGGGGGAGGTAGCCGTACCTCTGGAGCCATGACTGCAGACAAAAGAGAGGGAGGGAGGGAGGGAGGGAGGGGTGAGTATTTACAGTGGAGGGGTTCCAGGTGAGACGCTGACATCGATGCAAAAGTGACTGTAGACTGAGGGTTCAGGGCATTGCACTAGAACACCATTAAATCACCATCAAGATACAACTTAACTACAGAAACATAAGATCAGCAAACGGATCTAAAGGCATTTTTCCAGTAAGAAACCTCCCTACAAGGTTATAGAGCAAAATGTCACTTGTTATCTTGTCGTTTGGCTTGTCAGGGACAGGCTTTTGGTGTAATAGAGCTTTCTGTGTCTCTATAAAAACCCTGCTGGAGGGAATCACAGCTCAGATCTTTGGACCGGGGCGAGATGAGGGATCGGCTGAGCTCCCCACAGAAGAGGCTTTAGGGATTTGGATCGTCTCAGCCTCTCTGTACGCTCTCAGTCTTCATCATAAAGCCGGCGAACGGACTCCGCCAACTGCTGCATTTGGCAACACAAAGCCAACCGACCAATAAAAAAGAAAAGTCAACCAATAAAAAAAGAATAACAAATTGTACCGTGTCGAGAGAAAACCTAAACGTCTCAAAGTCCCAATGAGCTGTCTTTGAGACTCTAATTCGTCATCGGGCATCACCGCGCCGCCAAACCTGAGCGCTATCCTCAATACTCGATGTCGCCGAGCTGCTTCAGTCGTTCTGGAGGCCCGCTGCCCAGGATAGAATGCAATAAAGAGGCAAACCGCTCTACAACAATGGCACAAAGTGTGAGTGTGCAGCTTCTGTTGCGGAGAGCGGGCCTCGCGTCGGGCTCCAAGCAGCAACAATGAGCTCTCCAGAAACTGTTTGGAAAGGCCGTTTGTATCTGTTCACAGAGCGCTACGAACCGGGATGAAAAAACAAAGACGCCCGCTACAGTACGAGATGGAAGTCTTCGAGTGAAACAGAGCTTTTGGGATGTTGCTCAGCTAACTGGCGGTGTGTGCACGTAGCAGAGGAACGCCCAGAGGCCCGACCGCTGTGCGGATACGTGCACTACTGATCGTACGAAGCAGACCATAGTTCATCATCACAGCAAATGGATCTGTGGATGATGAAAGCTCAATGCGGACAAACACCACGTGAGTAGAGCAGGGTGACGTCATTTCACATTTTAAATGTTTGAAAACAAAATACCTTAATATTAATGACCAACTCTAAAAAGACTGTTAAAGCTAAATCTTCCTTCGTTTTTCTTTTTCATGGCAGGCCGAGAGCTAAATGTGTGAGTGAGATATCTGGGTCGCATCATCAGGAATGACCTCAGTGATGATGACGATGTGCGGCGTTGCAAACTGTACGCACATGCTAATATGTTGGCACGTAAAATGTGCACAGATGATGTGAGAACAGCCCTCTTTAGAGCCGACTGTCCTCCGCTCCGTGCAGACACCACTTGTGCTGCAGTTACAGTAAAGCAAACATGAAAAAGACTCATTTCATTGATGCTTTTAGAATCTGGCTTAAGCTCCCAAAGATGGACAAGAGCAAACATTTCACCACGAGGGCCTGAACTAAGCCGACAAAGTACGTAATACACAAGGTATTTATTCTGTTTTTGGAAACGATTGATCATCATCCTCGTGTTATAGTGATTGTTTTTGTCGTTGTTTTTGTTTTTTGTTCTATGGACTCATGTTTCTGAAATAAGGTTGAATATAATAATGGAATGTGGGGATTACTGATGGCAGTGGGTAAAGGAATACTTTGACATTTTGGGGGGGAAAACCTGCTTTCTTGGTTTTTGACGCTTAGCTTAGCATTAGACTGGAAGCAGGAGGGAAAGAAACAACGGCCCAACAACACTTCCAAAGCTCATATATTCACTTTATATCTCGTTTGTTTAATCTGGACGAAAGCCGAAGTGTAAAAACAACACGTTGTGGTTTCACTTAAATAGTCTCGGGAAATTCAGTGACTTAACCGCAACACCTCTTTAAAGATCTGGGAAAGACTGAACGTAAGACACCTCACTTTATAGATCCCCCGGTTTCCTCATATAATCCTGGAAAGGAACTAACGCGTAACTGTGAATTCATGACGAAGCTTCCTGGAAAAGGACTACGTGATGGTCGTCACCATGGAGGAAATCTAGACGCCGTCTTTCAGTCAGTGCAACTGAGCAGACTGATACCAAATAACATGGTCCCCCAGAAAACTGTACTACAAACAGAAAGAAGCCAGGATGCACCGAAACACAAAAGGCCTTTTGGTGCTGGCATTAAAGGGGACGAGCGGAGAGGAAGCGATGGTGTCTGAGCCAGACTTCATCTTTGTAGTTTCCTGTGATTGGCACACTACTTCCTGTCCCCCGAGGCCTGTAGGTAGGATGAACTCGCCGACTCTCGTCAGCGTGCCAGATGTCCAAACGTTACGTCACGGTTCACATTTCTTTGGTGTACGAGATCAAATTCATAACAACCGAAGAGGTTATGAAAGCGTAAACTGTGATTCGGTTTTGGGAAGCACGAACGATTGATTGAACCTGGTTTCAGGCCGGTTTGTTTCGAGCTTCTCTTTTCTTCTCGCAGCGTTTTCAGATCTTTCTTCAGAGAGAGAGAGAGAGAGAGAGAGAGAGAGAGAGAGAGAGAGATATTGCCGACATTAAAATCTTACTTTTAATCCTTCAAATCGTATTTTTTACTTTGAAACTTTCAGAGCTCGTGTTTATCCTCAACATTTAAATGGCATCTTCTACACAGGCCTATAATAAAGCTCAATTCATTTAAACACACACTTCTCTCCTGCAGTTCTTTGTCGTCCTAACGTCTACTTCCCCTCTCTCGTCCTGTAATCATCCTTCCCTCACATCTCCTCTCTGACACCGGAGGGTTTGTCATTGCGACCACGTTCGGGCTTTTGTCCTCCAACCGCTGACTGCCGCGGTGAAATTTTCTGGTGAAAGAAGATATTGATGAAAACGTATACAGCTTAGACGTGGCACTGCATATTCAGCTGAGCCAGAATCAAAACGCTGCGAGGTTGTTTTTCCTCCTCTCTGTCGTCTTAGAACGCTTCACATCTGGTAGATGGTGCCGGTGGAGAAGCACCGTGATCAACACGAGCTTCAGTACATCAGGTGGGTTTTAAAAAAGACTCCGACCACTTTGCCCTGCGTGGGACGAAAACATCGAGGAACTGTCTAATAATTCAAAATGAATTCGCATTCACGACCTCAACGTTGCTTTGTAGACACAAATCTCTATGTTTACAGATATACTTTTTATTTTGAGATGTTTTGAAACGCTGCTCAGAACATAAAAAAAAGAAAAGTGTGTGAAATGTGTTTGCAGTACGAGCTACACGAGCTACACGGCTATCATGTAAATGAGGAGCCGCGACGAAAAAGTGAGACGGAGAGTTATTTTCCAGGAGGTTTTTCGGCGGCGTGTGAGGACAATGCAGCCATTATCAGACACTGGTGCATTAAAAAGAGACAGGCAGCGGAGATAGAGATGTCTGTCACTCACACAGCGACAGGATATTGGATGGTGTGTGTGTGTCTGGATGCAGGAGGTGGTGTGATGGAGAGACTCACAGCTTCTTTTTATACAGCGAGGCAGCACAACCCATGAATATTTGTACGCAGAATTACAGACGAACGTCATAAATACTGTACCGGGGCGTCTTGAATGCACATGTTTGTATGCTTAAAAGAGTATTCCAACTTTTTAGAATTGCATTTCAATAGTTTTAGATGTTTTTGACCCCCGACTTTAAATTTGTAGAAAATAAATAAAGAAAAGGTGTAAATTTGTAAATTTGTAATCTCCGAGGCCACGCTGAAATTACGCAAAAATACGTCACGGTGACATCATCAGGGTTGGGTTTCTCAGTTCCTCGGCCACGTAAGAAAGCCTTCAACCTCCACGGTCAAACAGACACTTCCAGAATCCTAACACACACACACACACACACACAGAGAGAGGCCTGAGCTCAAGGCTCAAACGTATTAATACTGCATGAACGTTCAAAGATTGAATCCAAGCCTTTGATTCCATCATCATGCTGAAGGTTATAGATCTCGACTCGCGCGTTTGTTAGTATTTCGTGACTTCTGTTGGGAAGAGTTATGACTCTACGGTGACTCCGAGTGCATCGCTTCTTCCAGGATAGTCCCCCATCTTCTTCTTCTTCTTCTTCTTCTTCTTCTTCTTCAAACCCTAAAGAGACCAAGAACAGATCCTGGAAACGTGTTTTGCTGAATCACCACGGAGCGCTTTACTTCTTCCTCTACCTTTCACTCTATCTGTCCTCATCTCGGCCTGTTTTCTTTCTTCATCCTCCCCTCTTCTCTTTCTCATTGATCCGCTCTTTTGTCTTCATGATCTATGGTTCCCGGTGTCCTGCCAATGTAAGACAGCCCCTCCCCCCCTCCCCCTCCTTATTCAATAAGACAGGACGTCCTCCCCGTCGTGGCTCCGCTAACGGATAACGAGGGAGTTTGTGAGCGTAGACGAAGAAAAGCTGAGCAACGGGAGCGTTGAAGGAATTTGATTATTGACAGTGAAGATAAATGTGTTAGAGCAGCTGCAAACAAAGAATATCTGCACTGCAACACAAGCAGGAAACGCTGAAAGCTTTCCTGACATCTGATTAAAAAAACAATAAAAACAGGAATCATTTTTGGTGTGTTTTGTTTGAGCCACTCACCCCCAACTCTCGCCAAACATCATGATGCAACTCTCGTCCAACCCGCCAAAGTGGGAACACGTCATCAAACAGAAATAAGCCCCTCGTGTGTAATGCAATAATTATGCTGTTAGAAACGTAGCCGGTCTTCCGGAAAGAGCGCGCCGGTATAATGAGGTTAAAAAACGTCTCTAGAATATCGAGGCACTCTTGAAGTGGAAAGATAAGGAGTCCAACCAGCAGCCCTGATGAAGGCTAAAATGTCTGAAATGCATCGGTGCCTATTTTTGGGTTCGCCACACTTGATTTCCCTCCACTTTGAAGTAGATCTCTCTCATGCTTCTGACGGCCGGAGGAGCCCGGCCTCACCTCACCTCTTCGCACAGAGCATTTTCCTTTTTTCACCTTTGTCACACAGCCTGTGGTTTATAATCCTGGACACTCGAGTGCAGTTATGCAACCACATCTGATAGAAAATGCACCGTGCTGTGTTCTCTGGAGGGATCTTATGAAGCCCCGTGCGACCTTTCAGGGGACAGAAAAAAGTCTCCGGCAGACAGAACAAAACCACAATCGGAATCTCCCCCCTCCCTCCCCCTCCTCCCCTCCTCCCCCACGCTTCCAACACACAGACGCACCGGGAGAGAAAGAGAGAGACGGCAGAGGAGTGGAGTGAGTCAGAGGCCTCGTCCTCATCACACGAGCGGTGAAGTGAGGTGAGCGTCGGAGCGCTCGTGTCCTCGGGCCACCTCTGAACCGGCCCGGCTGCTATACCTGGCCAGCAGAAGGCCGGGGACAAATAGCCGACGGGCTCCATCAAGAAAAAGGCCGAGCCTGGAAGGCGACGGGGGGGTCGCTCCATTATAGATGAGACGCGGAGCTCAGCCCCCCTCGGGTTACGGGGGACAGCGTGTCGACTTGTGCGCGAGCGGTGGCCATGAATTGTTTATGGCGAGTTGTTGTGGACGCGGGCAGCTCAGGTTTAGTCAGACTTTTGACATTTAAAGTGTACAGAATGTACAGAATGACAAAAGTGACGTCAGGGGAGAGAGATCCGGTGATTAAGGCCTGAAAAATGTTGCTTTTGGAACTGGCCCGCTCTCCATCGTCCTTTGTTTACGCGTCAATTTCTGTGACAGTCGCGCGTTAAATTTATGAGTTTTCCTGCGCTACACACGCTGCAACACTGGAGGTAATTTAGGCTCAGGCCGTTCTATGAAATCACAGAATTACACTTCGCTATCACAGCGGGTTCGTCACGCAGCCCAACGAGTGTGTTTACAAGCCCGAGCTGCTCAGAGTTGATGTGCAGACCGGGACGAAGGAGGACGAGCTGCACCTCGTGTCTTCAAACAGCATCAGTCACCTCGAGTACACACACACACTGCTCCTGCTTGTTTGTAAAGACGTTATACCCAGACTGCACATGTGCACATACTGTCTGCAGCAGCAACATTAGTAATCCCATCATGCATCTTGGCTTACAGCTTGGCCCGTTTCAGCCTCTTTTTGTCTCGGAATCTGTCAAACATAGCGCTTGTTTGTTTTAGTAATGCTTGTGTAATTATCTTCAAACACCTTATATGGTATAATCAGACTGTTCTGGATCTGGTTCTCGATATGCATTCTTTCACAATTCAGAAGATCCAACTGTCAAAACTGAGAACGGGTAACTCCACGAGCATCAAGGTGCGTCTCCTGCTGTGACAGGCTGAGGGGTTATTGGCAGCCTTGAAATACCAGCGCGTGCCTCTGCTGTGGGCGACTTCCTGTCAGTACTTTGCCTCAAAGCCCTCCTGGTTTTCAGTCTTCCTCATCTCATCAGTGAATGATTTACACCAGAGATGCTGAGATCAGCTCCCCGCTAGGACAGAAAGATCAGCAGCAGAGGACGTCGCCCAGAGTTCTCTTTCCCATTTCAATGTCAGGCCGAGTTAAGAAAGTTGAAGAAAAGCACATTTTTTGGAATCATACCAGTCGGGTCATGAGATAATTGTGTGTGTGTGTGTGTGGTACGCAGATCCATCTTCAGGGTTTACGGTGGTACTGATACTCTGGGCACAGGTGCCTCGTGGGAACAAGATCCCGTCCTCCTGTGGGGGGGGGAAGCCTGCCGCCTCCGACCGAACCTGAATTATTCATCGGTTACACGCAAAACCACCGGCGAAGTGTGCCAGGGTCGTCAAGGCAACCACAGCCCGTATACTGCCCACACCGGTAACCACAAACCCACGCACACACACACACACACACACACACACACACACACACACACACACACATAATTGAACTGCTGCACTTGAATTCATACTGTACGATTTTGCATTTGGAAAAAAGACTCAACGTGACTTTTAGTAACACCGTCGTCTGCACCTTGTGACCCCAAAGCAACGCGGTGCACAGACACACACACACACACACACACACACACACACACACACACACACACACGCTCTAAAGATACTGAATGCGCACCATGTTCACCATCTCCGTGGCCCCGATTAGGACAAAATGTCACAGAAATGTCGCGGTCTGATCACACATACTGATCACAGCCGTGCCTCCTGAAGTGGATCGTCTTCTGAGGATTTTGTCCGAATCATTTTGATGACTTAAGATGTTTAAAAGTCCTCCATATGGCTGATTAATATTCAAGTTATGTTAATGTAGGGATGAACTGTGACCACATATTCACACATGCTGGTGTAAGATTACGTCACCGCGCACAGAAACAGGCCGCAACAGTCGCCGCAACTCGCATCATTGTGCGGCGTAAAGAAGTACGCTTGCACATCCGCCCCCCGTCCCCCCGTCCCCCCGTCCCCCCGTCCCCGTCCCCCCGAGTGTTTGTCAACAGCTTAATTGACCGCCCTACATGTGAAGCCTCGTTGGCATCATCTAATGTTGCAGTTGTCAGACACATTAAAGATTTAACAGCTCAGCAAGCTGTGACCGAAGATACATCTCAAGCAGAGAGAAAGACCGTGTTGACATGCAGGCAGAAAAGATTGGGAACAACACGCAGCAATAACAAGTGGCTGTGTGTGTGTGTGTGTGTGTGTGTGTGTGTGTGTGTGTGTGTGTGTGTGTGTGTGTGTGTGTGTGTGTGTGTCATTATGAATCATTTAGGTCAGTGCAGGTGTTGTGTATTCTCTAGAATTGGGTGAACAGGCTGACACAGACACCCCAGTGGCTCTGAAATCTGCTCCCTTACCAAAGCCAGATGACGTCAAGAATTCATGCGTGTGTGTGTGTGCGTGTGTGTGTGTGTGTGTGTGCGTGCGTGCGTGTGTCTACTTGAGATCCATATGATTGCTCAGTGAGAATCGAGGGCGAAGCACACAAAGTATAAATCCGCTCAGACACAGGAGGTCCGGCCGTACATACAGAGCGTCTGTAGGAGGAAGAAGCCGCCGTCGCTCAGCTTCCATGTTGTTGAAACTAGCAAATAAGAGCTTATTGAGCTTGTTAAGTTGTTTTTCAGCCTGTTTAGCACAGAAATGCGGCTGAAATCAACATCGTAATGTTAACAACAGTTTATTAATGTCGATAGACTGGATATCATACAATAGTGTAAAATACTGTAAAAAATAATGAAATTGATGTGAAGTTTGTTCCTCTGTTGAACATTACAACCAGATAAAACTAGTTTGTTTTTAATCAAAATTTAGTTATAAACGATGCAATCAAATCACAATATGATTCCACCTGAAGAAGACACTAATAATGAGAACACCCAAACACACACTCTCATATTTAACGTCACAGAGAGATTTTGGCATCTTTTATATGTTGTAACAGTAAGTCTCTGTTTGAGTATTTCTCATTTTTCTTTGTGTTCCCGCACATTTGATGTAAATCTGATCGTAGATGTTTGAGACGCGATCCTCGGTGGAGTTGATTATTACAAATGACAGTCTGCTGACTTTTGTCAAACCAGCCTTTATGAATGTATTCCAGGACGTGGACAGAGGGGAGAACTCCGTCTGTTGTGCAGCGGATCATAAACACCGAGTGGCAGCCATAGTGGCGTTCAAACACTCAGCACCTGATGCCTCTCTGTGAAACGCCCGGAGTTCAACCGAGGCGATGCGGCGCTCGTGAGGCTGTTGCTGCTTCCACGGTGTTCCGAGGGAAAAGCTAAAAGAATCCAATCCCACAAAATCCCAACGGGATGAAGCGATGGGCAGACTACGGAGCACAGACGTATAGCTGTGACTGATGCAATGATTTATGTAACCAGACAAATTAGTTTGGCACACATGGAAACAAAAGGCATTTTAAAAAATGAATATAATCCTGTTTCACTGCCATGTTTTGCAAATTCCTCAAATGAACACATCGGTCACGTTAAAGCAGCACAGGCGGGAGCGCTTCAGCGGCGCTCTTGGCCTTTTAGACCTGCTGAATGTGACGTTGCATCTTAAAGTGCATCACTTTAGACCACAAAAAGGGGGGACGGCGGGTAAAAACGGTCCCGGGCGGCGGTGCGTTTGTGACGACTCTTATGCAACATTCCATTCAAACACAGACACGAGGAAAAAGAGATTAAAAACCTCATTATCTCTCTATTAATTACTCCGTTATGTAAATGCTAATGATTAAAAATAACACGAGAGCTCGACTGCTGGCAGAGCCCTCCTACTGCGCGTGGCCTTGCAGAGAAGGCGTAGAAAGAATGACGTGTAACATCGATGTGGACTGAACCAGAACATAAAACGCACGAGGAGATGATCTCGTGGCCGTGCCATTGTTAACGGCATTGTCTAGTTTGCAGAGAAAATGACTTCTTGAGGGGAAGACAGTCGGATAAACTAAAGATGAGGAAGTTTCAGCAGTAAAGCACACAAGTAGAGTCAGATGTTACAGGTCCATGTTAATTACAGTTCCATCAGCCGGTGACAGGCTGTACTTCCTGTCAAATGTAATCCAAAGCAAAGGAAATTGGCAATTCAGCAAACTCGGCCAGTCAAATCCAAGAAGTCGGCGATACGTTTTCTAAAAAAGACCGCAGTCCGACCGGCAATTACGGGAAAAAAGGTTCCGGTGACCTCCCACCTCAGACCCACCTGTTATTTAGAGGAACTACTTTCTCCTCACCCTCTATGACCTGTGGGGTGAAGCTACCGGGAGGGGGGGGCGGGGTTAAAGGAAAAGTGCGCTTGCTCGATACTTGCTTTTATATCCGAAAGCAAAGCGCTTTTTGGCTTCATGCGCCAATAAGCACCTTACATCCCTCCAACGCTGTATCCAGTTATTTTTCTACATCCATGGCACACACACACACACACACACACACACACACACACACACACACACACACACACACACACACACACACACACACACACACAGACACATACAGTCATAACAAGTCCGGTTAATGACTCCAATGAAACCCGTTCCACACCGTCCACAGTCTACGTGATACTGACTGTATGATGCCGTCTAACTGCAGCGTAACACCTGCTGGACTGGGCTCTTGAAGCAGTGAGACACCTTTTAGGCTGTAGAGCTGCTCTTTGCATTCTATTGACAGCACCGACGTCCTGCTGGACATCCAGTTACTGTCCCGGCACAAGTCTCACTCAAGGTACTTTTTGGCAACTTGATGCTCAAACTCTCACAGTTTCCTCAAGGGCATCTCAAAGGTTTGTGGCTAAAATGTTTGTGGCATGGCTTCAGAGGGATACCCCAGACAATAACAGTGGTTATATCAGGCGTTACACTGAAAAGCCCACTTCATACTAACTTTGGAAGCTTTGAATTCATGTCAGGAAGCTGCAGACAGTGATCACAGATTAACAGGAGGCTGCCATCCACATACGTTCAGAACTCATCTCAGAATGTTTTTACTTTTACACGTGGAGAGAAGAATCGACTGTTATTCTTACGTTTCCTTTGTTCCCACGGGGCTAAGCTCACATTCAGAAAAGGCCACAGACTGACAAGTAACCAACATAGAATCGCAAAGATCAAAGTCTGCAGTTAAGAGAACGTTCACGTGCAAAAGTATGACAAAGAAAAAGCGTGGAAAACAAAGGGCTGGAGGAGGACAATAGCATGCAAGTCAAGGCGGAGAGGACGTGGGAGACGGGAATGTGAAGCTCAGTTGGGAACTTGAAATACATTACAACACATGACGAGGAGAACAACACTGTCAACACAGAGAGCAAAGCTGGACGGTTGAGAAAAGCATGGGTTCTGACATCCGATTGGCCCAGAGACAAAAGGGTGTTTGGATTATTATCTGGGACAGCTGTCGACAAACTTTAGCCCAGAATCAGATTGAACAACCGGAGTACAAAGAACAAAACCGTTTCACATCTCTCCAACAACGTCCTCCCCCTGTCTGTGTCACGTGAGCTCGGACATAATAGCGGAATAACCTGTAGCATCTGGACTAAACCTGCTCCCCGCGTGGCGTGCCAAGCCTGCAAATCATGAGCATGTAGGACTTGACCGACTGTCAGTGGAGATGCCAGGATGTTTGTGCGCGCATTCAAGTGTGAGACAGCGGGGGGGGGGGGGGGGGGGGGTTACCGTGTTAACACTTCATGATAGGTGCATGGTGTGTGTGTGTGTGTGTGTGGGGGGGGGGGGGGGGGGGGGGGGGGGTGTAAAATAGACAGATGTGTCCTTCATAAAAACCCAAATGACTCTCTTCACCCAGGGGGGGAGAAGAGCTTGTGTTAGTGCTGCAGAGTCTCAGGGACTCTCCTGAAGGCTGGTTGAGTGTTCACGTTTATTGGCGCAACACTTGTGGCCTGAAGGCTTTTAACGATCCATTAAGTCTGGATATGAGATCAGAATGAAAGGACACCGTTCTGTTCGAATCTCCTCTGTGAACTCATGAGATCTCCTTCTGATGATCGGAGCCTCCGAGCAGCATGTGCCGCTTTGGCAATAACGGCTACAAGTGATCAGGGTGCTTCTAAAGTCACTGGAACCCTAAAAACACAAAGGTTTGGCCACGAGCCCGCTGTGAATATGCGCGTTAACTTCTTTGGGAAGATACATGTTGAATTGCATGTGTATGCAACCTTTATAAGGAGGTAACAGTGTTAGAGTTGACTCGTTTTAAACTAATCTTGTGGCCTGTTCTCTCTCACTGTTACCATGAAATCAAACTGTTTTGCTTTGGTGACAACTGCTTTCTCAGCTGAACTGTTAAGTCCACTTTGAGAACGTGAACAAAACCCAAAATAGGGAAACAAATAAGGCTTTAATCAGCTGAGATACATATTTAAAGTGAAATAATTCAAAAAAGTGGAGAACAGGACAGCCCAGCTGGACGCCTCACACAAAGAGCCCGTTGTTGAAACATCACCACGGACGTTATTCTCTTTATAATAGGAGCTCAAACAATGCAGACTTCTAGGAGGAAAGCGCGTTACCTTTACGAGAAAAATGTTACCGAGTCCCGGTTCTTACCTCGACACTGAACGGCTGCTCCTCGCCGTTCACCGCGCATAAAATCCACAGCAACAACTGCAAGCATAGCGTCCCCATACAGCAGAGACATCTCCTATTGCGCACCGCCGATAGAACCATAGTGAACCCCCCGCTGCTGCTGTCGCTTAATGTCTCTGTTCGGGTTTTTATTTACAGTCGATACAAAACAAAAGGGACAGCGGGGATAAATCCTACACGTTTAGCAGCGACATTCCCGATGTCTCGCTGTTTCTCTTGCGGCGCCGAGAGCCGAGGAGGAGAGGAGGAGAGGAGAGGAGAGGAGAGGGAAAGGAGAGGAGGGAGAAGCAGCGGATTCGTCGACCGCTCGCTTTCGCTGCTTTTCCGGCCGCGGGGCTTCGGCAGGAGGTTATCCCCCCGGGGGAAAGTATCGGCTGTCAACGCCTGTCCCGGTCTTGCAGTCCCCGGGTCAGTCCTCCGGTGCACCGGCCGTTGTTCCAAGCGGACGCGTCCAGCCCGTTTTCTGCACCGCGCGGCATAGCTGCCCGTTTTCAATCGTGTTTTCCCACCGAATGCGCATGCGTGCGCCGCCCCGAACGCCCCCCCACCCCCCAACCCCCGAACCCACTCCTCAGCTAAACGCTCTTATAAAAACAGACCACGCTCCCGGCGGCTTTTGTTTGAAATGTCCTCTGTCAGAGCATTACAGCTCACTTGTTCATGGAAATGAACACTAAATTAACTTTTTCCAGATTTGGAGTTTCACAGCATGATTGTAACGTTGTTGTAGTATAACCCAGGAGAGGAGTGTCACTTAAAGGAGAATATACAGAGACAACGTCTGGTCGTAACTTCCCGAAATAAATAATACTTTGGGTATATTTATGAATGTAATATAGCAATGTTACAGCCATGACGTATATCAGCACAAAGGTCTTTGAAGCATTGCTTTAAAGCCGAAATAACCTATTTTCCAACATATTTGTTCCTGTAAGTTGCCTAGAAACACTGTCAGTTATATGAGAATATATTCTTCTGTAAGCTGTTTAATGTTTACATCGGGGTTTTTTTAAATTGGTGTTTTTGCCTTCCCATTAATTGGTTTGTATAAATCAATTATTATTTTTGTATGATTGTATTTTGTGTGTGTTTACTGTATTCATGTTGAAAACCCGTCAAGGCCACTAGAGGGCGATGATGGGCTCACTGCTTGTTTCAATAACCACAGCCCTCAGTGAATTCATTATTAATCTGCTGCGTTACCCAGAAGTCCCTTCTGTGTCTCAGCTTTGTTTCCAGTAAGTGATGATGGTGCTGATGTTGCCATCGACGGTCATTGTGACGCAATCAAGGTTCCTGGTTTTTACAGGCTAAGCTTTCATCAAGACCTTATCATCTTTACATTTATAAAGCATCCTATAATGATTTTATATTTTCATAGTAAAAAGTGCTGTGGTCTGGTGAGAGAACTATACTTTGACTTGCGGCTCTCAAGTGATCCACAAGCAGAACTGGATGTAATGAAAAGGTCTTTTTCTTCTAATCTCCTCGGATAATAGAGAAGGGTCAGATCTAATAAGCCGGATCAATGGTTTTCCACTTAGACTAACACCTGGGGATGAGAAACAAGTCAGTGTGTGTCAGTGTGTGTACGTGCCACAGAAAAAAGTTAGGTGAGCCGCACCATTAGCCCATTGATGGGGTTTCAATTTGCACACACAAACACACACACACACACACACACACACACACACACACACACACACACACACTACCCTGCTCTGAGAAATGCTCAACGATCACACTAAATGGAAAACTCCATTTAAAGTTTTGGAAGGACGTCAGCGACGTCACAGTCAGGAATATACAACCGTTTGACCCCGACTGGACCCACGAGGCACGCCGTCACACTACGACGGTGAAAACGTCTCGCTGTGAGTCACAACGGGACTACAGATAACACAGTTCACACATCACGCAAATTAAATGTATATCGAGATACAGTGAGGGAGAAACATGTGACATGTGACACAGTTCATCACGGGTTGGATAAAGGATAAAGGATGCGCTGTGCAGCCTGTGCTGCTCTGAGGTCTGCTGACTCACACGGCCGTTAGTTCACACTGCGTGGAACAAAAAGCGGATCGCAGACTCGGGAATTGTTGATTTACCTTTTGCACAGCCGAGCCCCCGTCTAGAGTTGTAGAGATTTATGGGAGATGCAGAGATGCGATGATTTACCTCTTAGTTGATGAGCGTAGACACTAAAATCACCGCAGGAATCCCCAGTAGATCAATGACTCAACCTAACCTGACAAGTTCTCATTTCCTCTCACTGTTGAGATCACGCTAATACCCTCCTCTCACTCAGAACAGTGTGTGTTGCTGTCAAGAAGGTAAAAAACAAGAAGATGTATTGTGCCACTCATCTTTTCTTTTATCCTCCGCGACGTCTGCCGACTTCCTGCATACATTCATATGAAATTTAAACGGTTTGCCTGCTGCACAAGTAAAGTACAGATGAGATGAAACATGTTTTTTTTAATCCTGTTCAGATCCCCGGTCATATTCTGCACCTCTATAATAATACAAACAAATTAAACAAATACAAATATCTTTGTATTTCTATATCAAAATGTAATAATCGTTTCTTCCTTTCAAAATAAATATGACATGTGCTGACACAAGGTGATTCCAACCACTTTCCACCGATAACAGAGCGGTGCAGGGATGATGTATTGTTTGTAACCCAGAAGTTAGCATCACACTGGTTCCTCTTGACAAAAAGCCAAATGTTTTCATTTGATTCTGAATCATTGCACAACCTTCACAAATGAACACCAACATAATGATTTACGAAGCCTGAACGCCATCGGCAGAAGTGAAACGCTAACGTTAGGCTCCATACAAACCACATCACCTCACATCACCACCACTGAGCTAACGGTCTCATTTAGACGGACACGCAAAAGCTTCAAAATGTAAGATTGGGGTATCTACTGTATTTATTTTATAGCATAGTGCATCATAAATACATAAATATACCTTCCCCTCAAATCTGGATCTGCCTCAATAAATTCATGAATGTGCTGCCTGGCTCTCGCTGAATGTTCTACGCCTCAACGAAGGTAAAACAGAGATCGTGTTAATAAATCCCTCTCCCCTCTCAGCTGCTGTACCACACAGTCCTTCATTGTGTCTTGGCCTCATGGCAACCCGCTGCAAATTCCATGTCAGAAACCTGGGCGTGATCTTGGACTCGTCTTTTATATTGAGACCTCCAAGTTGCGTCCGTGGTCAAAGTCAGCTTCTCTCAGTTAAGACTCTCGGCTAACGTCAGAGCCTTTCTCCCCTCTAAAGACCTGGAGGAAGGCCTATTGGACCCTCGGTGACAGTACTTCAGGATGGAGTCCAATCGCCAAAGACTTTGCACTTTTCATATTTCATGCATGTGTAATAAATCATTGTTAAACTATAAAACAAGTCTTTGCTTGTATGACTGCGTATCTACTGTATGTGCAGCACTTTGGGGCAACCTTTGTTGTATTTTAAAATGTGCTATACAAGTACATTTTGATTGATTTTGATTGATTGATCATGATGCGTTTTTCCATCCAAAGCCATCTGTCTGCCACCTCTGTCAGCTATTGAGCCACGACTAGGAAACACGTCAAACCGGCCACAACAGCTTCACGACAGAGTCTGACATTTAACAACCGTGAACGCGTAGCGTAACAGTGTGACACCGATTTACCCCCAAAACAGGTGTTTCCTCCTCACCAGTTTCTGAGCAAAACTATCCACCACCTTATTAAAATCCATCGTTCTGACCAGATCGCTATACTTCCACACATTATTATTTCCATTTGTGCAGTTTATGGCACACAAAACAACAACTTGTGATGTTGATCTCCGGTTAAACTCTCAGTCTTTCTTCTTTGTTTTCTACACCCACGTGCAGAGGCATCTCCTGAGGACGTCGGAGGGAAACCGGTCTATTAGCACTGAGCTACAGAGCAAAGCGATTTCTGTCAAGTTGACACATTTTCTCTGTGACTGAAAGCTTCTGTGCGCTTTGACATTGGTAAATTTGTAATTTGTAAATTTGTAAATTTGTAAATTTGTAATTTGCATCGCATTTGGTCGAATATCCGTTGCCGAATAAACTGCACGGCTGAAAGGAGGAAGTATAGTGACACGGACGTTTTGTCTTCATCCCTTGTATTTAATTCATTTCACCACACTCAGCTGTGATAAAAGTTTACAATCATTTGGCCAGTGGGGAAGTTTGACTTCCTTGCTTTGTTCTCCTCGTGCTCATTTAGAAGTTTGTTGGCTCATCCGGACTTCCTCTCTCCTTTTTCTCGTCGTCTCTCTCTCTTCTTCTCCTCTTCTTAATGATTTCCTCTCTCACTTGATAATCTTGAATACCCTTTCTGAAAGGTTCTGGCCCTTTCCAACTGTCCCTCCCACCAGCGCGGTGCTTTGCCAGGATCCTCAAAGCCTCCCTTTTCCAAACATGACTCTGTCTCATAACTGCTGCATCTGCTCCCAGTCAGACCTCCTGGTTCTCCTGGCAGCGTGAATCCAAAGCCTCCCGTCTGTCTCCCTTTCTCTCTGAGCGGAGGAATTAAATAAAGAGTATGGAGCGATCTGCAACGAAGCACTGATCTTCCCCCAAGCGATTGTATTATTCAAGGTATTGTAAAACCTATAGTACATTTGTTCTGGGAATGACGAATCCCTGTGTACTTCTGCTTCTGTACTTTCTCATGCAACACAAGGTCGAATGTACCTCAATTTATCAACAAAAGGAAATTGGCAGCAGACATTTCCCTCATTTATTTAGGAGTGAAACTTGTCTTCAACAGAGACTTCACAGCATGTTCAACTCCTAAATGTGCTTCCCGGGTTTGGGTGGGATCGGGATCGGATCACGTTCTCTCTCCAGATGAAGCTTTGGGTCGGTTAGGGAGCACAGTGAGAAGCCGCCCCTCTCAACAAGGTTTCGGATTGATCGCTGTGTTATCGTATGGCCAGTTGAAGCCAAACTGAAAGGAAAAACTACTCCAGTAAGAAATAACTGCTCTCTTCCAACAAGAGCCTTTTTCACAGTTGGACTGTTTTACTTGGGCCTGAACCCAAAATCACAGAGGTGCTTTCTTTCACATGGAAATTCTTCCCGACCTCGACTACTTTGCGGTCGTCAGCATGACTTTCTGTTCATTTGGTGACACTATTAATCTGTGAAAGAATCTCAAGTATTCACAATATTGTATATAAAGAAATTGAATTAAAAAGGTTTCTTGGTTCTGGTGTTTTCTTGGAATACACTGAAAACATAATTTGATCTGTTTTAAGTCACGTCAAGTTATAGTTTCTGCTTCAAACTGCTTTATTTCACATGTTTTATTCGTTTTGAAGTCTGCAAATGCACATTTAGTCATTCAGTTCAATAAAACATGGAATGTTTTAACTCCCAACTTGGATGAAATCCTTTCACATGTCAGAGAGATGTGTGCATGTTCTGTAGCTTAAAAACTGGATTTAACGCCGCTCGGCTGTACGCCTCCACCAACCAGTCAAGCTGCTCTTTACATCCACGTCTGTGCAAAATATCATCACTTCATTATTTTATCCTATTGGACATTTTGTGGGAATTATTTATGGTTTGGTGAGGTCACAGTGACCTTTGATCCATTCACCCTTGAGTCTAAGTGGACGTTTGTGCCAAATTTGAAGAAATCAGCTCAAGGAGTTTCTTAGCTATCCCGAGAGTGGGACGAACTTGGCGTCACAGTGACCTTGACCTTTGACCTCCAAAATGTAATCGGTTCAGTCCAGCCAAATTTGTCGTTACTGAGATATCGAGTTCATGAAAGTGGACCAGACGGACGGCCAACAACGAGAACACAATGCCGACAGCCTCAGCTGTCACCAGCACAGAGACAAACAAATCCTACTAAACTGTAGTTTTGCCATTTTCAATCAGAGCTTGGCTGATCTCTCACAGGAAATCAACACATCTGGGTCCCCGGCTCTTACCGCAGCACATCAGTGATGTGATTGCACCTTCCTCAAGGAGGTTTTAGCATAAGGCAAAGCCGATCTCTATTAAACCAGCCGTGATGTCCGAATCCCTGCCATGTGGCTCCGTCCGAGCTGGGCACTGACTTGTTTAAACTTTTGGACACACGGACGTTCAGGCAAACAGCAGAAACGGGTCGGCTCGCTGTAAAAATAACCTGATTACAGCCCCGCACGTTGCAGCCATCGCTGAGAACAGATTGGATATTTACATAATAAGCTTAGTCATGCAGTCAGCTTCACACAAGGAAGAAACCAGATTCACTTTGCAGAAGCATCGGGATCCCTGTTATCTGCACTGTTAGAGTAAAATGTGGATAACAACCTGTGTGTGTGTGTGTGTGTGTGTGTGTGGGGCGTGCTTCACACACTTGTATGGACGGAAGATGGACTTGATGGAGCTGGAGTTGGTTTAACAGAAAGAAGATGTTTGAATGAGATGAAGATGTTCAGGTAGGAAGGGTTGTCAGCTGATTTGGCAGTAGATTAGTTGGGGAAGTCAGTCGGCTTTGATGCTTCGCTGATGAAAGCGAAATACCCAACAAGAGGAACCTGAGTTGAGAGACGGATAAAGAGGGAGACAAAGAGAAAGGAGTGGTGTGTTGTGGAGTACATCATCGAAAGGGGAGGAGTTTGGTGTGATCAAGTGTATTTCTTAAAAAGGTATTTCTTAAAGGTACAGTAACAAATAAATTAGGTTTGTTGAAAGTCAATGTTACACACCAACGTAAGACAGCAAGTGTCTTGAGCCTTCGTAACCTTTCCTTGCAAACTTCAATTATAAATGAACATGTTAAATACTTCTGAGTTTAGCCGCAAGTAAAACACAGAAAGTAACACTTTGGGGCAGCTGCTGTGGCTAAATGAATAGCGATCTATCTCATCGGCATCTTGCCAGCTAACCAAACAGACATTTCCTAAACAAGCATGATCGATGAGATTAAACGCAAGTTGAACAAAAACAACCTGTAACTTGGTTTTGGGAAAGAACGTAGTTGTTGAAACGACGAGATACAAAATCCACGTTGCTACAAAAGGCCTGATATACCTTATATACTGGAGGACACATCACTTCCTGCATTGGCACTGAGCGTTGGCATTGGATGTAAAATTAGCAATATGGTGCAATATGAACATAAGTCCTCAACTCAACATACATTGTTATACTGACTTTATCTCCCAGACGGCCACTGCAATGTCAGAAATACTTGTGCAGTACCTCCCTGTAGATCTGATAAGACTAGAAAACTTTAATCTTCAAAGTCAGGGCATGGAAACTAATTCACTACACAAACAGAAATGGCTTCGGGGACATCATCATCCCCAGTGATTGGTTGTGGTTACAGCGGCTCTCAAACCCAGAGTCTCTGTTCGGCACCGAAAAATGTTTCCACCCTTCCCGTACGGGGTAAACATTCGTACCATGAAGCCGCCCACTGGCCAAAAAAAAAAAAAAAAAACCTGAAACTGATCCGCACCGCAAAATCGGAAGTAGGTCGATTGGCGCTCTTGGCAAACTCCGTCTCTTTCCAACTCCCTCCCTCCCGCTCTCTCTGGCTCAGTGTGGCCAACGGTTTCTTTTGCAAACTTGTGCTTGTGGGAATAAGGCAGACTGATGCCATAACAGAGCTGTTAATAACTTCAGTGGGAGAAACTTGGAGGGGAAGCACAACACTAAAGAAGGCAATGGCACTTCCCATCTCCTGCACTTCATGACAAGAGATAATATATATATATATATATATATATATATATATATATATATATATATATATACATATATATGTATTTCATGTGGAGTGGAGTGTTTTTTTCTGAAATGATAGACTTACTGAAAGCTTCAAGCAATAGTTTGATATTTTGGGACATATTTGCATTTCTAGCTAAGACGTAGTAAGTAATACGCACATTTTTTCCCCAAAACATTTCAAATGAACCTTCAGTGCAGCGATGTCTCAGGGGAGAAATGGCAAAAAAGAAAAGTTATACAATGTAGAAAATATGGCTTTTAGTCCTCTTTTCCCATTCTCACAGTTAAAATTTCTACAAATCGAAATGATCCAGTAATTTGAGAAGCAGCGCCGGTGCACGTGTGTTCTGTACAGCGGCAGAAATTTCTTTAAAAAAAAAAAAAAAAAGAGTATGAATTACTGCTGCTAATACATTATTCATAGTTAGCGTAATGTTTGATCAAAATGTTGTGGTGGAGAGGCACAAAATGATCTAGCACAGTGAGAGAGTGTGCTGTGTTTGCCAACTGATCTATAATTTACCAGTCAGGGTCCAACAATATCTGCACCATCTTCCTCAAATGTCTGTGTGTGTGTGTGTGTGTGTGTGTGTGTGTGTGTGTGTGTGTGTGTGTGTGTGTGTGTGTGTGTGAGATGAAGAAATACAGACTCAGGCTTTGTGTGACTAATATGACACAGGACTTTCGCCAATATGCTTAGCTGACGTTAAGGGGAGAATACTCTCAGTGATGGATCAACCACCTCCAGCGTCGCGGCCGCCTTTCGCCGCCCGTCGTCCGCCTCGACATACTGCTGAATACCGGCCGAATGGTGCAAGTTCAGCAGTGAGGGAAATGCCACAGCAGAAAGATGAGCCATGCACTTACCACCCTCACTTTGAGAAATTATGATTGATTATAGCTCCCTGAAGCATTTCTCACGACGCTCCTCTCTCTCTTGTGCATTGGATCTTTGGCTCCGGGGCGAAGCGCCGTTTCACACGGGGACGTTTTAAAGCCAGCTGTAGCCTGCAGATGTGGGCTAGCCTAGACTTGTCACAGTTAGCATATGAATGAATGCAACGTCACGCTAGATGAGTTTTATTCTTATTCCGAGTGCGACCGCGGTAGCCCATCTGTCGGCACAGATTAGCCTATAGTCTGAGTGGGGTGGAGAGTGAGTACCCAGACGCTCCCAACTGCAGCCGCGGCCCCGTGATTTTTTAAATGTGTCTGGATTGTTGGCCCAGACAGGCCAGGTTCATGCAGTGTGAAGAAGCAGAGCAAGACTTTGCAGACAGAAAGTTTTTGTTAGTTTAGCTCAAGGGAGGGAAAAGGAAAACATACAGGAACTGCAGGGACTTTCAACAACAATGCCCACTTTCAATGCAGTTTGCATCGGTTCATGTTCCCAACTCCAGCTGCTCCACTCTTGATGCGCTGCATTGGAAAAATGTTAAAATCCTTCAAATGAATCAAAAAACATTATTACTGGGGTCTCATAAAATCAAGCGTTCATCCTCGTTCACACATGTCAAAGAACCTGGATGAGTGAAATTACTAAGATAAAATCAGGCGATGTGAGATCTTCACGCCCTATTTTTCCCCCTTTTTGTCTGAGGCTCAACAAACCTACTTATTTGTACTTAAAGCTGCATTCATTTGAACATCAAGTCCAATGTTCCCTCTTCTTTTAGCTCTGGTTTGGTCTCCATCATCTCTGGACTTATTTATGTGTTACCTATCTTTGGCTTCTGAATGTCTGTCTGCCATTTGTTGCTGGGCAGGTAGCGCACAGTGGGCTCGTCGGAGCTTTTTCCCCCCAAAAAAGTGCGTCTACATTGAGTAATGACACTGACGAGAGCAGGTAGAGTGAACCAAAACACTAGAGTTGCGGGCAGTATAGTGCCAAAACAATAAGCTCAAAGACACCAAAACACTCCAGAGAGCTGATGGGAGCTGCAGAGTATGGTGAGTCATCTCTGTAACAATCTGAACTATTGTTAATATACAAATATGGAATAAAGCAGCTTTAAATGTGCATCTTGTCTGTGCTGTTCAGTACCGGACTGAGTCAAAATTCATGAAATATGTGGGTTGAAGTTCTTTCTATGCAATTTTCCCACTATTTTCAAACAATGCATTTTCTCCTGCTCATCTTGAAATTGAAGCCTACTCCAGTTACTCAGCGTAAGCAGCTCCAGATACGAGTGTTAGCTACGCGTCTAAAATGTCAATGCAAAAAAAAAAATGTAACAGGCTAAATTGGCTCTGGGCGAAGAATAATCGTGAGCTGAGAATATGCCATGGGAAAACCATTATCCTGCAGATGCTTCCCAGATGAATTATCACATCACAGCAAAGGTGTTATGACATGCGAGGCCTTTGAAAATGTTAATTGTAAGCAAAGCGCCCCGGGCTTTCCAAGACAAAATCGCTCCAATAGTTAGGGAACACTTTATGAGGAGGCGACGGTACAGATGTGCAGCCGATACGAGGAGAAAGACTCTCAGACTGTGATCACTGAGAGAAATGTGCCTCGCTAATGAGCTGGGTGAATTGGGAACACTGGTGAGGAGTCAGAGGGAGAACAAAATGCTTTAGCATCGTGTCTCATTGTGACACGGATAAAATAGCATCCGCCCGACTGAAATCACCGCCAACTTTCAGACGGATGAAAAGTGGAAAAGTGGAAGCGCTGCTGGGAGCGGTAAGAGGAACGGAGTGTGAGCTCGCTGCGCTTGTTAACACCAAATAATGCTAAATATTTATTTTAAAGAGCGCACACCTGGAGCACAGACATTAAACCGACATAAGACCGCCAAAAGAAAATTAATGTCAGACAATCCACTACATCCGACTCCACACAGAGTATTACTCTTTAACACAAATTATAACTAAAGATGTTTTTCGTCACGCTAGCAGTGGCTTTCTAGGTCCTTTCTGAAATATCTCAACTAATGGAGGGATTGCTATGAAGTGGTTTACAGACATTCATGGTGGATGATTAACCCTTATGGCTTTGGTGATCCCCCCCAAAAGCACCACCAAAAAGGTCAAAATCTAAATTTGTCCAGTAATTTGGTTAATGACCTGCACAACAGATGACATTCCCATTAGCCTCAGCTGTCCTTTTTTTTTTCATTTGCAAATGTTTTATAATGTGCTAAACTGAGCTGGCAAACACATGCTAAAAATCTGCATGTGAGCATTGTCATTGTGAGCATTTTGGCACGCTGACGTTAGCATTTAGCTCAAAGCACAGCTGCGCCCAATACAATCAGAGCTGCTAGTGTGGCTGCACAATTAGCCTTTGATTGTTGCTCATTAAGTCATGAATATTCAAAGTGAAGGTTGGTGAGCCCTTATTCTGCCAGCGCGCTCATTGCTCGTCACCGGAGTCTTCCGCAAGCTGCTAGCTTGACAGCTGTGAAGCACTAACGACAGCCATGTTCCTTGTTTACGCTCATTAACATGATATGTTTACATTCGTAATGGTCATTTTGGAGGAGTGGTTTTTGGAGGGAAGCCTGAAGGGACTGTCTGTCAGTGTTGTTCTCACTAGATTTATCGACCTTTGGAGCTAGCGCTGCTAGCTAATGTTATTTTCATTGGAAAAGAGTTGGCAACAATGGGCCGGGTGCCTCGGTTGGATGATTTTTTTAAATCTAGCGTACTCTAGCTATTATCTCAAGATCAACAACCCTGCCTTTAATGCTACAGCAAGATTTTGAAGTTGTGTTTTCAGGGCCTGTGGGTAGGTTTATATCTCTCCACCATGTTGTCTATTTCCACAACTTGACCAATTGCTCAAGCATGGACAATAAAGCTCTGTATGCATTCTTAAGGATGCTTGCAGCTCCATTGGCGTCCCCAACCTCGCCCTGTCATGTGGTCCATGTAGTGAGGACATGAATAAAATGACATCAAGCATCATGTCCTTAGGAATAGAGACCGTATAGAAACACATGGGAGCCTCACAGACAGCCACACAGTGAAATGGACCAAGTGTACGTGCTTGTTGTCAGAAAGTAACCTGGCAGCATCGCCTCCTAGACGTGTCATTTCCTGGCAGCGCCCCCTCCTGCACGCACATGTGAGGGCATCACAGGATGTCTCCCCGCTGCGTTTGACCCTGACTCATAAACTAAAAGTGCCAAACGAGGGTGAGAATGATGTGCAACGCGTTTATGTGTGTTGCATCCGCGTTGGATCCCTGCACAGAGGATGTAACGGGTCACATCCTCTGATATTTACTGTAAGTTGGCCTTTTAGTAGATATCCAGTTAGTGTGATCTTCCTCCGGTACATAAAGTACCACGCAGTCTGAATCATTATGTACCGCAGAATTAGAACACAGAGTCGACTACAGAAGTGATCAAACGCCATCACAATCAGAAACATTTATTTTGCACATACAAGGCATTTTACACGGTGAATGATGCAGAACACAATCAACAATAACATACAAAATAAAGTGCACAGACAAACATATAACAGTACTTTCAACAAGTGTAATGTAAACGTGTCAATGTGAAACTTTTCAGGTAAACCCTGAAAACCAATGCATCCATGCATTAGTAAGTTAGTGTTTTTCTATCACATAAGAGACATACATCACTTGAACCAGGTGCGAGTTGTGTTCTATATGGAGTTTAAAGACACATTACCCAAGGTAGCATAACAGACTAGTTGTCTGTATTTATGTTTAAATGGTTCCAATGGATAAGCATACAATTCTAGGAGAAAAACAAACATACTGTAGATGTTGAATATGAACTAATGGCAGTTTGGGATTACTGGGATGTTGGGTATATAGACTGAAGTGAGCACCATGGCAGCAGCTGATGAGCCATGTGACTGACACTAAATCTCACACTGTGCGTTTTTCCATTTACTCCAGACAGGTTTGTGGATCAGGTGGGAGAGCAGCTTTCTATCCTCTGTTTGGGCCGTCTCGTGTGCGCGGTGCGGGTCAGTGATCTCTTCGACCCGGAGCAGACGATGAGCTGGACCCCGGCAAACGGCAAAATGCCATCAGCAAATAGATGCAGCCCAAGGGGAGCGCTGCTGTTTGTGTGCAGCACAGCGGCGGCGCAGGTTAAAAACAAAAAAAAAAATCTATCAAAAGTGTATTCATGATAAGATGATATATTCATTTGAAAAGGTCAGGCTTGTCTGAAACCAACAGCTGAAGATATTTGCAAACATTACATTGTCTATGTATTGAATATTTTCAAAGACGGGGGTTCAGGAGCCGAGCAAACGTACAGAAGTTCAACCGATCAACAAATAGGCGTCTACATGCAGATGGAGGCTCAGAGTTGACTTTGTTACTTTTCTTTATTTTCTTACAGAAAGCATGAGAGCGAGATGAGAGAATATATTACACATGCACTGCGTTTGGGAACAGATTTTCTTCAATGTGCAGCACCTGATAGCTTTGCAAAGCGCAGCTGACTTCCTCATCCTCATTAATCCCCATTATAAAAGCAAACAGTGAGATTTGACAGTAATGACGCTCAATTGCTCCCATTCTGTTGTGTAATGGATCTAGTGTATGTTGTCCTCCACTGGTGGCCTGACGCTGAGCCCAACAGCTGCAGCTGCTGTCATTGTCGCACATTGCCTTCTGCATTATTATCCATTTAACCCACGTGGGTGTGCAGCACATGGGGGCGCTTGAAGCTTTATCTAAGGCTATGATAGACAATCTGTGAGTGCTGTAATCAATGGCTAATAACCATCCAGGCAGCTCAGTCGGTCATTTGGACAGCCAGGTGGAACTGGATTATCTGATTGGGTCGTTTACGATGCGACTGGGCGGGTATTGACTGTTGTGGCCAGCTGCGGGGTAGATGTTCCAAGTGGGAACAGAATAATCACTCCGCTGGCACACGGTGCCGGTGTATTGGGTTTGCTGGAAGGTTAGAGAGGCTCATAAAAATGCAAACAGAGTTTAAAATTCGATCTGGAGACAGTTCCTTGGAGTTTGGATTGAAGCTGCTACTAACGAATCGTGCATCTCAGGTATTAAATTGCACTCTTATCTTCTTATACGTGATATTACGAGCTGTTGAACAGAATAGTTCAATTGCAAAGAGTTGTCAAATAAATGAAATCCCTACAAATAGTTTCAGATTCGGTTTGACCTACTTAAAGAACAGGTCTTTGTTTTGTGTGTGCACGGGGTTACATCGAACTCTTTGGCTCTGTGTCTCTGTTCCTCTCCGTCCATCCCTCCATCCCTCCATCCCTCCATCCCTCCATCCCCGACAGCCTCTTTCATTGAGATCACGGTGTCATCTGCTTTCAGTGTTACTCACACTCAGAAATGGGACGTGTCCCTCCCACCGCAATCTGTCTCGGTTACAGAGCCGACATTGGGGAGGGACTCCGGTCGCTTTGCACACTTCTTCCTCTCTCTTTCTCCACCCACTCGTCATTTGGTACCCAGATGGAGCCGTCGCAGGCTAAGGAAGCTTTAGCTGTGCACCCTACTTTTTCCGCAGAAAGATTATCTGCAGGGCAAAGAGAGGAAAGAAATATCAATGATCACCTTTGGCTGTCATCTGTGTCCAGCAGAGTAAGCAGATGGGCACAGAACCATAAAGAGTTCAGCGGAAAGTTAAACCAAAGATATTCCTGCAGCAATACGTCCTGAAAACATGTATGTACATGTTTACTACTTATGCAACACCAGCAGGTCATAATGTGTCCAATATTTAGTTTTAGACAATATCCCCATCAATCTAAGCTGCACTTTGTGTTTAGTGCTAACTAGCGAAGGCTAGCATGCTAACACGCTAAGCTAAGATGAAAAGGTAAACATATACCTGCTTTAAATCACGTTTGCACGTTAGCATTGTCACTGTGAGCATGTTAGCATGCTTTAACATTTAGCCCTCACAGAGCCAATAGCATGGATGTAGATTCTGAGTCTTCTTATTCAATACTTTTCATGGAATGACATCATTTGTTTCCAAAAGAAAGCAAATACTTTGCAATGTGTTTTTCTACTACAGGATCTTTCAGGTGGGATTTGCAGGGATGCCCGTCACTGACAACACAAACACACACACAGCGGCGTTGCTACAACTCATGTACCGCTTCATTCATAAAACAAGGAAATACTTCCGTATCGATCTAGGACCATTTTAATATGAGCTAAAGCTATTACATGAAGCCTTTTGCACAGGCTTAACTCCTGCCACTTCCCTCTCATTCATAACCTTAATAAATAAAAGTTTGCCGTTCTGTTCAGTTGTGATGCAGTGTAATCAGAGTACCCAGCCATGAACACTCTGGTTCCTGCGCTGCTCAGTTGGTAAAGCTTGTTATTGTAAAAGCCTGCGGTTCGCTCACCGCAGGAGACAACCGTGCTGAAAACGCACCTGGCTCAGCAACACTCAGTGCAACATGTTCTGGATGATCCTGTAGAGGAGGTGCAGAGGTGAAATATGTGCTTCAGCATGTTGTCAAAAAATGAAAACAACAGAGGCTGGCGAGGGAGTCCTATCAGGGAGGAACCGTGGAGCTCGGATTGGATTACAGGTCATTTCCAAAACACATCCTCCCTCACATTCTGTACATGCATCAGCTGCCGTTCTCAGAGAGAACTAGTGTTGTACAGCTTCTTCTCACTCGACAACATGCGAGCATAAACCGAGGCCAAACATGTAGTCGCGGAGGAATAGCAGGACGTCCTGAATATTTATCACGTATTTCTTTAAGAGAAAGAAATACTGGTCAAGCTTAAGTTGGAGAGTTACTTTTAAGCATGAAACACTCGTCACATGCACAATATGAGTGCAGTTTAATCGGAAGGTACTTTAGATGCACACAAGTTCACATACTTTTAACAGCTTGTATACACACACAGATTTAGAGTTAGAGCCCAGACAAAAAAAAAACATTGTAATAATAACTGTCGCTTGCAGTTTTAGCTAATTCAGCCAATGTTAGCTCCATGAGTTAGTTGAAAAGCCTATTTTATTTTTATTAAACAACAACGCTGTAAGAGGGTCTTAAATATGCACTTGACGACTTCATACATGTCACGCTAAATGATTGAGACTAAAGCTGCATGATCCATGTTAAAGACATGGGAATAAAGAAGTAGCATTGTTCTTGTATTGCAGGGAAGAGCTAGTTAGTCCATGTAAGTTTAAGGAAAAAATAAGATCAGACTATTATTTCATTCTTGCTGCTCAGCTTATCGGCCTACTTGGACACGCGAGTAGTGAGGTAGTGAGTTAGCTAGCTGGACATGCTAATGTTTGCAGCCAACGATAGAGCAGACAAACACTATTCAATCCATTCCTTGCTTTTGATTTTGTATTTTTAGTTTTGGAAAGGGTAAAAAAATAAAAGGCGGCCACGTAAACTCTGCCTCCAACGTGAGAAGCTTGTAGCTACGGTTGCTAAGCTATAATTGGACAATTGCTGCTGGGGGGAGGGGTTTCGCTAATGCTCACTAACAGAAGATGAAATACTTAATATCAGAGCAGGTTTTTCTTTTTGTTGTTAGAAAAAGCAACTCGGACTTGATTGCACAGAATGGGCCAGAAATCCAGCTGTAAATAAACAAAAATGCTACTAATTTGGAAGCAGGCCCAGTCGACTGCAAATCATCCGGAAACAGAGCAGAATAAAAGGTCTGAGAACTATTACTTAGACAATGCTCCCCTGGTCATTAATAGCACATTTCATGATTTATATAAATCCCTCTTCACCTCTAAGTGAAGTAAAGGCTCAAGAGAAGATTTAATGACATACTTAGCTCTTATAGCTCTCAGCCCGCTGTGTCAGAAGATGAACACTGGCTCCACCAAATGTTCATTTTACCAAGGAGAAATTTGGGAGGCCATTCAGTTAATGCCCTCTGGCAAAGCACCTGGTTTAAACAGGTTCCCATTAAAATCTTATAAAAGTCTTGGCTTGAATAATGCCTGTAATCAACAGAAATGTCCTCTATGCAACAATCCCCAACATGACGGATCTTACTGACCATTTAGTATATCATATGTATAACCTATAGAGACAGTGGCAAAAACCTTAAAACATGTTTTTTGCTGCTGCGAATAATACTTGCAAAGAAGGTCTTTGTAAAGAGACAAGAGCTGTGTCAACAGTGATCTTTGGCAAGTTTCTTTGAAATAAAAAAGTGAAGGCAGAGTGAGAGTAATTGAAAATTTTTAATTATTACTTTAACAGCTCAGGGATGTTCGAACAACCGGTTTGTGCACTTTCTGAAGATTTTTTGCACTGTGAATTTGCACCGTCTATTTTTGAATAAAGGGTTAGAAAGTAAGGTTTTTTTGTTTTCTTTATCCGATTCATCGATTAATCGAACAAATAATGGACAGGTTAATCGATTATTAAAATAATGGTTAGTTGCAGCCCTACAGACGTTAGATCCAATGAACCAGCAAACTGCTTGCCAGTAGCCAGCAGTAGTTGAGTAAGAGCTGAGTGTCTTTCTGAAAGTTTATTTTTCTGACAAATATGAAAAGGATCATAAAACAACAGGTCGCTCTTCCATTATATTTTTTATATCTCTGCTTTAGGGCAAAAACAACTCGCTGAAATCCTGCATTGTGGCAATCACTGCTGCTTTGTGCATCATTGAATTGGGGAAACTTTTACGATGACAGTGCACCTACGAGAGCTATAATAATAAACCTAATATTAATACGCAGAACGGAGTTATGAAGGCACTACTAAAAAAAAGACATTAACCCCCTGTTGTTTGTGTCGCATGCTGCAGGCGGGAGCCATGAAAGTGGCTTGAGGGGGGCAAACACCTAATCATGATCAATAAAAACCGAATACACTCCTGCTTATGTAGAAATGCCGGTGCTGAGAGGACATGATTATACAGAGTCAGAGTAAACTGTGGGTATAAAAATCAAGCCAGTGATGATTGCCTTGGGGGAGTGTTTTTATGTCCATACCCTGTGAAACCTTGAGAAATTGGACACATCGGTAGGTTATGGACGTTATGAACCCCTGACACTCTGCTGGAGATCTTCGGAATGACTCCCCTCCACGACTGCGAGTCCTCCAGTACTGTATGTTTTTCACGGGGGGTCATTGAGCACTTATAGGAGAAAGTAATTGACTATAATTTGGGTTAAACTTCACGGCACTCACCGGCGCAGGAAATGCTACCGTGTGTCTCGGAGGGAGGTCAACGGAGACAGTTTGCAATTCAGCTCAATATGTGCAGTTAACTGTGGATCAGCTGAATAGTTGAAGTCCCGGAATTTCGCTCTATAGCCGCACCGACGCTCCTAACAATCCCTCCGTGCCTCAAGGCTTGTTTGTCAAGGGCAAGGAGGCCGTAAATCTATAAGTGGGAGGGTTGGACAGCAATGTACGGCACTCGGTCCTGTCATCGGTCGTGGCCTGCCTTTGACTTATCGCTGACGTACCCCCTGATGAGGTTTCCGTTGACCTGTCGTCACCGTCTCATCTCACTCTGTTCTGAGCTCTTACAGTTTCCTCTTCTCCCGCCTGCCTCCCTTTTCACATTTACTCAGGTGAAAGCGACATTTCAAATGTCCAGCCTGCCACACAACATCGAACTCATCACAAAACGCACGCGTGAATCTCAGCACGTACGTCCACCATCGTGTCTCCAGGGGTCATTACGGCCAACCAAAGGGTCGGTGCTTCCATACACTGTAGGTATCCTCGCTTATAACTGCAGACTCGCTAGGTTAATTGCGCCCCTCAAGGGTAACGCTGCCTTCGAACAGATTATTCATCACGTGAGCGATTGGCTCAATGAGACGCTGAAGAATGCCACCTCTTCAGAGGCCCCTTGGGGTGAACAGGAGGACACGTGAGGATATTAGGCAAGAGAGATAACCTTAAAATTCACACAAGTGAGCTGTTGTTGCTGCAAAAACTGGAACTGCATGTTAGCCAGGTGCACCGTGGTGATATGATTTTAGTATGTTAATCGCTGTTGGTTTATTAGTATAAACTACACTAGTTTTTCTTACTTGAAACTTTAGGTGTTATGCCATGCTCATAAAAAGCTAATTGCAAGAGATAAACAAGACAATGTCTCATTATTTACATCCTTGTTATTTGACTAATATTACGGGAAAAGGAATATATTGTGATCACTGAGGTTGGTTGTATAAAAGGACCATTTGGTAAAAAAAGTAGTTGGACGTGTCAAAACATCCCGCCTCTTATCTCACAAGTTAGAAAATGTTCTTTTTCCTTCGCAGTCTTAAAGGGTTCGTGTTTTATCCATCTGGCGCTGCAGTCTGGGCCCAAATGGCCGATGACGAGATACTGTGTGCACTCTGTGGAGAGGAAGTAGGAGATGAAGAGCCAAAGAATCATACATAAGACGAGGTGGGTGGGTGAACTGTGTCCTCCACAGAGCGATCGCCATGAGGCATCGCAGCCTGTCCGCTGATCATCAGGGGACGTCAAAAAAACAAATTTTACAGCTACACTTCCATACTTGAGCACTGCACATGTGTGTTTGATTATATCAGCAACAAGGCTCTTTTCAGGAAATGTGTGTGTTTTTTTTTTTACTTCTTCTTGGCACATACAGTACGGAGCTCTTTAATGGGATTTGCCTTTCAGCTGCTTTTCTATACGCTTCACCACAAAAATGCATTTGCACTTTGGACCAGTAAGCACATTCTGAACACTTGAGCTGCCGCGGATCCTTTCAATCAGCATCTGCTTCGCTGAATACATGAATGCAATGTGTTCAGGTTTTTAAACGTCGTACACGCAGAGCACAGGAGTCCCGCATGAAGCTTTTTGTTGTTGTTGTGGTTTGTTAGGATTTACCAGTATAATTACACTCATTTGATAATCTCCAGACACATTTCTTGAAGTCAATTTTTTTTCAGTGTTTATATTCTTGGTAATTGTTCTGACTTATTATTATTTCTAATATCTCTATTAGAGGGTGCTATCGATTCATCTTGGAGACTTGTTTCATGTCTCACCTGTCATTTTAGCATTACTTGAGTTACTTAGTGAAGTGCTGAGGTGACAGAACTACCCACCGCCGTCTAGCTTCTACTTCCCTTGTGTGAAATGTAAACTTCATAGCACGAGGCCTAAACCTTCTTATTCAC
The DNA here is from genome assembly GCF_910591455.1 of Pholis gunnellus. Taxonomy (NCBI): domain Eukaryota; kingdom Metazoa; phylum Chordata; class Actinopteri; order Perciformes; family Pholidae; genus Pholis; species Pholis gunnellus. Next base: position 19,613,452 of record NC_136547.1, read on the forward strand.
TAACAAGGACCACGCCAATAACAGTATGAGTTTCGAGAGGTTTATTGCATAACGGAATGATTGATAGATTAGGAAGGGGAAGGGGTAAAGGGTAGAGGGGATGAAGGGGAGTAGGGTAGAGGGATGATGGGATGTAGGGTAGGGGTCGGGGTAGAGGGATGTAGGGGTAGGGGTCGAGGTAGAGGGATGTAGGGGTAGGGGTCGAGGAAGAGGGATGAAGGGGTGTAGGGTAGAGGGGATGAAGGGGAGTAGGGTAGAGGGGATGAAGGGATGTGGGGTAGGGGTCGAGGTAGAGGGATGTAGGGGTAGGGGTCGAGATAGAGGGATGAAGGGGTGTAGGGTAGAGGGATGAAGGGATGTAGGGGTCGAGGAAGAGGGATGTAGGGGTAGGGGTCGAGATAGAGGGATGAAGGGGTGTAGGGTAGAGGGATGAAGGGATGTAGGGTAGGGGTCGGGGTAGAGGGATGTAGGGTAGGGATGAAGAAATTGAGGGATGTAAGGAAGAAGAAATGAGGAGGGTTTGTAGAAAGGAGGTTAGGCGATCAATGGGGGACCGTTGGTGTCCGGTGGCTGGCAAGAACTCAATCCAAAATGTGTTTTTATTCCGTGTCTGCTGGCTGGAGTTGTCCCGATACCAGCGTCTGAAATGCTATCCGATATCACGTTATCATATCACCTATCAGCCCACATGTCACTCGCTGCCTGATCTGTACATCCTGCCCGATTGGCACTGTGGATGTGCAACTCTTAACAGATATGAGAAAGAAGCGAGATGTCTCGCTCGGTGGCTACTTCCATCATCAGCTCCCCCAAAAAAAACGATGGCTGCGTCCGAAATCGATGAATTTGGTATCATTGCGCTCCAGCGCAATCTGTTGAATCCACTTAACGCGTGGAGTTTAGATTATAAAGCCCTTTCTGTGCCGCAGTAGTGAAAACTGGCTCAGCGGTTGTGGATTATGCGTGCCCACCTCTCTACATAGACTTGTAAAAACAGAACAGAAGAGTAGCCCCGAAAAGGCAGTTTTTATGTTCAAGATTCTGTCCGCAGCACATGTTCAACACAAGCGGATCCTTGTGATTCTCTCCTGAGGCCGCCGGTGTGCCTTCGTCTGTGGAACATTTCTGCCTTCCTGAGCCAAACTAAATGCTAATGGCCCCGGCAGGTTATCCGGGGCCATTACATGACAACTATCTCCAGTCCAAATCTTTTTCGTATGGAAGACAAACTTCAACGACGAACACAGAGAAACTGGCTTTCTCAGCTTGACGGGGCCTCTTTGAGCAGGTGTTTCAACTTAAAACTCTGCAGACATGAACATTGCCAATGATGTTTAACACAGACGCAGAGGATCTCTCCCCCAGAATGGTATTTCCTCTTTTATTTTAAAGCTGGAAGCAATTTTAGCTCAGTGGGTTTGCCAACTCTCTCTCTCCCCACAGTCTGGTCATATCCTATATCAACCTTTGTCCTGTGCAAACACGAAAAACACGCACCGAGCGTATTTACAGCACAGAAACTTCTTTTCTTTTCACACACACACATACACAAAGTGGACACAAACAGGCACTTTGTCAGCGATTCTGGTGAAAGATTGTTGATTTTTGAACTAAACACTAAAACAAATACCCCCCCACCCCCGAGATTTACCGTCCCTCTCGCTCCGACTGCCTTTCTCTTTATACACCCGTGGCCTTTCCCCTGTCCTGTGCATGAGCATGAACTGCTCCCCTGTCTCTGATTGGCTGGAATAGCGTTGTGTCGCTCGGTCCGAGGCACTTTGTTTATTTCCCGTTTACAGAGCCAGGGCTGTGTTTTCTTACACAGAGTGGACAGCTAGCGGACCGAGAGGAGACATCCACAGAATTTGATGGAAAGTGTTTAGGATTGGAATCACAGACTTCCACCTTTAATACGCTTACATGTAAAAAAAAACATGCACGTCTAATATTCCACTATTATTCCTAATAATGACAATATTGCGACTTGCCCGTTGCATTCTGTGCATGTGTATAATGCGTTAGAGTCTGTTCTTGTGTGCGGCCCGATATAAAAGACACAACAAAAAGGATTGCTCGAGGAACGCAGTTTTGCACGACTTGCAGAATGGTGACGACGAGGCTACACCACGGAGCAACATGACCGCAGTTGGAAAAGGAGGGAAAGTTATTTAAATGAACTGGATGCACAGTAACAGGAATATTAGTAAAAACTGGAATATTTTGTGCATCTAAACGCAACTGGCACCTGCTTTCCATTCTCCCCTCTACTAGCATATTCCTGGAATCTGCCCTTCCACACACACACACACACAGTCTACTCTCAGCCCGTTCATGGTCTCCGTATTGAGGGGCCCCTGTTTGATCTGCCTGACGTGTTTCTGTTTCACAAACTCCTCTGGGGCGTTTTGAGAGAGCGAGGGAGGATAGAGGAGGATCAAGGATGAAAGGGAGAAAACTCAGAGGTTTAGAGATCAGTTCGGGGATCTGACATAATCTCCTGTCAGCTATAAAATGATCCATTTGTACCGTTTTCATTTCGATTATGTAAAGTCAAACGATACCACCCCTACTTTGAAACGGCCGGTGCTTTGAATGGTCTACATGTAGCTTGTTTAACAGCGTCACATCTGATCTGATCCGATCTACCAATGTGTCAGTCGGAGAACACCAACATATCTCAACATGGACATTCGTGGTTCCCAGAGGATGAAGAAGATGAGTCATTGTGTGTTTAGCCGTGCTGGCAAAATCCCACTTGGGGGTGGCCATGTTGATTGGTTGGGTCTACCACTTTGGTCCAGACTGAAATATCTCAACCCTTGGATGAATTGCCATGACATTTTGTACAGACATTCATAGTCCGCAGAGGGTGAATCTTTTTTAAACCACGGTGATCCCCCCTGACCTTTCCTCCAGCACGTTGTCTCAAAATGTCTCAACAATTGGATGGATTACCATACAAATTGGTACACACATTCATGTCCTTCTCTTGATGATTTGTAATAACTTTGGTGATCCCGTAACTCTTTTAGCTCCAGCATCAGGAGAAAATGTTACTTCATCCAATACTTTGGTTTATAGCTTAATACCAGTCAAAACTAATGACATCAGCTTCAGTTTCACTTTGTATTTAGTGCTAATTAGCAAATGTTAGCGTGCCAACGTGTTGCATTAAGATTCTGAGCATGGTAAATATTATAGGCTACCTGCTAAACACACGTTAGCCTTGTTGTCATGTTAACGTGTTAGTGCATAGCCAGTGTTTAGCAAGTTAGCTTATCAGTCGAGTAGCTAGCAATAGGAAGAGGGAGATTGGGAGCTTGTATGTCATATGTGATGAATATTTTCTTGTTGATACAAAGCCAAAGTTTATGGGCTGTTAAGTCCCATTAATACAAACATATATATACACACAATCAATCAAGTTGTTGTCTTTTAATAGCTTTGCTTAGTTACACTGACATTCTGTGACTGTTCTTCCTGTTTGTGGGGTTCACAGAGCTTTGTGTACATTATATAAACCTGAATGCTCTGCTATACCACATGGTGAGAAAACGGAAAATCCAGAAAAAAGTATTTCCTATATTTTAAATACAAAATACATGTATTTTGTTACATTTTCTGGCACCAGTATTTTGTATTTTGTATTTTGTGGTAATACATTTATTTGGGGGTATTTTGTATTTTGTATCAAAATACATTTTGATGTATTTTTGCCCATCTCTGAATGTGGTCTAGTTTCCATGGGACTAGTCTGCTTCCTTTATCGGTCATCAGGCTGCTGTGAGTCAGTGCTGGCTGGGTCTGAACCTGAATATTTCATAACTACATTTTGTTTCATTGATTTCTGGCGAAATGCTGTAAACCGAGTTACTGCGGGAGCTCGGGCCTCCAGTCAGTGCACAGAGGACGACTGTGTGGAGGAACTCGTCTGTCGATTACACTAAATATTGAGATGGAGCCGGCATTAGCTTAGCTTGGACTTGTTTTTCCATTTCAGAGATGTTTTTTTAAAAATGTATACTGGGTCAGGCTAGCTTATTCCAGTCTTAATGCTAAGCTAATCACCTCCTGGCTTCAGACAAACACGAGAGTGGTATCAATCTTTAATCATTTAACTCTCTGCAAGACAGCAAATGAGTGTCTTTCTCAAAATGTCAAACTCTTCTGTCATGTGTGTGTCATACGATGACGACGCATCGCCCCAAAGGGACCACTGACAGGAGCACGAAACCTTAGCCTTCATGAAAGTAGCACACCATCCCCCTCTCACACAAACACAGGTATATCAATCACACGAACGACAAATGTTTGCACATGTATATTTACTAATGTTAGCAAATATAAAACGACCCCCGCATGCCTGCACTTGCACACACTCCCTTGTCAGTTTGAGAGTAGCCATGTGTCAGACCATCCTTTAAAAACCTCCTCTCAGGGCTGGGTGGCGGTTATGGGAGGAACTGGAGGGGCCACAGGGGTCCCCATGTTTATTTAAGGTGAAACCGTCATTACATTCCTGCCTTCGGTGGGACTGAATGGACAAAGCAGGACTGATTTATATGTAAAACCAGAGCCGAGTGGGGCTGCAGGATCTTTATGGGTGTAGAGACTGAATCATCATCACATAGTACGCTTTACTTGGTCTCAGTTGGGTAAAATAACATTACAGTAGCTCACAGTAGGGCCACTCTTACCTGAGGTGGATGTGTGTCAGTCACTTACAGGCAGATATTTGCCCCCCAATGGTTGCTGCAACCTGGAACATCACGAGTACTGTAACGTAGGTCTGGTCCATGAACCTGTTGTAAGGAAAAGGAATATAGGTGCAGTCAGTAAGAGCTAAGCTTTATCTAGCGTAGCCTTGTTTCAGTCCAGTGTGGGTTTTGAAGCATACTCAACAGAGCACTGCTACTGTGTTGCTGATTGAATGGTTGTAGTGATAAAGAAAGGGACTGTGTGTGTGTGTGTGTGTGTGTGTTAGAGTCGATCACACTCAGACTTGTGGGAATGCGTGGAGTCTTGACCAGAAAATGGATTGCATTGACAGCTAGAACTGGTAGTTTGGGCCCTCCGGGAATCTCCGGCTGCCCGACTGTCCCTTGATCAGACTTTAAATATTTATACGACATTTTGACACAGAGCCTGTGTCAAGAGAGAGAGGGAGAGAGAGACAGAGAGGGTGTGTGTGTGTGTGTGTGTGTGATACAGACTTTGCCCTGAGCTGTATCGGACACTATAAGACAGAACCGGACTGCTTCCCGCGCTGTGCTGTGAATCAGGAGCCCGGGGTGTTTGCCATCTGCAGCTTGGCATCAAGAGGCCTCACAGATTAGGTCATGATTCGCCATCAGGTACGTGGTCAGCGTTCCACCGAAGACATTTCCAACCATCATATGTCACATTATGTCACATTATGTCACAGCAACATAGCTTTTCTTCTGACCGAAACATCGACAGTTCATTTGTACGCAATAAATATCGTAATAACATCCACTGTATTGACTTTAACAAACATCCAATTTTATCTGAAAGCCGCGAACGTTAGAACTCGTTCTGTGCCACAAACAAATCACCGTCCAGTGAGCTGTGTCTCTTTCGATCCGTTGATCCATTTATTCCGTTGCACATTGACGCCATATCATGAAATCAGCATTGTTCAATGATGCATTGTATCAATGCAATCACGCACCTGATTCTCACCACCAGGCACTTACCTATATGCACTTCTACGTCAATGCGCCACCCTGTGTTCAAGGTCACGACTGCCTGTGTTCAAGGTCAAAACTGCATGTCTACATTCACCTCGTGTTTCCCTCAAAGATAAAAGAAAACAACAAAACTACATTATGGCTCCAACGTCCACTTCTAAATAGTCAATAAGATGAACATTTGGAAAAAGATGGGAGTTGTTGACGTGTTCATTGTTTAGTTCATATTATAAGGGGGTACATCAGACAGTAACATTTGGGAACCACTGGTCTACAGTCAGAGATGGGCAGTATTTATATTACTTGTATTTGAAATACGTATTTCAATTACTTTAGTAATTTTAGTAATTGTATTTTGTAATTTGTATTTGATAGGGCCGATTAAAAATCTAACGTAATTTGTAACAATATACTTTAGAGTGGAGTAATTTTGTATTTAAAATACTCAAAATACTTTCTCCACGAATCAAAAAACAGTTCACGAGTTCAGTCTTCAGATCTTCAAGTTCAGCTGATTGTCTGTCAAGTTAAATACAGACGTCAACTAGCTTGATGTATACCTTATGTCTGGGTTTGGCTACATAGCCTATTGTATATACATGGTGATGGTTATAATATCAAGCTAGCGATCGATGCTAACATGCTAATGACGCTAGCATGCTGTCTAGGTTAGTGCATAGCCAGTGTTTAGCAAGTTAGCTTATCAGCCGAGTAGCTAGCTGTAGGAAGAGGGAGATTGGGAGCTTGTATGTCATATGTGATGAATATTTTCTTGTTGATACAAAGCCAAAGTTTATGGGCTGTTAAGTCCCATTAATACAAATATATATATACATAATCAATCAAGTTGTTATCTTTCAATAGGTTCACCAGAGCTTTGTGTACATTATATAAACCTGAATGCTCTGCTATACCAAATTGTGAGAAAACAGAAAATCCAGAAAAAAGTATTTCCTATATTTTAAATACAAAATACATGTATTTTGTTACATTTTCTGGCACCAGTATTTTGTATTTTGTTGTCATACATTTATTTGGGGGTATTTTGTATTTTGTATCAAAATACATTTTGATGTATTTTTGCTCATCTCTGTCTACAGGATACAATACGTCTGTCTATGTCTGGCTTCCTGTTCTTCATAATAGGGACAACTGGGCCTTTAAACACCTTCGCTTGTTTTCGCTAATTAAATCTTCAGCAATTTCGGGCAGTAGATTTCCTTAAACGCTTCCTTGTCTAATTTTGAGTTTGCCTTTTAAGTTTGGCTCTTGGAGCAGTGCCGGGCGATTTCCCTTTGCTCAGGATGTTGATCGGTGGCGTGTAATGTGCATTATCCTCCGTAAGACGTATTAAGGGCTTATTTCGGTAAGACACTCAAGCTCTTTAAATCAGAACCCAGCTCCGCTTGCAAACGTTCTCCACCATCTTCATTCTATAAACTGCACGCCAAAGCCAAGAAGGTTTTGGCAGAGGCTGCAAGGTTTTTCGCTACATTATTCTAATTGCCTTCAACCTGTAATCAATATTTACGGCACAGACAACCCGTAGGGTTGTAGGACTAAGCAGTTCTCCCTCTCTTCTCTTGCCTCTGATTTGATTAAGGAAGACTGCAGCCAGACTGAAAGTGCGCTTCCTGGTTATAGCTCAGGACAACTGAGGGATGAGATGGGTTTTTTTTCTCCAGTGTCACTACGCCATAACTCCTGACCTTTCACTATACGTTTCGAGTGGTGTCAGAAAAATGTTGCCTCATTGTGAATTGAACAATGTGCTCAACACAATCGACCTCTGTCATGTATTGTTTGCAAAAAAAATGGAAAGGCAATCGGAGGACAGATAAAAAGGTCAGATGGAAAGAAAAGAAAAAGGGGAAATGGAGGCGAGGACTCGCTGACAAAGAGGAGAGAGTGCAGAGGAACTGGGGTAAGTGGGATGAGGAAGGAGAGGGGGGGGGGGGGGAGAAGAAACAGTGAGAAATCAAGTCTCCAGAGTGTGAAAGGCCAACAGCCCACGCTGTGATTCCATCTGGCCTCCTCGCTCAGCATGTGTGTGTGTGTGTGTGTGTGTGTCATCGAGTGGAAGCGCGCCAGAGCGAGAAATAACCCCATATATGTGTGTTTGTGTACGTGAGCGTCAGGCTGCATATGTGTGTTTATGTGCGAGTACATGCCTGCTCGTCGGTGTTCACGCGTCTACAGTCTTGTGTATTTGTGTGCGTGTGATGCGGTGTTCATGGGTGAAGATGGAAGGGTCCACAGCCCCCTCTCGGCGCTATACGGCGTCATCGCCTGGCCTGTTTACGGGGGACTGAAATAAGTCAATAGGGACACATCTGCGATAGTACCCGAGGCTGCCAAAGACACCCACTTAGAGAAACATTTCAGCTTTTGCCGTTTCTTTTAAACTTGTGTTTTTCAGCCGTCGTGTGGTTTTTGAAGCCCTGCACCAAAGGAACTGCACTGATTTCTTGTACTTTGCGGCTGTCGTTGCATAAGCACGGGCAAGATAAGACTCTTTATAAATAAATCCCAAAATTAAAGACAGTTTAAGGTCTGCGTGCCTTCCTTCCATTGAATTTCCTATTTTGACACAAATAAACAATTTTGAAGGAACATTGTATTCCCCTCCCAAGAAAATATAGCCTTGCTTTATATATTTGGCGATAACCCAATTTCCTCTCCACGTCCTCTCCTGTGAGGCGCTTGTGATCCGCGGAAGTATTTATTTTGGAACAGCCCGTCTGTACGGCTAATTCTCAGCACATCATCTCCCTCATTGAACCTCCGCTCACAGGTCATGTTGGTGGTGGTCTGCTATCTGGTGCCAATAATGTGCACAGACAAAGAGGAGTCAAATAATAATAATAAAACCCAGAAAAGCCCATCCCAGTATGGATTTGTACCGTATGTCAACGCTGGCGCAGGACGTATGTCGCCACGCTCACAGCCGGTACAGAGCAGCCCCAGAGACCCTGACCAGGTCTGAGGAAAACTAACTATCCAGAGAGTTCATTATGTAAACAGCTTACAGTGAATTGGAGACCTTAAAATAATCTCTTGCATTTTACAGCGTTTTGCCCTTTCGGCCTCGTTCAACTCGCTAAACAACAACAACAACAACAGAAAAGCAAGTCCAGCAACATAATCCCGTCTGCTTCAATAACAAATGGTGATGAAACAAACAGCTTTTCAAATCTCCCAGAATCCTCCTCTCTTCACTGTCTTGTCCCTGAATACCCCCCTGACCCAGTCCAGGCTTCAGCTGGAGACGGTTTACCCCGCCGTGCTTTAAAAGGCACGTCGAATGTGATTTGTTTTGACTGATTTAAGGCTGCAAGCGTTTCTTTCTAGGGAGCAAAGGAATGATCCACCACCAGGCAGACGTGCAATACGGAGCCATTGCTGTATGTGTGTGTAGTATATAAATACATATACAGTTTTTATACACGGGTATATGCAAGTAGTAGCACTAGTTTTGGACAATCTGCCTTCTCTGTAAAAGCAACACATCAGTGGAACACGCTGCCTGAAGGTGAGAGGAGCTGCAGCTCTATTAGCACTTTTAAATCCAACTTAAAAGGTATTTTAAAAGCTGCTCAACACTGCACACACTGACCTCAATTCTTGTGGTCTTTCTGACTTGATTTCATTGACAAACATTAATTTTTTTATATGCTATTTGTGTGTAGTGTTGTATTGAGTGTCTTGTATGTTCTTTATGGTATATCTTTGTATTATGTCTTCTCCTTTTACTGTGTTATTGTCTTGTCCTTGTTTGACCTGCCGAGGGACCGCAGATGCAAATTAGCTTAAGCTACAATCTGGTACAGTGCATCGAATGGAGACATTTATGTTTTAACTGTAAATGGTCCCTTTTAAATAAATTTGATTAATAATAGTAGTTTTTATCTACATTTAAGTTCACAGAGCACGCAGCTCTCTTTCTCTCTGTGTAACTCAAAGACATCATGATCGTGACCATTTAAAAACATAATAATTAGCTTGTGAGAGTTTAATGTAACACGAGTCTTTCAGAACTTATTACCAAACATGACACTAAAGATTTGTTTTTTTTACCAAGCAGCACTATTTTTTTTTTCTTGTGGCTCAAAAAAGGGTAATTTAAAGTGCCAAATACCCACAACTGTTTCAGCCAAAACGCTGAAACAGGTTTCAGAGATGCTGCCAGCAACATCTTGGCAGATGACTGTGATGACAATTAAAAGCCAATGGTTCCATCGCCCCCCTTTCTAAAGGTCCTTTAAATCCCCCCAGCTTGTCTCACGTTGACCTTTTACCTATTTTAGTTATTGGCGATGAACAGATACAGCTGACCTTCACCGTGGAGAGTCATGGACAGTCACAGGAAGGGGAGACGACGCAAAAGAGGTACAGAAAGTCTGTCATAGCGGCATAAATGATGACACGAGAACACAACACAACCATCTGATTTCACCGAAATCCAGAAGAGATTCAGCGCGCCGATTGGCGCAATCCGACCAAAACGCTGCCGGGAAAGATTTTCCCTTTTGTTACTTCTTCTCCTTTTTTCGCCTGGTGGATCTATAGACAGGGTGGCCTTTTACTGGGCTGCAGTAAAGAACGGCAGCCTCCTCCAGCTATTCATTATCTTAAGTGTGGCTGCAGCAGACAGTGAGCGTTCAGCTGCACGAGGGGGAAGACTGCTGAAACAAGCTTTTTAAAAAAAAAGGGAAGATCTCACAGAACGCCTTTGATTAACGAGAGGATGTGATGAGTCTGATTAACGAGCCCGGCCCGTTCGCTTGTTGCTGTGACAATATTTTTCCCTCTAAAAAAAGCACTTATTACTCGGTCCCCACTCTGAAGTCTGATTATTGGTTAAATCTACTCCCAGAATATACACAACTCATTCTTACTTTCCTGCTAATTCAGACGGTTTGGTGGTCGTAGCCTCTTGTTCTTAATAAAATAGTAAATAATGAACTGCTGGGAATTATTAGGAGACCAAATAGAGCTGGTGTGTGTTGAGGTATCTGAGGTTGATCAGCCTCACCTGTTGATGTGCAGCTTGATCACGGTAATGAGCCAGGAAGAGGAGCAAGAGGAAGAGGCTGATTAAACTAATCTTGTAATCGGCTTCCTGCATCTTCTACTGATTAAAACACTGTAAATGTTAAATGGTTGCTGCCTAAGTGAGACAAGGAAGAGCAGCTCTGCTCCGTCTCTGTGCATGTGTGTGTGTGTGGTGAGGTGTTCATCCGTTTCAGATCCTTCACTTTAAAGCAGGCGTGTCCAAAGTCCGGCCCGCGGGCGAATCACGGCCCGAGGTCAGATTTTATACGGCCCCGCGCCTTCTGTCTTGAAATGCATTATTTATGGCTCGCCGGCGCAGTCAAACAGAATGAATAAATGATACAAATTCAACATGCAATTCCTATTAGCGACGGCGCGCCCGCCACGACTGCTGAACGCAGTGAGTTATCCACACGGATCTGTTGCAGGGATCTTTTCTCCCTGCTTGATTATCAGAATTTAAGTGTTTTTTCTTTCTTTTAGAAAGTTTTGATGACCACGTTTTTTTTCAAACGGGAACATCTGTCACTACTAACGCTGATATGTACACTTGGACTTATTCCACTTACTGTGGATATAACACAAAAGATCACTTTCTGAATGATCTTTGATAAAAGACCAGACCAGGTTTCATGTGTGCAGACACCTCTTCATTACCTTCACTAAGTCATGTTAAAGATTGTCTCGAGGTGAAAACATTGATCGGTTTCTAGGTAATTAGCTTTTAGATGGTTTGTTCTTTATGTTATCTGACTTTCAAGATGTGAAAGAATAGTTGTTGAGATTTGTTCACACCTCAATGCTCACATGTGGTTACATTGCTATTTGTTGTGTCATTGAAAATGAAATGATTAAATAATAGTGTCTTTATGAGCAACCGTTACTGTTTAAAATGAAGTCAGCAGGGCCTGTTGGCCTTTGGGCATTTTCACATCATCACATCCGTCCCTCTTTGAGAGAAGTGTGGACACCCTTGACTTAAAGCTCCGATGAGGAACTTTCATTGAGTGTGGATTCTGGCCGGTCCCCGTGGACAGAAGTGGCAGTGTTTCCAAGTCCCTTTCGAAAACCTCATTTTACTGCGGTGGGGTCTGTGAGTCCTGGTTCTCCAGCGCCTCCCTTCCCTCCAGCAGGAGTCTGAGCTGAAAGAGGTTCCAGTGAACCGGCATGATTTCATCTGATTTCATCTGATTTCATCTGATTTCATCTGATTTCATCTGATTTCATCTGATTTCATGCAGAATCTGACTCGGTGGCACCGATGACGAGCATTTGGAATAACTAGAAATAGTAAATCTTCTCGCTGATGGTCTCGTTATCTAGGTCATATAGAGGCATCAGTGTTTAATTTAGACTGTTTCATAACCAGTTAAAGGTTCTTTACAGCAACTAAAGTAAAAGATGCAGCATCATACAGTGAAAATACTGGACTCAGTAAATGATGAATCATTATATGCGCTTAGTTTCAAAACAATAGTTCTCAGACAAATGTATTCCCAACGTTTGTACTGTAACAACATAATTAAATAAAGTCAAATATATCACTGTTTCCTGGTTCCATCAAACACCTTTGCAGCAGCAGCATCACACCAACCAGACGAACGGGAGCGAATCAGCTGTTTGTAACAGTAGAGCTCAACCTTATTTAAATAGTTTCTTAAACAGTGATGTGTGCTGCTAGTGAATCTATCACTATATCTATCTATCTATGGGCAGAATCAATCAAAATCAAAGGTTTAGTTTCCTGTTAATCATCACGGTGACATCTTGCACTAAAAGCTAAAACTATTGTTTGAGTTTATATCAATCAGTGAATAATTACGTCCCAATCAAACCAAATAAGAGACCTTTTGGGAACAAAGACATTCAGATGAAAGAGTTGCTTTTTGTGGTCGAGATTAAATTAGTATTTTCTCTGGAACGCCGAGTTTTTTCATTTCCACAATGGTTCCAAAAAGGTTAGGGAAATGAAATTACAATCGAAACATTTGAAAAAGCAGTCTCTGCTTCATGTCGTATCTCTTTTCTCCACTTTTAAAGAGTCGCGAGCAGCTTTAAGCGGTGCAAAGCCCAGAAAATCCGCTCAGACAAAAAGAGCCCCTTATCTTTCTCTCTCCACAATAATGGAAATCCAATACATTTTTATTACTCATAGAAATTCTAATTAATGCCCGGGTTTACAAAATGAGGCCAATCAGTCAATATTATCTTCAGTCGGAGCCGGATGCAGTCTTATACTCTCCGACGTGACACGATGGGATATCTCGTCTCTCTGAGTCGGAGCAGCAGGGCCGGCGCTGCAGACATGCCAGCTTTCTGTATTGAGAACAGCCTGACGCTGCATCTCAGGCCGTCTCTCTCTCTCTTTCTGCTTCACTTCACTCACTTTGCAGATGAGGTTGGCAGCGGCCGCCGCTCCGTATTTCAGACTAATTTATGACCTCTGCAGAGGAGGAGGAGGAGGAGGGTGCATTAGGAAGATCAGCCACGTCCACCTCCGCCATGCTGCAACAACTGGCCCTGAGTAGGCAGAACAAACCACTAAACTGTGTGTGCGTGTGTGTGTGTGTGTGTGTGTGTGTGTGTGTGTGTGTGTGTGTGTGTGTGTGTGTGTGTGTGTGCGAGAGAGACATGTGCATTCAATTAAAGTGTATCAAATGTGCTCCATGTCTCCTTACAACTGTGTGTATTCATTTTTTGGTGCTCCATCAAAGTCTTTCTTTCTGATTGTGTTTTTGCTAAAAAAAAACAACAACAATGCATAAAAGAGAAAAATACAATGAAATTTTGGCGAGTTAGAGCAGTTTATAAAAGCATATTTTGGGGGCTTACATGGCTTTAAATAGTTATGATCAAAGAGATAATGTAGGAGAAGGTATTTGCCTCTGTGGTGTAGTTCAGTCACTGGTTCTGCTATTTCATGTGTACATCCGTCCATATTCGCTCTTCCCTTTTCCCCGTGTTGCTGCATGTCGGCGTTAATGGACACTTTTGTTATTTCAGTCGGCGACTGTTGCCATTTTTTTTGAAGGTGACAGCCATTGTTGGCGTGACTGCAGGAGGATGCAGAACGATATAAGGTTTAAACTATTAAAACTTCTTTCTGCTGAGCACACGCTACGTCACCGTTTTCCTACACTTCCTTCGCGGCAACATTCATGTTTTGAAAGTCAACACAATTCAAAATTGATTGTGCCGACTGTTATTTCACCCGCTCTGTTCACGGTTTCCTTTTTTCAACTAAAGGGTTATTCCAAGAATTTGGTATTTTAAAGCTGGGCACTGAAGTGACCTGCGTATGCGTGTGAAATGGGAGCGCTCTGTTAAGATAATAATACAGTAACTTTAAGTTGTATTCATACTTCCTCAGCAGCTCAAGTGTCTCATGACAGTACTTTCCTCCCTTCCCCCTCTCACCCCGTCCGAGGAGGGGAGGGCCGACGTATAGCCGACAGGACGCAGCCACAGCTTTGCCTCCAGCACTGACCTCCTCCATTGACAACCATATGCTGCGATATGAAATATGTATGTCTGTGGAAAGAACCCGAGATGTGAGAGTCAATATGGCCCAACATCCTCAAGGAGTGAGCGGTGAAGACGCCCGTATGGTTTAGTGTAAAGCTGACGTCACATATTTAGACCTATTATGTCGGCGATCTTGTATGTACGACTAAAACAGGACTTTTTCATTTTGATTACTTTATTTTTTGCTCTACAACAATGTAATTATAGCCGTTAGTTTATTATTTACTAAGTCTATTATTTATTTGGTTGGGGGTGGGGTTTTATGCGTCTTTTCTCGTTGCCGCTAAAGCCGCTGAAGGGCTCTGGACTCCAGAGAACGCCAGCGGGAGGAGCGAAGCAGGAAGTGAAATCCTTCTTCTCGAGTGACGACCGTGTGAGTAAATATGTTCTAAATGTTATTTCTGTACAAAATGATCGAAAGACGGACATTAATATGTGTGTGTATAGAAGTCAGGACATGTGTTGTTTGAGCTAAATGCGCCCGTGGTGATTTAACTGGTCCGATGGTTACGGATGTTATCGACACGTTCTGAGCGTTCAGGAGGGAACTACGAAGCTAATAACGTTTAGCATTTTAAGACCATCCTACATACATTCTATGCATTCTGTTCTACGTTTCTGGGGATTTCTGCATCATCTGTGTTAAAAAAAAGCTTTGAAAGGAAATGTTGCTCAAAAAAAGGAATGGAAATTAGAACGATGCCTTTAAAACCCATGTAAACATAGAGGACAAAAGAGGATATTTAAGAACAAAAGAATGACGACTAAGGTAAACATGTCACTAACTGTCTCACTTCATGTCCCTGAAGGACTTCTCATTGACGTCAGTAGGAGCTGCATGTTAGTGTGAAATCAGTGGCGAGTAAGAATAGCAGAACACATGAAAACAGAGACTGTAGGGGGACGGCGTCTACGCTCCAGGAAGAGCTGTGACAAACACCGCCTGAGAAGTGTGAGCGACGACGAAAAATGCGCCAAGACGAGTTCAAAGAAGCCAACAAAGGGCCTTGAAATATTTCCATCAGGCAGTCAACAAAAGCCTTTTTTCTATTGTACGCAAGCCTGTAATTCCCCAGATAGTTGTTCAGAAACATAAAAACGTGATTCTTGACTCTAGAGACGGACAGAAAACACACCCTCTGCTTGAAGGAGCCACGAGTCTATTTGGGAAGTGAAGCACTGAAGGTCATCTTTCTGCCACGTATTGAAGCAACAATGAGTTTGACCTTTCGGCACATCGACCTCTGTCCAAATACCAAAAGACTTATGTTAACCATGGTGACACCTGGACCCCCGCTGCCTTTCATTTACCTTCATAAAATGCATTCGGAGCTGCACATGCAATCACACTGACCTCACACATCAGTGCACACACATCACTGCCCACACAAACACACACAAATACAAATAAACCTAACTATATAACTATATATAAACCCCTATATCGAGCCTTTTAAAGCTCACTAAAGCATTATTAACTGATACAGTACAACTCACATGATCTAATATTATTGAATATAACTACGTCAGCACAGTGAGAAAATCTGCTTGCAAAGAATTGGAATCTTGATATTTTTACCGTCATTTATTCATTTTTGGTGCTCAATGTTAATCAAGTGAATGATGTTACCGTGACGCCACCCATTGGTTTGTGGACGACTGCTTTGCAATCTCGAGTTCAGCGTGTTGATTGTCGCCGTCTTGTTTTTATGACATTAGAGGGTGGAGCCAAGTACAACCCCGTCTGGACTTAATAAGGCATAAATAGGCTACCAAAATGTCACAATTAACTCGTGAACTGAAAACAAACTGAAAGGGTAAAAGGTCTACGGTCGAAGGTCAAAGGTTCAAAGATGGGCGTGGTCCAAGCGAGTGGGCAGGAATCAGAGGGGCAGGAAGTGAGAACGGGGCCATTGGCCTCTAAAATCCACCTAAAGACATGAGTAGCAGTAACGCTAGAGTTGCTTTCACCTTGTGAGCCTGTGTGTGTCTCTGTGGATAGATGTTTGTGTGTCTGCAGTCATCCAGGATGCAGTCACAAAGCTTCACAGGCGTCTAGACGTCAAGATAAAAGTTTGAAGACTGTTGTAGTCCAAGCGAGGGCGCCGGAAGTGAGCAAGGGGCTGTCGGACCCCCACTTTACACCTGTGGTTCAATTTGGCACTGCGGCTGGTGTGATCCCATCGTTAGATGGTCTCGAGTTTAAAACGGCTGCTCCTACCGACTGCAGAGTCTGTGTCGAGAGGAAATTAAGGCCAAAGAACTCATCTAACTTCAACACGTCAGACTATATCAGACTATAAAACATGCAAGATCCCTGGTTTGCTCCTTTACAGCTGCTCTGATCAATATGTTTGTATTAGCGATGGATGAAATGCATAATGTGAAAGGCGTCGCTTGCAGCGGTGAACCCTGAGAGAATGGCACCTGTCATAACACATCTGCAGGATGAATAGATTAGCAACTCTTTGCAAAACGTGCTAACGTCACATCAACTTCACATATGTAAATGTTGTGTTTACAGCTTCTTCCACTGCAAATATGTCACTCCGTCTGAATATAGAGCACACTTCACCTGCTATCTTCCTCTGTGTATTCATGCGAGCCTGCAGGCGCGATGATCCAGCAACCAGGGTTCACAACGCCTTCTTGAATCGCCAATATGTTGGATCGCAGGTTGATGATAGAAAACAGCTAAAAGAGCATTTAAATGCAGCATGAAACCGAAGGATTTCACTTAACTAGTGCAGTGCCTGTTGAAAACACGCCTGTTCAGAATGGGCTGAATGCTGGTGGTGTTGCTGCTTGTTGCAGCTTTCTCAAAAATACGGAAGACCGGTGAAATTCACAGGAAAGAAACACCGGGGACCGACTTAACCGTGAGACAAGGGAGGCAACCAAACAGCTATAGATGTGTTATGATTACATATGAAAAATATAAAATGTTGTTACTATTCTGACTCACTGTACCCTGAAATAACCTACAAATGCCCCCAAAGCACTTAAACAAGCAACCCAACTGTATATATTTAACAGGTACTTAGAGTACTTGAGGAAAACAGCATGAAGCATTATTATTCAGCATCACATTAGAATTAAAAGCTCCACTTGAACAGACGTGATAACGCTTCTCGTTCACTCTTCACTTGAAGTCAACATTTGAATGCAGGACTTGTGCTGTATTTATAGTTTGACTTTTAATAGTAATATTGATAGAATAGCTTCACTGCACAGACCGCTGTGTGTTTCTTTATTCAAAGTGTATTCATATTGAACGCATGCACCAAATAATAAATAAAAAAAAGCACAAAAAAGCACTCCCAGGTGTCCCCAGAAATACACCCGCCGAGTGTGAAGTAGATCAGGTGAGTATGTGAAGAGCAGACGGAGAATCCGTGCTTTACAGGTAGATTCACACCAAAAACACAGCGCACAGTCTACCAGCTCACGGCTGAGAAAAACAACCCTCCTCCCGGATTAAAGCTGATTCTCCCCATCTTCCCCCGAACCCGAGTGAAGCGTCTGTTGTTGTGACAGGATGTGATATTTGGAGCGATCGGCGGTGATTGTCTGCTGACTCACCGCAACAGGAGCTCACAGAGAGGCCCGTGAGTCATCGGCAGAAAAAGGTCAGCTCAACTGGACATTTAGTTTCAAGACGGCGTTCAACAGGAGGAGAAGGGAAGAGAAGTCAATTTCGCACCGCAGGATCTTCAATTTAAAAACTCTGCCGGCCCCTCTTTATAAAGACGCCTTTGAGCTCCGGCGTGATGATTCACTCTGATGATGAAACGACTGCGCGGCTTAAAGAAGAGATATAAAGCCAACACGCCGGCAATGACGGACGATAAGCAGCATTCGGAATCGTTAATTCTGCTCTAATTAATATTGATTAGATTAGCTGGCAATAATCCACGCTTATCTGCGGAGGATAATGTGTGTGGGAGTGCGCGTAAACAACTCCGGGGGCCAAATTAAAATAACAATATTTTAATATTGAATAGAGGAGACTGACGTACAGAGTCGTTCAAGTTCCTTGTCGAGCAGAATTGGAACACAATGGCTCGCTTTTATGATATACCCCGCAGCAATTAGGTTAGTTATCTGCATTGCTCATTTGTTTTATGGCGTTGTTTGTATTGCGGATGTTTATTTTATGATGCTGCTTACTTCAGCTAAGTGGACGTCCGACGGCTCACAACAAGCACCACTTCACTCCATATGGGAAAACCCTTTTCTTTCTCTCTCTCTTTTTATATATTTTGTGAAGAAGAAGAAATCCCCCCGGCCGCTCAAAGCTGCTTTGCTTCCCCCGCGGTCTGTCTGTTATGTTTATCTGCTGCAGCACATCTCTTTGGTTTTTATAGTCTGTTTCCTCCTCAGGATTCTGTTTATGCCCGACTGGGCCCCACACTTTTAAAATGATGAAGGGAAGGAGATCTTTTATTTGTATGATGTATTTATGGTTATTGTTTCCTATTTGTTATCAGCTCAGAGCAGCCGGACAGAGAAATGTGGAGGAGAGTGACAAGTTAACGCGAGTCCAACTGATCTGCTTTCCCCAACGCAGCAACGTGCCGGAGTGATCGACAGCGAGCGTCTGTTGTATGTGTTCAATGTGAAACAGATAAATAGAAACCCAGCGTGAAAGTAAGTAAGAATACATCATTCAAAACCACGCTGACATTTGTGCACGAATAACTAAAAATCAAGTTCTACAACATGGCACTGCTCAGCAGTACTTCATCTGGTGTACTTAACAATATTCTAGCTCCTTACCTACCGAACTCTACCGAGAACCGAAGCATCTCAATACCAGACTCAAAGCAAGTTAACACATTATGCCCGACAGTTATTTTACAATCACAGCTAGGGGTGGGAATCCCCAGAGGTCCCACGATACGATATTATCACAATACTTAAGTCACGATACAATACGATATAGTATTGCGATAACATATATTGCGAAATATTGCGATTTATTACCTTTTTTAAACTGCAAATGATGTCTCCAAAGGAAAACTTTGTCAACATGTTTTATCTGATAAGATAAAGTTTTCAGTCTGTTCATCTCACTTCAATCATTTTTATTGCAACACAATGTGATCGTCAAGCAGACAGACTGACCAACACGGTCATAAATGTTGCACCTAACAAACTGAACTGTTTGTATTACAGTCTACATCGTCCAATTTATCCATCTTTGTTTTGACCAACTTCCTGCTAATCTCGCTGACCCGACCTTCTCCTGACCTCACCAGAAAAAAACAAGCAATTGATTTTAGTACCAAAAAGTTAAATTTTGTATTTGCAATATTAATAATTTATATAATAAAAGATCGATACTTGGCTTCCGTGTATCGAGACAATATTGCCGCGCAAAATATCGCGATACTATGCCGTATCGTTGTCCCCCCCCCCTAATCACAGCCATCGTACAGTTTGTTTACGGTTACAAACCCACAAAGACAAATACGCGTACACGCTTTATATGACAGCGTGTGTTTAGCCTTGCTAAACTGAATAAAAAGACAGAGGTTAGCTAGTTATTGTGTTTATTTATTCACAGCAGCAACCTTTGAGAATCACAGGAGCTAACCGGCTACATGTGCTTTCTTAAGAAAGGCAGATTGGTTTAAAGTCGAAGTTGAGACGTTGCAATCAAACGTCTTGACCTGAGTTCACCTCAGCATCTTGTCCAAAAGACGAAAACATGACACATTTAGCCTTCAAACACCATTTGCCTGACAGAACCTTGGACACCTTGTTTGGCATTATGATTGGTTATAAAAGGAAGAAATAAAAAACGGTATATTCATCACTTCCACATCTTTAGAGTGATTTGTTGGGGGGTAGCTTCTAGGGTGTCATCAGCTTGATTGCTGATACTCTACATAATTAGAAGGTTTAAACTCTGGTTCACTCTCCGTCACACACAGGATTAACAATCCCTGATCTGGTTTGCAGATCAGGAAATAGGACGAGCATGTTTTTGTTGTTTGTTTCTCAGATTTACCGTCCAATCGGCTGACGTGATGTTGGGATCACACGGGGGAACGTGATTGGCTGAACGTTGACCGGTGACGGCGGCGCTGCCACGAAGAGTGAAAAAAGAAATAGTGTCATAAACACATTCATGAATAAAAAACATTTTAGAATAAGGAATACTATAATGACATAAAACAATAAAAATATGAATGAAAAAATAACATTTTGATAAGAATTTGATTGTCTTTAATAATTCATGAAATCATTTCACAGTGTATTGGTTGATATATTTATTTTACACATATTATTCATATGATTTTATTTATTTAACCTTGAACAGGTTCTGGCCGGTGCAGGCAAAGCCTTGGAGAACACGTCTTACTTTAAGAACATTTATGAATTCTGAACATCAGCTGCATAATCAAGGCAAAGAATCTCTCGCAGTTGAATCCTGAATTTTTTATAAGCAACGGCCGGTCATATCTTAACAAAATAAAGCTTCTCGTGTCCTCTCTGTGCCGGAGTGAGGGGGGAATTTAATCAAACGGTTCTCTGTAAATGAAACCCCTCATTAGGCTCAGAGGAAGGTGGAGGAGCAGTCAGCTGCTGCCCTGAAGTGCTGCTATAATTAAATTCACCTTTACTCCCTTTACCGTCGGTTGTTGACACGGTGTCCACGCTCTCCACAGCCTTCCCTCGAGACACGTCCACTAATAGTCACGTCTCGGCAGCTGTGTGTAGTGTTACTGGAAAGGGACGACCAATCAGATTTGCCTATTGAATGATGTAACACGAGCCAAGATATCCACTGATGTTCAAGGCGTGAGAGCAACTGCACTTCAAAGACAGAAGCATGTTCATAATAAAAGAAGATGAATTCACTGTTTTGCAGCCGTCCATGAGTTTATGAATTGACAGAAATGTAGAAACCATATTCCTCCAACATAAAACTCCAGTATCATGGAAAGATCTGACTTTGCTCGCTGTTTTTATGGCTTTGCTGTTCATTCTTCCTCATGAAATTAAATGAGTTATTGCCCTATTGTGTGTGTGTGTGTGGGCTTTCTGCTGATTAAACTAGCTAACGCCTTTAGCTATCACACATCAACACTGAAGCACAACGACACAGAGACAGTTGTGTGTAACTAAACGTGTGAGGATGTGTACTGGATGATTCAGGAGTGCACAGTTACCACACAGTATACAATACAACGGCAATGCTCTGTGTCCAGTGTAAGAAGAAGCTTTTGTGTTTTGTGTACTAAGAAGAAATTTCGTTTAAAATATTTGATTCTGAAGGTTTAAAAACCTTAAATGGCTCTACAGCAACCCGGTCAATAAGGACCAGGGATAAGTCGAATTACGACATCTCGGAACCCAAAATACACATAAATTATACATAATTACGTCACGTTTGGTTTCACACAGGACACTAACACTGGTCTCCTGGGTGAAAGTCCAGTGTTGGACAACCTTCTCCCTACAAGGGTTTGCGTTGACTTCGACTAAAAATATTTTTAATACGTCAAATACAGACGTGCTCCGGGAGAACATGTTCTTTTTCCCTCCAAACTTAATTGACAATGCGGCGCATGAGAACGTCATTTTCAGAACATGTTTCCATACTTTCCGTCGTACAGAAACCATCAACTTTTAACTGTAAACATCTTTTGAATAACCCTCTAAAAAGGTTAACCCTCTAAAAAGGAACAACACAGCTCACCACAGCTCACCATATCTCATTATACACAAGAAAAAGGTTGTTGTGTTCTTGATTAAACATGAAGAAACGGTTGTGAATATGCGGATAAAAAAAGAAGAGGCAGTCTGCTGTATCTAAGCTTCTCCCTCAGTAACAAACAGCGACGCGGAGCTTTAGCGGACGGCTGCAACCACAAAATGAAGAATACGACAATTGTGCCTCCGATGGATTATGCCCTGATGTCCAAAGTCAGGCAAAGGTTTCCACGGACTACATTTCATCAAGACTCGTGGGGCAGATTAACAATGACACTTTGGGGGTTAACAGCTGATCCCTGAATAGCCTGCGGTGCAGATGCCAGAGCATCTGCAATCCGTGTCGTCGGGGGCAAACGCAATCAAACGTCTGACCCGAGTTCACCTCAGCATCTGATGCAGAAGACAAAAACACGACACGTTTAGCCTTCTGACGCCCTCAGTCTGACAAAACTTCGGAGTTACTTCACCTTATTTGGCATTACGCTACAATGGGTTTTAAAAAGGGGGAAACAAATCACTTCCACATGTTGAGAGGGATTGTTTGTGATTTCTTTAGGGTTTTATTAACTTGTTTGCTGATACTCTGGTGAACCCACAATCAAAAGGTTCTTCTCTGGCTCTACTTTCCATTAAACACGGAGGATTAAAATCCCTGATCTGCAATAGGATACGCATGTTTTGTTGTTTGTATCCTACATGTCAAGCGTCTCTGAGATCTCAGATTCACCCCTCCGATCGGCCGACGCGGTGGCGAGTTCACACGTCATATTAACAAGGTCGGCAAAACACAAACAAATACACCCGACAGCAGGCGAGGAGTCGCAGCAGCGGTTAGCTGGATGAAAACAAATAACTTTCAACTCGCGGATGACTCCAACAGACTTTCCCCCTCTGGACCCTTCTCAGCATACACCACTCGCAGCCTGGGGAGGAACTGTGTCACTAAGTGAGGGAAAGACTCATTTCAATCTTCTCAAAGAGCCTAACCTGCAGCTCCCCCCCCCCCCCCCCCCCCCAATTTAAAAATTAAACTAACTAAAATAAACCACAAGAACAGTAAAAAGGAAAGTTAACAGCCCAAAATAGGGCCGTGCTTCTGCCGCTAGGAAAGAAAAGCTGACATCCCTTTGCAGCATGGAGACAAGCGACGTGTCTTGTAATTGAATTCCTGTCAGATTTGCTTGATGCGCCGGCTGTCAGCTTGTCATCCTCGCGTCACGTTAGTGTGCCCACACAATTGTGCCCACACGGTGATAGACACAGTTATGCACACATGCATATGCACGCCCACAAACCATTCAAAATCCTTTTGCCTTTGTTCTTTCAGCTGCAGTTCCAGCCCAACCCGTCTGTCTCCTGCTACGGCGGTCTCTATTCGAAGCCACGTTTGACGTCTGCTAGTTATAGTGTCACCCAACAAGCAGCCCTTCACAATATGTAAAACTCCACACCATCAGGACGGTGCGTTCAGAGATGGGCAGTATTTCTCTTACTTGTATTTGAAATACGTATTTCAATTACTTTTGAGTATTTTGTAATTTGTATTTGATAGGGCCGATTAAAAATCTAACGTAATTTGTAACAAAATACTTTAGAGTGGAGTAATTTTGTATTTAAAATACTCAAAATACTTTCTCCACGAATCACAAAACAGTTCACGAGTTCAGTCTTCAGATCTTCAAGTTCAGCTGATTGTCTGTCAAGTTAAATATTATCTGAGTGTGACAGATGTCAACTAGCTTGATGTATAACTTATGTCTGGGTCTGGCTACGTATATACATGGTGATGGTTATAATATCAAGCTAGCGATCGATGCTAACATGCTAGCGATCGATGCTAACATGCTAATGACGCTAGCATGCTGTCTAGGCTAGTGCATAGCCAGTGTTTAGCAAGTTAGCTTATCAGTCGAGTAGCTAGCTGTAGGAAGAGGGAGATTGGGAGCTTGTATGTCATGATGAATATTTTCTTGTTGATACAAAGCCAAAGTTTATGGGCTGTTAAGTCCCATTAATATATATATATATATAATCAAGTTGTTGTCTTTTAATAGCTTTGCTTAGTTACACTGACATTCTGTGACTGTTCTTCCTGTTTGTGGGGTTCACCAGAGCTTTGTGTACATTATATAAACCTGAATGCTCTGCTATACCAAATTGTGAGAAAACAGAAAATCCAGAAAAAAGTATTTCCTATATTTTAAATACAAAATACATGTATTTTGTTACATTTTCTGGCACCAGTGTTTTGTATTTTGTTGTCATACATTTATTTGACACACGTTGTTAGCAAGCCGAGCATGGATAGCAAAGCAGAGAGAATAATGAGAAGCCTGATGCAGCATTGCAGTCTCTC
Organism: Pholis gunnellus; assembly: GCF_910591455.1. Lineage (NCBI taxonomy): Eukaryota > Metazoa > Chordata > Actinopteri > Perciformes > Pholidae > Pholis > Pholis gunnellus. The sequence continues at coordinate 19,637,830 of NC_136547.1, forward strand.
TGGCCATAGACTGATGGGCCGGGGAACTCATCGCATTAGGGAGAGAGGGATGGAGGAGTAGAGCACTACACAGGGAAATAGTCACCACACACACACACACACACCAGTAGAAGTGCATCCCACTAACACAAACTACCTGCCAGCATCAATTCCAGCTCCTGTGTGTCACATTTATGTGAAAGGTTAAACAGAAACAAATGGTTGATTTGGCCCGGCGCTGAAGCTTGGCGGGGGGACAGACTATTACGGCGGGGGGGGGCTCTCAGGACAGAGGTGACCACAGTGAAGAAGGGGGGAGCCGCTGTGTGGGCTCTAGTGCTGATTTAAGAGCCACGCTAGAAAGAAAAGGCACAGTTGTGGCTTAGATGCAGACAGATGGAGTAAAAAATAAAAAATAAAGTTTGTTTCTCCATAAAGTTTGACGTCTCGTCTCTCGCCGGTTTGGGAAGCACCTCGGTTAACCTCGACTGCTGCTGACAACTCCAATTTAGTAACTTTTTACCCAACTAACAATTTCTCGAAAATAGGAAACAATGTGAAAGTTAAAGCACGAGTTGGTAACTTAGATGCTTACGTGCTGTTCTGTTTTATCGGGAGCTCCATGGTACAGTGCAGCTCCTTTCATTAAAAGCAAGCAGCTATTGCAAATCCATTCATGTTTTAAAAGTCTATTTGATTAAATTGCAAATTTGGAATCATTTAGAACTGGAAGGCACTTTTGAGTTAGATAGAACTTAGAAGACTCGCACCGCTCTTATAGCCGTCCAGTTAAGATGAAGCGCTGGAGGCCCGCAAAACGCAGTCGGGTCTTTATGTTTGCTTAAACAAACAAGATAAAAGATGTTAATTAGTGAGCTTCAGAGGCGTCGCTCGGCCGATTTGGCTACTTTCAGACGGAGCCATCTTCCAGTAACTGTGCTAAGCTAAGCTATCCGTTCCCATCTCCAGCTTCACATGGAAACGAGAGTGTTGTTCATCTCCTCTTCTCGCTCGTCAAGAAAACAAACTACTCTTTTAAACAAACATAAGAAAATAAATATATTTGGAAAGTCATCTTAATGAATGTCAGACATTTTTGTTTTTCTTCACCAACGTTGCCGTACATAAACTGTAATGTGTCATTTCCTATTTCAAAATAAATGCCGTCCTTGCAGGGAGCACGCAAGAGCCCCAAATGACTCAATTTGTGAGTGATAATTATTGTGAACCCACTGTTTGTGCAAAAGCTGTGCTCAAAAACTGCTTCTGTTAAATTAGGCCCCCGGTCACAAGGGGTAAAATAATTACTTAAGAATACTAATTTCTAGGTTAAATAGTCCTCTCAAACTTTATTGGTGTTAACTGCAGATTAACAAGTGTGTAACAATGCGAATCACTGAGTCTTGTGCCTCCCACAGCAAGGTGACCTCCACGGCCGTATGAACATTGAGGCGTTTAACTGAAAACATTAATCCGCTCAGAAACCCGAAGCTTTCATGTTCTTATTCTGGCACCTTATTAACAAAATAAATTGCTCGACTGAGTTTTTCCACTTCAAGGCAACGCGTTTTCAGCTCAAGTGAGCAGACACTTCCTACATTAACAGGAAGCTCAGGATGAGGATTGTTTTCAAAATAAAAGCCCTCTCACTATCTATAAACAGGAAACTAGGCATAGACCTAGTTTTTACCAAAATATAAGTGCTCAGAGTTCTTGCCACGGACGGCGTAGACCTCAGCGGATGTTGGATCCTTTTTCCAACAAATGAAATTCAAAGGAAACCTTAACTCCTTCTCAGCACGTCTATTTTAAGTCCTCACCTTTGACCTTTCATTGCTAACTATATATGTTGCATCCTTCATCCTTTTCCCATTTTTCCAACTATTCACACAACTCATATCAACTGATTCATACTCAGCCTCAGTTTATCGACCTGTAACATGCTGCAGACATTTCAGACATTATTGGTTTATATGATTAAACCTATTCCTACTTTTCCAACTATTCCTACGACTTCACCTTCTTCTCACGCGTTTCAGCTAGTAACGCAGTGCAGCGTCTGCTTCTCAGCATCCAGCATTCACACTGCAATTCATTCAGCAATCGCCTTCTCTCGCTCTTATAATTATTATTACTACTTCTCATAATAAGTATTATTATTATTACATCAATACTGCAGCTGCTACTTCTAACGCTGCTTCTGTGGCCAATGCTGCAAATATGCTTTGTCTACTACAAAACACAGTGAATGACATCATGAATTCATTAAAGCAGGATTATCAGCTACAGCTGTGACCGTGGTTTTAAATCTACTAATACAATAGCCCTCCGGTGTAAGGTGGCCTGACTGTGCGGAGGGTGATTGATTTCAGAGTAAAACTCGTGCTCGGGAATTGCAATAATCAAATCAGCCCTGCAGTTAAACATTTTGCCTGCGCAGAGATACAGGAACACGCCGGCTCATTCCTTTCCCCCTTTTTGAGTTAGACTCTCTATTCTCCAGCTCAGCCAGATAACATGTACCAATACACTGACTCATAATGTGGTTATTGACGTCTTTGATGTGTTAATTATACATTTGCATAGAAAGGTCAGGGCCACAGCAGACGTGAATCACTAAAGTGTACAGTAGGGGGTCTATTGCCCTTTCCTTCCCCCTACTCACTACTTCTCACCTCCTCGGCTGGAGTTTATTTTCACGTGTCACGTCATCAGAAATGGCAGATTGTTTCCCTTAATAGATGTTGAGTGTGTCCAACGTGGCAGGTTGTTAAAGGTGTCGCACACAGAGATGAGTAACGCTCACGAAAAAAGGGTTCATGTCGATGAGCAAACCATATATGTCCAACCAGTATTGTTAACGTAACATAATAATAAGTGGTGTAAAAGTGGTTGAGGACGGTCTACAAGGCCTGGAGAGATGGTGAGTTTTGGGGGGAGCTCACCACCCACGGCTAGCCAAAGGGAGACTAACGCAGGAACCAGACCTGTGAGGAGGAAAGAGAGATCTGCTGCTTGTTAGAGACGCACGGTGCAACGAAAGTATGCAGAAACAGTATTGATTCAAACTATGCAGGAGTGACAAATCATTAAACCCAAGCTGTGCATTTGCACTGTGAGAAATACGATTGTCAATTCACAGGAAGTTCATTAATTTCCTACAGAGCCGATGGACCGGGGGGGGGGGGGGGGGGGTCGATGTCAACAAGCCTGTCTATACACAAGAAGCCTCAACTGAACTTTTCAAGGCAAGTGCCGGTCAGGTTTTGAACAATAAGTCGGCCTGACTTTGGTACGTCCAGATCTCACCAACTTATTTGGAAACGAAAGGAAAAGCATCTCTTCCTGTTTATTGCAACCTCTCTTCAGTTAAAAGACAGATTCATTCAAATCAACATCATGTTTTTTTGCATCTTTGGAGAGTAAAACTGAACGTAAACACAACCTTGTTTAAAGGAAAACTCCATGAGGCACCTTTAATTTGTCTGAAACTAACTGAACAGATGTTAGCTGGTCAGCTATAGCGTTCATAGTTATAGTGTTGCTTAAAATATGTGTTTTATGTGCTAAAGTACTACTGACAGATTAAAAGGAGGATTTTAACCATTCTACTCACACTCCATATAATACAGTCTTTGCATTCACCTCCACCACGTCCACTGCGCCTCAGACTTATATTCACACATATCAAAGGCCATCAAGGAAACTAAGTAAAGTGCTGCTCATTTTAGCGCTTTTTCTCTCTGCACTTTGTAATAAACGCTAATACAACGCCCTGATCAGTCTATAATCAGCTAGATGCACTCAGAGCGGAGACGTTTACCACGTCTGCCAACATCCTCCTGGATGGTTTTTGGACAACTCAAGACAAACGTTGGCCCGCGGTGAGGAATCCATATCTGTTTGCTTTTTTCAGGAAAGGCACAATTCATACAAAATGCAGCTTCAACATGGTTTACATTTAGTTCGATATTTTAAAGTCTCCTGGTTGTAAACGTGTCCAAAACGGACAACAGCGCCTCCTGTGATGTGAGATAAACAGCATCATTCTGCAGCCATGCCTTCAGGTGAGTGCAGAACTGCTCACACAGCAGCAATATAAATCTGATTCAATTTACATTACAAATGTTCATAGAAAGATATTACCAAGAGTAATTGTGTCCTTTTTATATATTTAGCCAAACCGACGAGGAACAATTCGACATTCGTTCCTCCCGGGCAATCGTGATCTCATGTATCAACAGCTGAGCGAAGTGAATTAAAATTCTCTTGCCCAAAATAAATGAGCTCGGGTGTGTGTGAGCAGGAATCATTGACGTTAAAGGTGACTCATGTTATGAGTTCACTGCAATCATCTGGTAATCACGACCGGATGAATCATCACTCGAGTTCACAGCGTGCAGTTCGTGCTAATTAGTATGTAGAGTGGGTTTGTAGCCATTAGTACCCACGGGGCAAGGCTGAGACATCAGGAACAGATACTGGAAGAAAAGACTCTTCTATTCAATCTGCTGGCCGGAGGGAATATCTAACAATACGGTCGCCATTGTGTACAAGTGACTCTGAGGAAGAGTTGTAGATGAGCACGGCGAGGCAAAAGTGTGGAAGTGAAGGTAAAAAAAAGAAACCCGCAGAGTGCAAGTGTCCTTGAAGAAGAACACGTTTCAATGTGTGAGACTGATGTGACTTTAGCATCCAGAGCTGTGCTTTGTTGTTTGTTATATTACATTTTGTCATATGAGGACAATAACAGCTTGCACACAATGGATGCAATATAATATTTTTATATAATACAGCATCTTCTGGCAAGAATGGCTAAAACATATTTCTGAGAGTGAAGTCGCGTCGTCTTAATATCCACTTCAGCAACAAGTTCTTTCCAGCAACAAGCAGTGAATCTCTAGAAACAAGACGTTAGTTTAATAGTTATTCTCTAGAACATGGATATGGGGTTTGTGGGTTTTTAAATATAGCAACCCAGACAGGAACTCTATTTCTCTCCATGATTCTCCCCAAAACATGAGCTGGAGTGAGCTAAGCGTGCTCTGCAGGGGGAAGAAACACATGATTTGAAGTTATTTACATTGCTATATTGACTTCCTCTTCTTTATGCACAAAGGAGGAATGATTCATACAGTATATCTCTGGTTTTACATAATTAAATAACTTCCACGTTTGAGCTCAAAACTGCTACATCTCGAGACCTACATCTGCACCTTTAAATCACCAACGAAGTAGCACGAACGTGGCCGTGTGCACCGCGTTTGAATGTACATTCTGCATTGTTACAGAGCGGAAGCGAGACCACATTGTGTAAGATTCAAGCACTTAATTACCCAGAATACAGTTCAGGACAGTTGAGGGGTAAGAGATTATTGCTCTGTGGCTTCTTATTTGCATAAATGTATTATTTTTGTACATGCATGAGAGGCTGAGCTGTAAAAGAATCAGAATCTTGCAAACAAGACTTTGCGTGGGACCGCTGTCCTTTCTGTCCTTCAGACTCAGAGCGCAGAGGGGAGCGTCTCCTGCTGCGATCAGAAAGAGTCTCTCAGGGATCCACAATTATAGAAGCACGGCTCAGTGTTCAAGGTAACCCTCTGGGAAACGATATGCAACACGCCGCCGATTGTTTTTAGCCTGATGCACATTTATAGTACAATCTGCGTATGTTACTGGAAGACATTTAACAAAAAACAGAGGCTGTGACACCCTTAGCGTCCTATTTGTGTCAAAAATCAAAGTCGTCCTCAGACTCATAACTGAATCGAATCCACACAAACCGACTCTGCACACTTTCAATAGCACCAATTTGCCAAAATGGGGGGTGTTTGTGGGGGCGCAGTCGTCAGACGTTGAAAACCTCTGATTTATGTCGCATTACGGATGAGATGAAGTTTGATTATTGTAAATTGCTGTTTACAAGAAACATTTTTTTAATATTAAAGAAAAGGCTTTGGTATTAAAATGGAAAGTTCAAAGACTTTATCTGCCTTTGAAAATCCATACGGATCAGAATAAAGTTGCCTTGAATGTAATAAATGTAATGACATTAGAATCTACAAAGGCTCCCGAGTGAACCATTAAACTTCCTCGGAATTGAACACATTCCCGACAAAACACGATATATCAAAGACTGCTGCTTTTTTATACGTATGCATCAGCACTTGTTTCTCCGCTGTGTTTGACTTATCGCGGTTCACAGCGCCTTGCTGAGCTGCATTTATGTGAGGAGGGGTAGTAAAGAGAATCATGTTGGAGAAAGAAGTTTCTCCAAACAAGTGCTGCGTCTCAGAGGAAGTCCGCTTGTGCTTGAGAGGCATCATGGAGTGCGACTGGAAGACTTTTTATTCCTCCTTCTCCCCTCTATGCCTCTCTATGCAATTCTGCTCTCTCTCTCCCGCCATCTCTCTCTCCACGCTCCGATTGGTTTTATTGGCGGCGGTTCAGTCGTGGAGGAATGCCGGCGTGGTTCTCGATGTCGCGCTTGATGAAGACGGATCAGCACATAACATTAGGCAAAGCTGTTTCTCTTTTCTATCCCATTAAAAAGACAACATTCGCTGAGAGTATAGGGAACACCGTCCAGTTGTCAGAGAGATTCATGTTGGGTTATTTATCTCTGCTTTATATGAAGGCTTGTAGTCAGGCGGCATGCTTTTTAAAAAAAAAGAATGCAGCACTACTGCTGCGACCCGAGCGAGCCCAAAAGGTCTCCGTTCGGTTCCGAATGTCGTAGAGAATGGACTTTTCATAAAGAAATAAATAAAAGAAATATCGATAAAAAAGTCTCCTTAACTTCATCATGTTAACCATTTTACACACTGACCGGGGCACGGTTTTTGGAGTTGTATTAGCTGAAGATTCTGTCAATCACTTCATGGAGCACATGGGTGTGTTCCAAATAAGCACCCGGTTCTAACGAGATGTCACATGACAAGATCCGCCCGGCACAGGCTGAGCAAGGGCTCAATACACACGAGGAAAATGCATCCAGGAGAGATATGAGAGGTCAAAATGGGTCAAAATGATGCCAAACAGCTCTGTTAGGATAGATTGTACAATATGAGTGATAAACAACGTAAAATATAGTGAAATATATAGTTATATAGTATATTAAAGTACAATGGAACAGCTGCAAATCCTGGTTCAAAAATGAGAATTTGGCATGTTTTTTTTAGATAAAGAACTGACATTTGACGAGGTAAAGAAAAGAAAAAAGGAAAACAGAAGAAGGGGCTTGGAGACAAACAGCATGACATTTTGTCCATCTGTGAGATGTGGCCAAAGCGGCAGGTGGGGTGTGTGTGGGGGGGGGCTGTCCTTTACAAGGTGTGGGTTGCAGGATCAAACTGTGTTACTGCACTGCTACTGATGGAGAAATGTCCAACACCCACTTAGAGGGAGCGATGAAGACGGAGAAGGAGGGAGAGTTTAAACCACCCACAACAAGTTGATGTTAGGCTGCGCACCATCAATCAGAATCCCACGAAAGGAAGACAGGAAGTTGTCTATTTTGATTGCACGCTCACGTCCTGTGTGCCTTGAAAGGTTCTCATTACCAAGCGTTTGCACCGTGACCTGTGTTTTTCTGCTTATTAACACTTCAATTTAAGAGTTTCAACGTAGTCGACTCAAGCAGCTTTTATCTAATCAAATTGCCGAAAAGGAAACGTTCCTGTCAGTGGGTGATGCCGAGGCGCAGGCCGTCAATAACGAGACCGAGAGAACGTGGAGAATAGCATCCGCCGCCCACCGAGGCTCCGCGGGGACGCTGCTATTCCGGTGCAACAATCAACAGCTATTTAAAGACCCGTAGCATTCAGAGCGTGGGTTCAGGTCCTTGTGTAACCTGACGGTTGAACTACACAGGACAAAAAGTTGCATGTCACGGTGTATAAACAGGAGAATGTGTGATTATTAGCCACAGACGTGAAAGAAAATGCTTGTTTTCTGCCTTAAAGCTACATTTGTTTCAAAGTGTGCACATTCGTGCGGCTGCAATCGAGCGAAACGCACGCATGTTGGCTGATCATTAGCATTAATTGAGACTAATTTCATTCCCAGCTATAGTTGAAGTGCATCCGTGGCCATGGCAACCCGCTCCCATATGGTGAGCGGCGCCGAGGCCCCGCTGTTCTCTACGCTTCCTCCTCCGGCAGTCACTGTGATTTGTGGAGCAATTACCGCACGGCTCGAGGAGAAAGAGCACTTCAGCGGAGACGGGTCGGTGTCCCGCCTAATGCGTGACATCCTCGCGGTGTCTGCTAGCACGCTAGCACGCTCACTCATGATGGCAAAGGGCCCACGAGTCAGCGTCAGCTGGAAGCTGGGAGGAGGCCGAAGAGTTTGGATTCGGAGGTACGGTTTTCACGAGGTGTCGCGAAAAGAAGGGCAAAGAGGTAACAATGAGATGAAAGTCAAGCTGAGAGAGAGCGCTGGCTTACTAACTGGGATTTGAAAAAATAGCGCTGTAGCTCAGAGAACAGTGTCCTGGAACAACAGCTAAATCAGAGTGGCAGTGTGTGTGTGTGTGTGGGGGGGGGGGGGGGGGATCCTCTCTCAGCAAAAGTTATCCTCCCAACACCGAAACACGGTTTCAATCGAAATCACTCCGAATAAATGCAACATCATCAAATACTGTGTCTCAACAGCCCTTCTTTATGTTCCTGCTCCATCACAGCAGGGGGGGGTGTTATGTAAGAGGATAAGGTGGACCAGTGCTGACCATTAAAAGGATCAGTGTCCAACCCTGACTGAGCAGTTAGTGTAGGAATACTCGCCGACAGCGTCAGTAAAAGAATCATTCTTTTTGGTTTCACATCAAATGTCCAAATCACACTTCTCGCTCTTAAACACTACGTCTGTTGCTCTGCGTTTACTGAAGCTGCGGGTTTACATGTAGTTAGTTGAAGGCCCCTTGCAGCTCATACTGACACCGGCGGTTAGTTCTGTTTGTGGGTGTTTGACGCCGTCGGAGTGAGACCAGGCTGCCAAAACAAGAGTCTGCAGCCATGCTAGAGGCTAACAATGCTAACAAGCTGATGTTAAGCAGGTATAGTTTATTTTGATAGCATGCTAACTTAACAGTTTTTAAGTTAGTGCTATACAAACTACAGCTAAGGCAAATAGGGATGTCATTTAGTTTTGCAGATATTCGATCAAAGTATTGAGACAAATAGAGATTTTGATCTGAGAATTAACGTTAAGGGATCGACACGATTATTACAGTTCACCCTGAACAGGAAAACAGGAGATTTTACAGCAAACCATCAAACAGCTGTCGAGACACTTTACTCCACAGCAGCTACAATGCGCCAAATCTTCTACTTAAAGTCTGAGCCACAGGAAGAAAAAAACAACTTTTGTGTCAAGCCCAATTTCAAGGTGCAAACAATGGCGCAGAATCATGTCCAACCACAGCTTCAGTGTTACATCCCAGCAGTGATGGAAGGTACTTGTGTACTCCGCTGACTGCACCGGCACACCAGAGCACTCTGCACTACTTGTGTTTATGACATAAGGACTTGATGTATTAATTCTTCCTCCAGCAGTCAGGAACAGATGTGTTGGGAGCCGGGGGTTTAGGTTGAACGTGCACTCATACGGATTTCACCATCTCAGCAAAAACAGAGCGTTATTGAAAGCTTTTCTGATGAATAAATACAGGTTTCAGGATTTACATAAGACCCACAATATTGACGGTACGGTGTCTCTTTAATGGTCCCTGTGATGGTCCCTACTGTGCATGTCTCCATTTACATACATACATATATATATGTAGAGAAAAATAAATGGGTGGTGAAGATCTTTGCATAAACAACTGTTAATCAAATAGACACCCCTTATTATAATGTCTTCATGTGCTTGGTGAGAACCAACAACATGAGGAATCACCTCAGTTGACTTCTCAAACCTCGCCCACGCGCTCGCAACTATCTCTCATTTACTCAAGTCTGAAAACTGTCGTTACTAACATAAAGAACTGTCGGTTTGATAAAACATCCTGACTTCTATTTTTAAATGTTCCTTCTTAAGGATACAACACACTGTATTTTGCAGGCATTGCGGTCACGTGCGGGTATAATCTGGATTTGCTCCGTGACAGCGCGTGCAGTTTTAGTGGACAAGTCACCGGGGATTGAACATGCAAACAGTTCCGAGTGTATTACAGTATTTACAGTATGTATCGCGGCTAAACAGCTGCCCTGAGCCCACCGACGGGCAGTGTTGTGTGTTGTCAAAGGCGGCATCAGGAGCCGTTAACAGCCTCGGGGCTAAGCTGCTTTCCAGCCAAGAGTCCGGCTGAGTCCCCCCATAGGCACAAAGACAAAACGTCCATGGCTGAGTCTTTACCGACACGGGATCTGTTCAACTCCTGTGCTGGATCAGAAAGTGGGTTAGCAGCAGCGAACCAGGAGGCCAGCATGAGCAGCTCAGCGTGGATTAATACTGCCATCTAGTGGTGGAAGCGTGAAATCTATAAATAATAATAATAATAATAATATAGATTTATTTGTGGGGGGGTCTGAATTAAGAGGAGTGTTTAGTTTCTCTTTAATCTCGACTCTTAAAAGTCAAAGAAATAGCGCGGTAACTGTTGCTGATGTCTGTAGTCACTTATCTTCAAAGGGACAATCCAGATCACTTTACTCTTCATCGTCATTAGTTCTGCTCGGCTTGTGGAAACAGTTGCATTAAGTCTTCTGTGGCTCTAGAGGAGCAGGGTTTTTGGAGTCTGACCCATATTATGTATACTTTAAGGGAGAGAAATACTAAATTGAATGCCCCTTTAATGCGCTGCCCAGTTTGTAGAAATTAGAATCAGAATCTGGTTTACTAACAAGTAGGTATTCACATATGAGGAATTTGTATGTTATTAAAATGACGTTAGTGTACTGATGCATACTAGCCAAAAACATGAATATAGAATAGAACAAAAATATATATAAATAATATTTATACTTTAAAATAAAAGAAATCACAACATTTCCTTTCCTCTGTAATAAGATCCAACTCATCAATGTCACTGAACGTCTTGAAAGTGTGCGTGTGGATGTTGACAGGTTACCAGTTTGAGTAATAATGGAGTACTTCAAACAAAGTAAGAATTAGAAAAATAAAACTGTTCTGAATCAAGAGTCCCTATAAATAATAAGAATACCATCTAACCAAAATAGGTCACGTTATTTTTAATCATCACATTACAACACAACAGATACAAAGCCTATAAATAAATACGATCTCAGGAAACCTTTACACTGTACACAAGGTACACGAATAACAGTCGGTGTTATGGTGTATCTTCTGCCATGATCACGGCTGTTGTTTATGTTAGCAAAAAAACGGATTCAGCGTTTCCTGAGGGATTATATGCATTATATGAATGTTTAATCAATGGGAAAGTTTCACATACATTGCCCAAAACAGAATCATACCACAGGGATTGAAGCTCCCTCGTAGACTGTGTTCAGACCATGAAGGTTTTGTCACCTCAGTGTGAATCATCGAGCAAAAGTGCAGTACCACCAGGGCTTGATGTTGTATTAGATATGCACGCTTACTGTATGGGCCTATAGTGTGTGCATGTACTGTAACTGAACGGTCTGTTCTCTGTTATTTTATTTTGAATTTATGAACTTTATCTTCATTTTTGATGTGTAATGATATTTGAATGCATTTCTTTTCCTCATATTAATCACTTTGAGTTGCCTCCATGTTTTAAAAGTTGAGGTACAAGTGTAATTTATTTACAGTGGGCAAATCACATTGATCTTGGTCACAGTCGGTCACCAGCTTTATTAAATGCAATATTTAATTTACATAAATAACTCTTGAAAAAAAAATGGTTCATAATCAGTTGTAGTTATATTTTTGCTTTGGTTTAAAGTTCAAGCTTTGTTTATTTATTTGCACAGTAAATAAATAGTTTACTGCGTCTGTGAATCGAGCAAAACAACTTCCGGTTTAAAATTCCATCCCTTACCCGTGCGTCATGTAGCTGCGTGCTCCTGCTTTATAACATCATAAAAACAAAAACGAACAGACCTTTAGTCTAGTGGACAAAGTCACCATCACCTTACCGTCCATATTGATTAGCTGTTGTAACGTCACGCCTGATATATTTGCTTTAGTGACGGATCTTTGCGACCAGTATGCAGACGGATTTCTCTCTTGACACTGTCGTACTCTTTGGTATCCGGTCACCCGTGCTTGCGTCAGAGTTACATTTTTATCATAAATTAGAGCCCTTTCGTCGTATGTTTTTGCATTTTTGGACCATAGTTTCGACTACATTATATCGCTTCAAAGATCATTGCATATCAAATACTTGCTGCTTATTGTTAAATATGCTTTGTTTAAACGTAACTCCTCCCGCGTGACGTTTTTTTTCCCAGCATGCTGTGTAGTCCAGGATTTCTTTAAAATTTGACAATTTCAGCCCTATAATCAGCACCAGATACGTTGCATTTTAAAGAATAATGTATAACGATGTCTACACGGTCCACACTCGTTTGTGGATGATCATGTCAATAACATGAGCACCATGACTGAGCAGATAAACAGATAAACGCAGCATTTGAAATACGCGACATAAAACATGTACTAGCAGGTTGGTCCGATCGCGGTGAGATTTCCATTGATTGCTACAGTGAGTTACAGAACCTCTACGTTTCTTCCCTCACCGCCGACGTTGATGAGCCTTTTGGGCAATTTAAGATTCGTTTTCAGAGCAATTACAGCAGCTGTCTCTTTCACACAGTGGTTAGTGCAGTAGATGGTTTTATAGCTATAGAAATATTCGGGTATTTTGCTCTAGTTCAAGGAAGATGCTGTTTACTCATAGCATGAATTAATTTAATATAGACAGACATGTGCAGCATGTGCATACAGCTGATTACCTTCCACTCTATAACCTCACTAGAATTGACCAGAAAAAAGGACAAAACTCACAACAAATAAAAACTGACCAACAATAATAATGTATGAAGCTGGAGCTGCCCTCACACTGTGTGTAATGAATTAACTACAATGAGGCCTCGTTACAAAATCTCCTCCAAAGCATTTAGAAAACTAAATTCTCAGGTTCTTCAATTTGTTTTATGTATTTCCCATCCGTCACAGAATGCCCCAAATGGAACTCATACCAGACTTTTAATTCTTTTTCCATACTTTAAAGTAAGATAGAGGAATGAGACCTTTTCAAATTTAAAGAGGTTTATGGAGATGAGATTACTTTGATCTGGAGGTCGGAGGTCCGAGCTAAGGTGCCCAAAAACAGGCGCAAAGGTCGTAATTGGTGCAATATGTAAAGATGGACATACAATCTGGGAAAAAGGTTGAAACTGCCTGAAATTATGCATCAAACATTCCAAGAGGCAGTGGGACATTTGGGACAGTTGACCCTGTTTCATTTGATAGACCGGCATCGCTCATTTGCTTTGTAGGATTCAAAACCCAAATCAAAACCCAGCCTTTCAAAACTGCTTTTAATGTGTGACCATTATTGTGTGTTTTATGTTTAGTGTATTTTATATATGATGATTTTAATGTAAAGTGTCTTTGAGTGCTCTGAAAAGCGCTCTATAAATAAAATGTATTATTATCTATTTGGGCTATCGATTTGTTTTTCATAATTGTTTTTCACCACGAGCACCACATGGAGGATGTCTTCTTCATAATTTGTATAGATGAGCTTGTCGCCCCTCAATCTGACAGACATGGTGAACGGTGAGCAACATTCAAAGCCCACCCCGCCCATCGGCTCCTATAAATGGGTGTTTCTGTCTTTGTCATGATAGGTTATGTCCAAAAAATATAGTTTAGGATCTAGAAGTAGTACGGTGGCCCTGAAGGACACATCAATTACCACAATATAAGTCATTGCTAGTACTACTATTATGAGTCCAGCAGATGGCAGTGAATTACAGGATTAAAGGTTGTTGAGCGCACTGAAACAAATTCCCAGTCAACTGTGTTTGATACGACAACACATGATTTAATATTGATGGCGCTGTTGTTAAACTGTTGTTTTGCTCATCTTATTTGTAATCTTTAATGAGCATTGAATAAATGGACACAAATACTAAATGTAGGTTTTATTCCACTAGAAATAATTCACTATTTCCACCTTTTGAGTAACGTTTGATCAAAACTACAGCAATCAACTGTTTAAGAAAACTATATTTGTGAGACCTTTTTAGAGATTTATGCCACCGGTATGGACCAGAGGTGTTTCTGTTTGGGGCAGGAGAGGAAATACTTTGAAACAGCTTTTCAATTAAAGATGGGAAACTGAATAACCTGGAACCTGACAATGTGATACGTTATTGATTATTAAATCAATACCAGCCCTTGTCTTCTTATAACGTGAACACACTTGGTGCCAGCAGCAGCTTGTTACTCAGCTGTGTGTTCAGCCGTCCTGTTGCTATGTGCTGCTGGAAAACAGATCATCCATCTGTCAATATCTCCTTCAGCCTTCCATCCTTCTTTGTCCATCTCCCCATCCATCTGTTCATCAGCGTTGAACCTCCACTATGCTACTGGTCGAACAGGCCTTTTGGCAAAAGGTTTAACATTTCTGCCTGAAGTGTGTTTTAGCTGAAAGAAGTATTATAAGGGACGTGTGGACTCAGAGTTCCTTAAAAACGTACCATCAAACCTGTCGTTTTGGTTCATGTATATGCCCCAAATTGGGATGATGATAAGTTCATAGGCAAAGTTATTTCATTGATACCAGATCTAAACTGTACAGTTAATCCAGTATTGGACTGTTCTAATCATCTTATTATGGATCAAATAGGAAGTGTCGACCCTCTGCGTTCTTTATTCCCACTGTGTCAACCCTTCACCTGTTTTCCCCGGTTCACTCATACAGTAGAATAGATTACGTCTTTAATGATCGAACTCTTCTTCCCTTTGTCACGAAAGTTGAATATTCAACTATAATTGAATCTGATCACGCTCCAGTGTAATTAGATCTCACGTGGGCTTTTAATCATTTGGAATGCCCTCCTTGAGAACTAGACAAAACCTTCCAGGCCGACCCTTCTTTTTGTGGATTGATATACAAAAAAAATGTATGACTTTTTAGAATCTAATAAAAGAGATAATATCTCCCCTGAAGGCCGTGATCAGAGGTGAGATTATATCATATTCATCAAAACCAATAAGATGCGTAGAAATGAACAAAACCAGCTTATTAAATCAATTAACACAGCGGACGCCCAGAACTCTACGTCACCATCCCCTGAATTCTATAAAAGGAAGCTTGACCTGCAAACTCGATACAACTTATTATCAACTGGAAAGACGGAAAAAATGCTGTTAAAATTGGATATGTGTATGAGCGTGGAGAAAAAGCTGGCCACCTTTTAGCCAATCTGCTGCCCAACAAATCCCACAAATAAGAAAAGAAAACGGTGAATTAACTATTAACCCAGGAGAAAGAATGAAACATTTACCTCATTTTATTCAAACCCGTATAAGTTAGAAATGGGAAATGATAGAACTAACGTGGAAAACATTTTTAACAACCTTCAGGCTCCTTCCATAAACATGATACTTAATAATTAATTAAGACAAAGAACTGAACTCCCATTACAACATTCTGAAATTATTAAAGCGTTTAATGGCGATGCAGAGTGGCGCCTGGACAAGACGGCTACCCAATAGAATCTTTTTAAACTTTCTCTAAGAAATTATTCCCAATTCTACTATATAACGCTGCAGCATTTTGATAATGGCAACATGAATATGTTGTGCGTCCAGTGTAGGTAAAGAGTAGAGGCAGATCTGGATCAATCATGTAAAACATGATTTGTACACCTCAGTGTGGAACTTTCCTGAGCTGCTCTCTAATCTGTCATCCAGCTCGTGGTAATGATCATATATTTAGTCCTTAAAATGTTGTTTCTCTGTATGTGTGCCGCATCCACCGTCATTCATTCTCTGATGCAGGCACTCTTCCTCTGTCTTTGTCTAAAACGATCACTGAGGATGAACTGTTGTGATGATGAGGCGCTCTATCTTTACACTGGAGCAGCTAAAAACGCTCCACTTCAGTGGTTGCCATGGAAACACTGCCTAACTGCATCGGTGTGTTGATGGCGAGAACGATGAGGAAAATGAAAAGGATCGTGCCGTGAATGACTGACTGCATAATTGATGCTCCGATGGTGTCGTTAGATTTGGGTTGTGTTGATAATGTTCACGAGAAGATCGGTTCCAGTGTTCCATCCTAATCCATGATCCAGTATCGCTCCTATGACAAGATCACGACACGCAGGAAACCAGCTACTAAGTGGACCTTGTGGTTTTATGAAAACATCATTTTGTGGACAACGCACATTAATCAACATCTCTGTAAATGTTGCGGTGTCAGCCAGAGAGTTAATTGAAAGGACAATTGAGGAAATACGAACAAGACTAAATCACTAAAGCAAGTTATAAGTTTGGGGTCACTTAGAAATGTCCTTATTACTCAAAGAAAAGCACTGTTTCTTTCAATGAAGATAACATTAAATTAATCAGAAATACACTCTATACATTGTTAATGTGGTTAATGACTGTTCTAGGTGGAAACGTCTGGTTTTTAATGAAATATCTACATCGGTGTATAGAGGCCCATTTCCAGCAACTATCACTCCAGAGTTCTAATCGCCTTAGAAGACTAACTGATGATTAGAAAACCCTTGAAAACAGTTGTGCTGGTGAGAGAAGCTATAAAACTGGCCTTCCTTTGAGCTAGTTGAGTATCTGGAGCATCACATTTGTGGGTTGGATTATACTCTCAACATGGCCAGAAAAAGAGAACTTTCATGTGAAACTCGCCGTCTATTCTTGTTCTTAGAAATGAAGCTATTCCATGAGAGAAATTGCGAAGGAACTGAAAATTGACACGAAATTGTCTGAGTGACCCCAAACTTTTGAACGGTAGTGTATGTTATAACTAGCATTTATCAAAAAGGCTACAAATAGCAGAATATAGGTATCACTATCTCATCCTTCGTTGATTGTATAAACGGTGCAATCAACTCTACATCAGAAAACCCCAAATGACCAACAGTAATACATATTGGTAAATGTATACAGGCTTTACTGAGGACACACTGCCTGAAAAGCAGTTCCATGTCGTCATTCTTTCTCTCTGCTCTGTCTACCAAGCATGTACACAGTTTCAATGTTGCTATGGCAACAGCAACCTCTCCAATTAAAGCTTTTAGGTAGAGCAGTATTTCAAAAGGAACCCAAGAATAAACCACCGTTTTCTAACAACAGAGTTGTATCAGACAGCATTGCTTCTGCCCAACATGAATTGGCTGTCTGACAACCTGATAGCTAATAGTGAATGCCTTACGTTGTCGTTGTAGCATCAGTTGTAGCTGCGTGTGTCGTTGGCCTTTGATAACTGGAGTTGAGTCACAAAGTGAATGACATGCAGACAGACATATTTATGCCCATCCACACTTCAACTGCTCACACTCTTTGAAGCTAAATATGGAGGAGTGGTACACTAATTGCATGTCAGCACTGGTGTCCGTGCACATCCATCATGTGCATGGACAGCTGCACACACAGCAAATTCAGATAGAGACGTGCTATGTGCTGCAGACTTAACTGTTCATTTACAGTCTTGGTTATGGCGGTTATGTACTGATACCTTTTGGTCTATTTGTACCACAATTATGAAGCTCTAGCATCCTAAAAACACACAAGTGTTAAAACAACATACATACAGTATGTCCCAGTGGTGGTGGGCCGTCAGGACCAGCAAGGCCTTCTCTGCTGGCCTAGACAGAATCACATCACAGGGACGATATTGTTGATTGTCATCGTCTTCAACCAATCAGATCTTTAGTTTGACATGTTGGCCGTATTCTTTGACGTGTCAGAGCCTGCTAGCTAGCCTAGCCATACGTGATTGGTCAGTGGGCTAGCGTGACATGTTGGGCGGTGACAATGCCAATATCTGCTGCCTCTGAGGAGCGGACATTTTTAGCCCTCAAACGCATTAAAACGTAGTCAAGAAATACAACTGGGAAGGCTCGACTGTCTTCACTTCCATGAATCGAGAAGGACTTTCTTACTGGAACTAAAACGCACGGATGTACTGAACAACCGTGGGATTAAACTCTTTGTTAACAAAGAAAGGAGGATGGACTTTGTCGTTAAGTGAACAACAGCTTTGGTAAGTTAACTGCATCTGCAGTAGCTTGAATATGCTTGTTTATATATTATTATTTGTCCAACTTGTTTTTATGAAGATGGATTTTTGTTTGGTTTTATATGTGATAGGTGTATGTGACAGTGTTGCCAACTTGGTGAGTACAATGTATGTATTGTACATCTCAGCTTGTAGCCAGGAGTGGGCAGGGTGGCCCTATACTTTGCTCACGATGACACGCCCCTCTCAGTTGATACCACGCCCCCCACGCTAGATCAGGGTCAAAAGTCTGAACTGAAAAAAACGATCTGAACTGAAAAAAAACGATCTGAACTGAATATGAAATCTGAAACTGAAAAATATAAGAACTCAAATGAAAAACGAAAAAAATAAATTTATTAAAAAAAATTCCAGAACTGATTCAAGATTGTATTCAACCCCAAAAAACGTTTCATTCACTTATTGTTATTTTTGAATACATTGCTGTATTTTTCAATGTTCAAGACCACAACTTGAACTTTCAGGTTCAAATTTTTTTTTCAAATGAACAAAACTTTTGACCTGATTTAACTCCATACAAATGGAGGAAAAGGATAAAAAAAAATTTCGGGCCGATTTTCTTCCAGCAAAACATCTAAAAGTTACGGAGCGTTTCAATTATCATGATGATGGGCTGTGTGATGATCTGCGGGAGAATAATTGTAACTTTCTAACGGTTTGAAGTAGATTATTCGGAAGCTATGGTTCGATTCAGCGCGTTGTCCTCGTGCTCTTGGATATGCGGTGTGTGTGTGTGAAAGTGCCGTAGGTCGCGCCTGCGATCGGTAACGGTGATAACGGTTAACATTGCTCGCCTTCTCCTGCCGAGAAATAGGTGAAATTGTGGTAGTACTTGTAGTATCTGGAAGTACTTTGTCTACATATATGTTTTTGAGTGATTCAAATAGGTTACATGCTCCATTTGATCAGAATTTCTTCGTCATGTAGGTTTTTGAAATATTTTTGAAATATCATTTCATTCGTTCTCAGAAGCGATTTGTACTACATGTGTGTACTCTTCTGTTTCATTTGTTTGTCCTGTTTGCAGAGCTACTGGTCTATTTGGTACCACTCGGTATACATGTAGAACATACAAATACATATTGAATGTCTGTGTGTGTGTGTGTGATGTGGAAAAATAGTTTGGCAGAGGTATTTCAGGCACATGACTGGGCTGTGACAGACTCACAGGGAGCAGATAAAGATAGAGAGAGGGGGAGAGAGGGAGAGGGAGGAGAGTCTTACCAGTCAGTCTGAATCTCTCTCAGCCTACACAATCTCCCAACACAACCTCAGGCTCAGTAATGTTGTAAAGGCTGCGAGTGTGAGCTCTACCTTCTTCACACGCTATCACCTTCTCGAGGACGCACACAGGACACACCTGGTGAGTAAACCTCTGTGTTGCTGTTACTGTTTAAATTTGCCTCAAGAAAAAAATACATCTATTTGAAGCTGAAGACTTTTAAGGGTAGATGCTCTTGTCAGATGGAGATTACAATTTACAGAGATTACCACTGTGTTGTAGTTATGCAGCGGTAACTTGTTGTTACAGGAGCTAAAATGAGCCACGAGGGTCTTTTGATTCGGTAATCTTTTAATTCCTTTAAGCTATCAGCTGCTTGCGGCGTCCTAGCAGGGGTCTGGCTTTGTCCAACAAGACTTTTACTCACACGGACAAGATAACACTCAAAACAGCAGCTACGGCTACAAAGTCACATCTCGTCCCATTTTCACGCTCTCAAAAAAAAATCACATTTAAAACACAGAAATGAACATGTTTAATTAAAACTGACAAGCTGCAAACTACATGTATTTGGGTGTAATTAATGTATGTACACATTCACACACTCCCACGTACATGCTGATGTTCTGGGCTGCCTGCAGAAAACCAGGACACCACGCACCCTCTCCTTCCCACTCATTTCAGCACATATGGCAGAGCTGGGTAGGGAGGACTCATTTTCACACCTCTATCCAGACCTGAAAACCCTCTGCTATTACCTTTTATATGGACTAAGTTTGAGTGATATTTTTGTTATACAGAAAGATATTCATTTTAGCTCCAGAGATTTAGTAGCGTAATCCAGCATTCCCTTAGTTAATGGAATAGCTAAACATTTAGCTAGATATGCTTTGTGTTACTCTGAGTGAGATGTTCAGATGGATATCAGCCTCATACATGTGTGTTAAGTACAGAGCTGGAGTCAAGGCACGATTAGCCTAGCCTAGCTTAGCTTAGCTTAGACTAGAATCACTGGTAAACACCTAGCCTGGCTCATTCACTAAACAGCCAACTACCAATGGTTGTATTTGTTTAATCCGTACACAAAATGTAAGGAATTTACAGCAATGTAAAAATAAAGGTTCATGATTTAAGGGGGAGTTCAGTGCTGGAACCGTTTCTTGGCACCAGCATTAAGCTTAAGAATCAGATCATTTTCTCAGAAGTGGATCAAGAACAAACCAGAGCTAATAGCAAAGTGAATATTGGACGTCCACAAGTTGGCAACAAACACAACTCCAAATGAATGCATGTAACTGCTGCATGTGTAAATATTCAACGCTTTGCTAAAACTCCAGCAGTATAATAAGCCATTTGAACTTCATGAGGCCAAAATCACATGATATGATATCTCATATAACTATTGGAAAGAAAGTGAATATGCATAGTTCCCACATCGTGTTTTGCTTTAAATTCTTGAGTAAATACAAAAAGTATTAAGTAATAAGTCTGTTTGAAAACATCCATTGTGGGTCATGAAGTCAACGTATTAGTGCCTCTATAATGACTAAATTCAAGACACTTATTTAACTGTGGAAAAGACGTTCAGATGAAATTAAATATGGTAATGCTGTTAATGCTACTTTTATGTTAAATTTCTCCCACAATGGCTTGGTAGAGTCAGATATATATGGACCACTAAATGGACCACTGAGTGTTTTTAGCAGACCATGCTGCAGACTTGTGAAGGTGTCTGCTGTTAGCCTGTGTGCTGTTTATCCACCAGAGATCAGATTAAGGGATTAGAAGTCAGGAGGACCTTGGCTAAATGGCTAGACAGACAGGAAGATATTGGGGTCATACCAATGGGATTGGTTTCTGGCATGGATCACGTACAGAGCACTGAGAGGTATTTTACTCCACTCTAAAGGCAGAAGAACTTGATACAGGAGTACTATGACTGAGGAAGCTTTTAAATCTAAAAGTGCCTCGAACCCCACTGTGGGGATCTACTGCTGGTTAGAGTATTTTCACAGAAGTAAAATACTTCACAGTCAGGTTAGGAGCGGTTTATTAAAACTCTTGAGCACTGCCATGCTTTTGTTTGGTTCATCGTTGTTTGAACTTGAATGGCATCGATACAAGACGTCTAAAAAATCAAAACATCTTACCTTCTCCAAACTACTCAGGGGATTATCCAAACTAACCTGGTAACCAAACACAAGCCAGAGAGAGACAGGTGTTGACATTTGTAGCTTCCTCTTTATGGAGCATACTGGGACTGACATCATTCAGAAGGCAGGGTAGGCTAATGCCATACTTCCACTTGTTCCTTTTTGGTTTCCCATTGGCAAAAGTTAAGAATAGTACCTTTTACCTTTTACCCGTTGCCATCTTTGTTTTTTTGTAACCGATGAACAGAAGTTACCATATTTGGAATGCGGAGGAGTGACGAAGTGACTCTTGTAGTGGCAGCGACCTGTTAATCACAGTAAGCCCGCCCTAAAGCATATTCCACTTTATGGTCTAGGACCATCATTTATGAAATGAACATCATGCTGTGAAGACTTGAAACTGGAGCGTGAGACCATAAACTCATGTTTACAATGTTTACTGAGGTAATAAATCAAGAGAGAAGTAGAGTCATTTTCTCATAGACTTCTATACAACCAGAGGAGTCGCCCCCTGGTGGACATCAGAGAGAATGCAGCTTTAACACACTTCCGCATCGGCTTCACTCAGCAAAACCGGAGGTTGCTGCCCGGGGAAAACATAGTTTGCGTTGTGTTGAAGATGATGTCACTGCAGTATCATGTGGCGTCACTATGACTATGACATTGAGGGGGTACTATTTACAGAGGCAAGTCGAGCTGAGTAAAACAGGGTCCAGATTTGTGTTACATTGCTTTATGTTACTGGGAACTAAACCCAAACAAACAACATACAAAAATACAACATGTCAACTCTGACCCAAAGACAGCCTTAGCTCATTCAGATGATATGATGTTTTCATGGTCCTTAGACAATCACCGTATGCAATGCATTCACTGTAAATAAACAAGTCATCAGTCAAAACACTTCCTTGAAAGCATAAATCTCACTGTTGTTTTGCTCACCTAGGTTTGTTTTACAGACAGCCACAGTGGCAGAGGGTGTTTTCTTACCACTGGCCACAGGGAATTAATAAGCCCACTTGAGCTTGTTGCAGTGACACTTTGTTTTGCTTTGAAAAGAGAAACCCTTAAATAATGAGTGATTTGGGGCATAATGGCTGGGGATACAAATGTGGCAATTCAGAAAAAGAAAAAAACACTTTTGGCTTTACTCATGGTCAGACAATATGTCATACAAACTAGTTTGTTTCAATAATACTGGAACCTTTACTAACTCACTGCCTCTTTTATATCTTCCCAAGTGAGTCTGAGGATCAAACACAAGGCCTTTTTGTCATAGTTTTGTTTTTCACCCATATTCAGCCATTCTCATGATTACATTCTACCAAACATTTATCTTGTCATTTCCACTGGTTTCAAGCCATGCCTCTAAATATAGTGTATGCAACTGGCTGCTCACAGCCTGAACACTCATCACTGTGCCAAAACCATGAACTCAGCCTCTCAGTACATTGTTTTGAGTGTAATGAGAGGCAGCTTTTACAGGGGATGGGAGAAGTGAAAGTCTACAAGCCAAGAAGCTTTGGAAACTGCCCAAACAGCATGTGCATGCCAGCGACTGTACTTTTGGCTAAATGGAGCACTGTACACCTTACCAGTGCTGTAAAGGCACCCGCAGACTGGAGTGGGCTCACGTGGCTTTGTTCTCCATTAGTATGTTCCCATGGCCTTGAAATAGTAAATGGACTGTACTGGTTTAGCACTTTTCTAGTCTTCCGACCACTCAAAGATATTTAACACTACATGAAGCTCTAGCGTAAATTCAGTCAGGAAGACTATACTCTTGCATGCCTCAGCCCGTAGTTTATTTCTCATACATCTGCCATTCATGCATGGCAGATGTATGCACACTCATAATTTCCTTGCTGTCATTGTTCGGGGCTGTTGATCATGACATCAGCTGTCCAGATCAGCTGGTCTCTTCTATCCAATAGCATAGAAGAGACCAGTTACATCGTTGGACTTTCATCTTGCTGCTGAGTCTCTTAAATACGACTGTCTCTCTACCTTCAGTACGTTCATGATGCTGTTACGCAACCCTCCACCTCCCCATCTCCGCCTAATCTTCGTAGATTCATCATCTTCATCAACTCATCATTCTATCAGCCTCATCAGCATCACCACTGAAGATTTTATCTTCACATATTATTTGTTCACAATAAACAATTATCTTTTCTAATCTGACTTGTCTCTCCTGATTGAAATGTCATCATTCACCCATTGCCAACTGCAGGACTCTCTAACATTCATACTTTCATTCACACACCGTAGGCACAGGAGCAATTTTAGGGTTAAGTGTCTTGCCCATGGACACATCTACCACTGCGCCACAGTCGTAGAGCCCCATGTGTCATGGACTCTTCTCCCCGGTGTCCCTGCTCAATCCAGGCATTTCATCAGTCTAGGTGAAAATGTCCCAAGTTTTTCTGGCATAAAATAAACTAAACACTGATTGAGAACACACCTCCAAACGCATTCAGATTATGTCTGAATCCAATTGTTGACTGCAGTTAACACTTGGCATCATAGCGTACATTCAAGGTATGGATTTCTGACTATATGTTTACCCAATGTGACTGACAGGTGTTGAAGGTATTCTTCCTACCACTGGCTCTTTTACAGGAGCAATGTGTCACCAGCTGCAAACGCATGCAGAGTCTCTGATGCACACAGTGTCAGGTTGGTCCAGCTGTGAGCCAGGCAGGGCCTCTATTTGCAGCTGTGTGGGATCAGGCCTCCATAGTGTCAACAGGTGGACAGGCTAAGCAGCAGCATGCCATTAAGTAGCTTCCCCTCCTTCCAGAGATTGTGCTACACTTACCTTACTGTTCAGCCCAGCACGTACAAACATACATAGACACACATTTCAAACTGTGGCTACACAGACACGATACCTTCTCTTATTTGATATATTTCCTCTATTTTGGTTCATCTCTCTCTGCGTGAGATGTTGATGATAAAAAGATGTGACACCAACCTTTTCCTAACCTTTTAACCTCTAAGCCTATTTTTAGGCCTCTGCTCGAAAAATATATATATATTATTATAGTCAGTGTGCTTTTGCACAGGTCTTTGTGCTACAAAGCCACACTGAATTACAATATAACAAAAGAGATGACATAACCATAAGGAACAGCACAAACACATACATAACTAGCTTCACAGGATAAAAGCAGATTTGAATAGATGAGTTTTAAGTGCAGTTTTGAAAGTGGCGAGTGATGGAGAATGTCTGAGGTGCTGGAGGAGGGAGTTCCAGAGGGAGAGGGCAGCAATGGAGGAGAAGGCCCTGTCTCCCCAGGTCCGATGCTTGGACAGAGTAGGGGGGGTAAGGAGGTTGGCATCGGTGGATCAGAGGTTGCGGTTCGGAGCGTGTCGATGCAGGAGGTCTGAAAGCTATGAAGGGGCGAGGTTGGGAAGGGCTTTGTATGTGATGAGAAGAATCTTGAACTGGATTCTTTGCTGTATGGGGATCCAGTGGAGGTTTGGAAGGACTGGGGTGATGTGGTCTCTGGTGGAGTGGGAGAGCAGACGGGCAGCTGAGTTCTTGATGTATTGTAGTTTGTTGATGATTTTGGTGGATGAGCTACACAGGATGCTGTTGCAGTAGTCCAGTCGAGAGGTGACGAAGGCGAGGATGAGTGTTTCAGCGGCTGAGGAGGAGAGGGAGGGGCGTAGATGAGCGATGTTTTTGAGATAAAAGAAGGCGTTTTTTTGCGATGTGATTGACGTGGCGTTCAAAGGAGAATGAGACTCCAGTTGTGGTTGCATAGGATTGTTTTTAACTCCAGAAGGTTGTCAAGTCAAAATATCAAATGGGATTGAAAAAAGATAGATTTCCAAATTTCACCACTTGTTTTTATCTGAGAAAATATTCTGCTACAATCCATATGTATTTCATTTCAAAGTTTTCACTGAGATAAAAAAACAATTAACTGTTTGGTTACATCTACATATTCAGCCATAACACTAAAAATATTTTAGATAACAATACAACAAACTGTGACCGGCTGTCACTCATGTTTCCACTGTTGTCTTCTTGAGTGAGACTCTTTCCATAGTGTCAGAAACACAACAGGAACAATCTGTCAGAGGCAAAAACAAGCACTTTAGTGAATGTAAATGAAGGCGCCAGCTTGCCTCGATAGGTTTACATTGCAGCCGAAAATCAGAAATTGACGTCGACGTCAGTCACTTAGATAAATACATGGGAAAATAGGAGTTGAGGACATTGAGGTAGAAAACAATACTAATGTTATGGAAATGTATTTAATTTTTTTATCATACATTAAGCTAATTTGTAATGCAGCAGGAGTTTATCTACACAACTATTTATTTATTTCCAGTCTCTTCCTGCTTCTTCTTTGCAGACGTGTGTGTTGCTGAGTAACGTGCTCACGAGGCGGTGGATGTGAATCCAGAGCTCTCTTTTCAAACAGCACTGTGAGAGGTTTGTCAGGTGCATCTTCACCTTAGTGATCATGTTGTTGTCCACTGATTTACTGTTGTGCATTATAAAAGAGAACACCGACACAGTCACGTTACATTCCCTGCAGTCATTGTGCCATTCCTTAGGCCTCGATGAATCATCCATCCGACATGTGACACAGACACGCTACTTTCAGTCTCCCTCCCTGTCAAGGCTGATATACGCAAATCCATATTGTGTGATAAATCATCGGTGGCCGACACAGACATTGTTAAACTTTCACACAGTCTGCAGACCGTTTACAGAGTATGATTATAATGTGACAATAAGTACACATGCAGTCACTTTATAGGTTTGTGTGAATGTACAGTGTATGCAGTGCAACACTGTCGAAACACATTTTATGAAATGGAAAGGTTTCTAAAACTCTTATTGCTATCGGCGACCGTGGTGCACGGTAAGTGTGTTACTATGGTAACTGGAGTAACGTCCTCTCGATGGGTGGTTCATTTGTGTTCGCTGTTCTGAAATATAAGACACGTACCTGTGTGTAGGCAACGATAGAAGTTATTTGTTTGTAATTGTAACGTTAGTAATATTTCTTTATGTTCATAGAAGAAGATGAAAGTAAACATGTATGTATCGTTCAGGACTCGCTCAGAGACCACCCTGACCACAGACATGTGTTTTCATATATTTATGACTTTACAATACCTCAAATTTGTGAGTTTTTCTCATCTTTATTCTCGCAAATTAAAAGTATTTTCTAAAAATATAACCCCCTTCCACCAAATCAGTTATATAATAATATATGTGTTTACCTTCAATGGCTTTAAACACCGTGAACATGTGTGGACATTTCTTCCTTTTATATTAGGGTGAGATCTTTATATTATGTTGCTGCTGTTGATGTCTTAACCAACTCATTTGTTTCTTACCAAAATATTTTTTTGTCTGATATTTGCCATGTATGTATTGCGATACAGCCAAGTGAGTGCATTACTTAGTAAGGCAGACATAATGCATAGTTAGTGGAGTGAAGGGTAGTGTGGTTTAGTGTAGTTTAGTGTATTGTAGTTTAGTTTAGTGTATTGTAGTGAAGTTTAGTGTAGTGCATTTTAGTTTAGTGTAGTGAAGTTCAATGTAGTTTAGGGTTAGGGTTAGGGGTTGAGGCTTCAGAGGGTTTTAAAGGATGTACTTTATCATGATATTATATTATCATTGTATCAGTGGCTTAAATGGTCTTAAAATTACAATAATATTGTTTATCGCAATTATTTAAACAAAATTAGTTTTTGTGACAGGCCTTCAGATGTTTTTTTGACACAAATAATATTTCCAACATACAGTGAAGCCAAATATATAGCTGCATATATAATAGCAAATGTAAGAGCCACAGTTACACAAATGAGCACACGTTCGAGTTGATGCTCTCTGCCTGAGTTGTGAGTTGTCCAGATTTCACTTTAAGTCAATGTCATTTAGCCAGACATTGCTTTTTCATAAACTCGGCATAGCGTGTGTCTGTCAGGACGCCATCATGGAGGAGAGACAGAACACCAACACAGTCATGTTACATTCCCTGCAGTCATTGTGCCATTCCTTATAGGCCTCAATGAATCATCCAACGCTAACCGTCACCATAGCAGAAGGTCAAACCTGGCGTCAAAGGATTTACAGAAAAATTTGCGGGTAATTGAGGAAGGCTTGGCTAGATAGCTAACTCTGGAAGGTAGTGTTGTAACTGAGCAGTGCTCTAGTTCTAGTGTTAGGTGAGTGTTTATGCTCCACTGCGTCATCGAGCCACGATTCCAGACCCACCGAAAAAATCCTGAACACAGAAATGGTGAAAAACTGTTTAACGGTCAAACTCCATATGTTTTAAGTAGGGCTGGGCAAAATAACGCATTCATCAATTAACGCCGACAATTATTTTATCTCGCATTAACGCAGTTTTTACTGGGCAGCGAGCGGCGAACAGCTGTTTTCGTGCAGCGTCTCTTCCTGCTGCTGCCTTTTAGAGTTTTTAAAGTTGTTTTGTTTGGAATATGTATAATAAGCATATCATTTAGTTATCGCCACTGAGAATTTAACAAGCATATTAAAAAAAAATGAAAAAAAACATGACGTAGATAGGTTTGCAGTTTTCAAGGTTTATATTTCAAATTGCATCTATAACACATGAAAATAAAGTTCTCAACACCGGCTGAATATCTATTATCAGAATCATTATAACTGTGTTATAACTGCTACTGTGTAAAGAGAATCCTGCTGTTAAAAAGCACCTTATTTGTTTAAAGTGTTTGCAAACCAAATGTTATTGCACTTTTGTTCATATAGCAGCACTTTTAAACTAAAAGTGCGCAATACACTACTTTTGAATTCATGATTGAATTTTGCGCATAACAATGCGATTAATCGCGATTACAAATTGTAATCGTTGCCCAGCACTAGTTTTAAGCAATTATTTTTGTAGTGAGTTTTGTAGTGACAAGAGTGGGCGTAATTTGAAATCCCCCTTTAGGCTCAACCTCTTATTAAGCTCCATTACTTGTCTATGTATTTAACATGAAAGGTCTTGAAAAGTCTACGTTTTCGCTCCTAAGGTTGGAGCCTTGAATCTATTTGAAATAATATTTTGATTCGTATTGGCCTCTCACTTCCTCCTCCTACCGCTTCATTCACTGTTATGTAATCTGTCTGTCTCGTAGGCCATCATGGAGGAGGCTGACCTGCTGAGGGAGAGGCTCCAGGCCATCACGGTGAGTATCCGTCCTGTGGGCTGGATGCCGATGTAAACAGGAAGTAGATTGGTTGCATAATCCTACGTACCAAGTCATTTAACATTAGCAGCTGACTCATACCTTCATCTTCAGAGTCCAATAAGGTATCTTACTGCACAAAGTTAACAATGAAGTCCACACAACATTCCTCATTTAGTAGACTCCAAATCTTCACTTTGTCTGTCAGTTGCGATGTCTCTTGAAAGCCGGTCGGCTTCGCTGCCCGCAAGATCATGCAAGTTCTTTTTGATGCTCCAAACGAGTTCCTCACGCGTGACTGACATGGCGCGCTCTCACCAATGAGGCAGCGGTGCGGTTCCCTCGGCAGAATGAAGGCCCTGCTCCGGGTCTTCTCTCCCCCTGTTGGACACCCACCAGCTGTCGTCCCGGCTGCAGCGATGTCACCTTGCCTTGGCCTCGTGGTTCTGGTATCGCCGGATCTACTTCTCTGGATGCCTCCGATGAGAGAGATGAGAGAGATCCCGGACGAGCCCCCACAATTTGATACGGGTTTTGGGTGTGCCACATTCAGTTCATCTTGGGATCTGAATCTGTGCTGCCTAGATACTCTAACTCAGCCATTGTTTAAACTCCAGTCAGCTTCCCAGACTCATGTTACCAGAGTCTCTGTGCTCGACAGTCAGACACAGACACAGACAAAGCTATAAATATCAGCAGGCGTCATCAGCAGGGAGATCCCCTTTCACTGGGGCTTAGTGATCCAAGATCCACAAGCTAATCTTAGCCCGCAGTGATCCCCCCTCACTGTGACATCCAGGAACACAAGGCTTTTTGATGCTGGGTTAAAGCCATTAAGCGGTGTGTTTGTCTGGGATCATCCAGTCAGGACACGTATCTGTCAATTATAAAGTGACTCTAAGTGTCCAGCTGACAATTAAAACCTATATGAGATGAATTGTCGGTCTGCACGAAAGGATGTTCTAGTAGTTGTAGTGAACAGGTGGACACACACACACACACACAGGTAGGGTCGGGTCATGAAGGTTGTGTTGCTGTCTAGTTATTTATGGCTGTCCTGCTGTCAGCTGGAGGTTGAAGTGTCAGTAAGACAGCACAACAGGTGGAATTGTTTCCATGTTGTAAAATGTACACATGATGCGAGTTTAATGTTAAATTGTTATTAAAATGTTTTAATTTCTCCCCAAAGGACAAAAGAAGAATCCAGGAGAACATCGCCAAGAAAAGGAGACAGATTGATGAAGAGAAATTAAACCTCCAGTACATAAAGGTACTTTTTACTGTTTAACAGAAGAAAAGTACCATCCAGGAGAGAATGTTGTGCATCGTTCTGACATCTTATTGTGGAAATGGGTCTCCAGCAGACACTGAGCAGAGACTGCACAAGACTACCAGGAGCAACTCTGGGATGAAGTTCTTGTGATGTGTGACTGATAACACTGCAGCAGTCCCTGTTTCATTTGTGTACAAACTCAGACATAATCTCAAGCAAGGCCAGACCTTAACGTCACAAGTATTAAAAGGAGTCCCTCTGCATCAGCTTTATGTAATATCCTTTTTATTCTACCCCAACACCTTACTACTGTCACACTTCCTCTTCTGGCCCACAGCGTTCCACACTGATCAGAGTGATGAGATTAAAAGCAAAACGCAGGGCATAGAAGGTCTGATGGGCACATCCACACTGTTATCTTCTCTGGCGTGTGTGGCTGGACAGTAACAACACGTACACACTGTTTGAGTCAGTCACACTGATACTGTAAAATGAGGGGGAACAAACATTAAGTCACGCTTATAAACACTGACACAATGCACAGTGCATCTTTGGATTGTCTCAACAGTGTGACAAACCTGCAAATGCAATCTTTGTCTCCTTACGTTTCTCAGTGTTGCTAACCTGATATAATCTAATAATAATCTAATATTAGATTTCATGAGAAGTGCAGTTAAGAATCAGTGTTCTGTGACATCTGTGATTTTGTTCACGTCTTACTGACAAACTGATCTCATGTCCTCTTTAATTAAAGATACTGAAGATGTGGTGCATTTGTTAATTAATACACTGATTATGTCTGGAGTCCCACATTAACTGAGGAAGATATGCCACCTTTTAATTGGTGATACATGCTTAAAGAAGATATGTTTAGCAATGACTACATTGATATTAGCTGTAGAACTCTGCACTTACTGTTTACTGAACTCTGTACTTACTGAGGGATGGAAACTCTGAGGGCATCTAGTGGAGAAGGGGGAGATGACAAGGTGACAAGATGAATTGCGTATAGACCTCTAAATCATGTGGGCAGTAACACTCGGTGTGTTTGATTGACAGAAGAAAGCCCTGAGGGAGCAGTGGCTGATGGATGGTCTGAGTCAGCAGTCGGAAGAGGAACAGGAGGCCACGAGGCTTCAGGCTCGGGATGAACAGCAGCAGAGTGATCAGCTGCAAAGCAACATCCTCAGGTACCTCCCACACAACGGGCAGAGAGTGAAGGCATTCGTATTGGCTTAAGCTGCACTGATACTTGAGAAGACCGAGTGAAACCTCATGATCTCAGTAGAGAGAATCAGTCGCTGCAGAAGCAAATAGTTTCTATCCATAGAAATGGAAAAGAAGTTGAAATGAATGCATAGTTTGAAATATATTTGCCTCATAAAAAATAGTATGCTTCATACGTAACATAATGTTATTCTCGATAACAAGGGTGTAGGTTTGGTTTTAGAAGTAAGCGGGACACGATAAAGTAAAAATTAAAAAAAAAAAAAAAAATCAATTTGGCAAAAGACGAATTACGAGTAAATGTGTTGTTGTTATAGTTATTACTGGAGCACTAACTCTGCTATTACACCACCCAGTCTGCTCCTAGCTAATGTCCTGTCACAGAATAACTCAGGTTAACCCAACAACAAGACATCGGTCCCCATCATTATTAGAGTGAGTGATGAAGTTACATCATTATTAGAGTGAGTGATGAAGTTCCATCATTATTAGAGTGAATGATGAAGTTACACTGTTGGTTGAATGATGAAGTTACACTGTTGGTTGAAGATATCAGTGAGCACACCTAACCCAATATTACGGCTTTGAATAAGATGTTTGCTGGTAAACGGGTGATGATGCGTTCGCTGACCTCATCGTCAGCTCGGCCTTTTCGAAATATGTGCAGCCGATTCCACTCTAATCCCCATTTTGGCCGACGTTACTGTGTTATTATGGATCTGTGAACGCAAATCGATCCCTGTGTCAATGGTGGAATGTCCGTCTGTGTGCGGGATAATGGACCTCACTCCAAATCATCTGTAAACTCAGACATCGTGTCAATGTACCAGGTCTTTGTTTAAAGCAAGGCTTATATTACAGACAGGGCTTAATTTAAATTCAATTCAATTTGTTTTGGAGAGCCGTCTGTAGAATATTTGACATGGGATTTGGCCTCTGATGTCATAAATTGCCTCGATAGTGCCCCCTACAGTCTAAACAAGCAGCAATATTTATATTAATCACCTATGACATGTGCAAAGTTCCATGAGTTTTTGAGCGACTCACGCCACAGAAAAATTCCTTTTTCATGGCACATGACGACAACATTCAATGAAAACTATATAACAATATTCAGGATGAAAGATTATCAACTTATTATTATAACAGCTGCTGCTGTTAATTCAGACGACCGCTTGTTTCAGTCATCAACATGGTTCATATCTCTCTTTTACAGAATAGAGGAGGAAATCGAGGCCTTGGAAACACAGGAGCTCAACATCTCTGCCAATGAAGAAGTAGTTCTGAAACGTTTAAAAGAGGTGGAGAGGACAGCTGAGGACATTATCAAGGTAGGCCCAAATAAACCTCGTGTACTGTGCTTGCTCTACTGGCTCTTAGCCTGCTGTGTGTTGCTTACTGATTACCTCTGCTACAATATGCAGCTTTTCACCTTGAGGCAATGAATCACGAGGACATCTAAAAATCCTTAAGCTGTTAACAAACATCATTTGCTGGTTCCTGATGTGAGAATAAAGTAAATTTCACAACATGGGTTTGTATATTTTAAACGTAGCCAGGTTTCCATCAAAATGTATCGCACATTTAAACCGGATTTTGAGAAAATCTGTAAAAGAAAATACGAATGATTGCTTGTTTTCCATCCACTCCAGTTGAGCGATTATCAGGAGTTGGTTTAATGAGATAAGTGGTTCTTCAGTAAGAAAACCATCATAGCACTGCAGAGGAAGAGGGCACAACAAGATGACGTCATTAACAGAGCTCCAGTCGCCAACTGTGAAAAACAATGTGGAACACTGGTTGTAAATATGATATTTGTGTTAGTTTAATGACTAATGTGAGGAAGATTACAACAGATGTGGAGCGATGAGCACACGTCTCTTCAGCTGAGCAGAAGCTTCAGTGGACATTGAAGTCACATGTTTTTATAAATGTCAACGTTCATGAACTAAATCTGTTTCCATTGCCTGAACGTGTCGGGACAGATACATTCAGTTGCACTTAATTAAAGGCTGTTTCACTGGTGTTCTGTTGATGAATCACTGTCTTCAGTGTGACATTTATTTTGTCACAATGAATATGAAGCTTATAGTTAACACATTTTTTGAAATCGGTGCTTCACGGTTGAAATGTAATTATTTTGTCAGTAGAGAGCGTTTCTCAGTAAAAGTTGAAGAGTCAGGTAGAAGCAACTCTTTAATCATCTATAGTGCAGGCTTCCCAACTCTAAATGGTACGTAGCCGTGCATGTGAGCGTGTTATTGGGCGTTCGGACTGAAAACAGCACTGCAGCTAAACAGTGCAGGAGGCCGCGTTGGTGAAGGCAATGTGACTTCAGCTACAGAGACAATGAGATGCAATGCATGGTTGTCCGTTTGAAGGTTTAAAGCTGCACAGCGGTCGATGTACCTTGAGAGAGTTCAAGCGTTCCATCACGATCACCGCACTATATTTCTACATCACAAAGTCTTTTGGAATATAAATGTGTGCATATTTGATTTGTCAATGCAGTTTCATGTTGCATCATTATCCCACCCACTTAAGTTTAGAACACGTTCTGCTACATCTGCCAGTGTTACTGTGTGTGTAATTATGGAAACAGTTATAGCAAACACAGTCATGTCTTCATTTAATTCACCTCTCGTTTCCAAATGTGCTTTTGTTCTTTGAAACAATTAAATCATACATTGAAAAAATAAATTCAACTCTGGAAATGATGGATATTAGTTTGCTGCAACTCAAGAGTTTGAGAGCCCGGTATGTTATCACTCCAGCTACATGTCCCGCACAGCCACAAGTCCGCTCACTGCACATCGGTGCTTCAATCTCACAATGCTCTTGGAGGTTATATACAAGTTGTGACTGTCAAACGTGTGGGTTAGAGGAGTCGGAATTTCTTTCTGTGAATATACGATATATATCGTCTTTCTGCTCACCTCACACTGGCTGTGGCTCTTCCTCTAATCTGGGCTTGTTTCTAACAAGATGCGCTGTCTGAGGCCCGTGTGGGTGTGCTTTGGATTGCTCACATGGTGGGTGTGCAGCGCACGAGGACTAATGTGCATAATTTGCTTTCTGGTTGCTGTCTGAAATGGCTGTGCCTTTTTAATGTGACTCTGGCATGAAGTTCTGATGCAGCATTAATCTGCAGCACTGCTGTGACGTTGACCTACTGCTTCTCTGACCACTTTGACCCTCAACTACTCTGTCTTCACATGTAGGAGCTAAACGCAGACTTCCAGGCAGGTAAACACTTTTGTAGCATTTTCGTGTGTGTGATTCTTTTCAGTTTTCCTTTTCACTCGAAAATAAAATCTGTGACTAGACTTTATTACCATGCGTTATCCATAGATCTGATATTATTTGACATGTGTTATTAATTAACAATAATGAATGTTAGTGATTACTCATACATTTATATACTAAACCTTTTACCCTTTAACCTTTATTGTTTATCATTCAGACACACAACTAATGGCTTACTTACTTATTTGTTTAAGGTCACATTATGAGATCATGATTTTATTTATATTATTAATCATGTATATTCTGCCAGTCAGCTGAAATCAACGGTTTTACTTTCTTGAAATAACAAATCTGTCTATCATTGGTTAAAGACTCTGGTCTTTCTGACCACATTTCTATTTTTGGAGAACGTCATGTGAAATAACTTCTCTGACTCTTCATAATTCTCCTACTCTTCGTTCTCTTTCCTCGTCTCTCTCCTGCGTGAAAGTCTCACTCGAGTCAGGAAACTTGTCAGAATATTTCATCACACGATGTGATTTACAATGCATGTAATTGGCCGGTGTGTTTCCTGCACGTTGAAGCTATTTCTTGATGGATAAAACCATACGTAGTTTATCCATCCATGAAGGTAGGTGCATCTCTGAACTTGAACGTGAAGCTAGGCTGACCTCATCCTGACTCCAGCCCTGTACTTTACACACAGACATGAGATGATTTCAATTTTACTCTTAAAAAACTCTAAACAACTTCATCTTTTCTAT
Source organism: Pholis gunnellus (assembly GCF_910591455.1). Taxonomy (NCBI): domain Eukaryota; kingdom Metazoa; phylum Chordata; class Actinopteri; order Perciformes; family Pholidae; genus Pholis; species Pholis gunnellus. Next base: position 19,673,114 of record NC_136547.1, read on the forward strand.
ATTTATCTAACTATGACATAATCCATACCATAATAATGGTTTAACACCTCGCTATAACAAAACCCTCATACGATGATCTGATGACTCTCTCTCCCTCTTGGCGTTTTAAGTGTTTCTTTTTCTCCTCAGATGAGATACATCATGCCCCCCCACCACTCCCAGATATCCCATCATTCATCCCACTGACACCAACAAAAAACCCTCCTGTGCATGAGCCTGTTAGTGAAGAACCAAAGAAAGGTACACACGTCATCTAATCACTACTTGTGCTGAAAATCAGATCCGGTTATAAAAAGTCTGAATTCGTGTTTTGTTAGTTCTCTCCGCAAGACGTCAATCAAATAACTTTTAAAATATTTTTTTCAAAATGGAGCTCGGATCGATCGGTGCTATTCTATGCTAACATTGTAGCAGCTCCAACAACACTCAAAATAACGTCATCTAGGCATAAATACGGCAGCGTTTGTACCATATGCTTCACACACATACATTTATACACATAGTGTCGTCTGGTCTCTACTAATATGAGGTATCGTAGAGCTCTGGGTGCACACCTACAATATATTTTTCCTGATTAAACAACGGCAGGATGTCAGTGATGACAGGAGGAACATCTCAACGCTGATAAGCTTTCGCGACACAGCGTCTCCCAATATTTTGCCCTAGTTGAAAAATTGCAACTTGCGCGCATGAGGCAAATTCTTATTATGCTTTATTCGCGATGTCAGTGACATGGCATTGAGTTTTATTTATTTTCCAAGCTTCATCCAGTGACCTTCATCTAAGTCTTTTCTCCATTCCAGCTACGTTTGCGATGGAGATCAGTGTGGAGCATGATAAGAGAACAGGCAAAAGTCAGGTGGTCTCTACAGCAACCATCACCCCGGAATCCATACAAGAGAGGGGGTTAAAGGTGTATGACGATGGGCGCAAGTCCGTATATGCTCTGCACCAAGACAGAGTCAAAATGCACAATGGAGCAGTTGGAGCGATGACGCCCACAGAGGTGGAAGAGCTGCTGCATCAGGCCACAGAGAAGAATGTGCCCACTGAGGTGCAGTACCATCAGCCTGTCTACTCTCTAGCCTACACAGGGAGCAGCAGGCCTTCAACACCCAGGACACCAAGACAAACCCCAACACCCAGCCCCTTTCAGAGCTCAGTCTCATCCAGAAATGGAGCTCAAATCCTCAGAGAGGAAAGCCAAGGCAGCCAAGACCTGGAAACATGGAAAACCACAAGCAAATCACCCAGCCCTAGCCTCATCCAACAGGACTCTATGTCAAGAATCCAAAGACTAAGAGAAGAAACCACGTGGCCCTACCCCCATATTCCAGGACAATCCAAGAGTGACAGCCATCGAATTTCACAGCCTCACTTTGGTGCTAAAACTCTACAAGGACTCACCAACAGAAAGATGGATGCGGGCAGTCCAAACCTAGCAGCTCTTGTGTCAGTCAAAGCCAGGTCTGAAGGAATACCAGCTCCCACACAGCCATTCTACACAGGTATAGATGGCTACAGTCCTTCACTAGCCAGCCATAAGCCTGGGGTTGATCCTGATGTTTTGACAGAGAGCTCAGGTGATGTTAAGAGACATTCAGCCTTCTGTGCAGAAAGTATTGCCTCTCTGAATCTCATCAACACCCTGCCAGAGGAGCTAGAATCAGAACCCGTCACCATGATCTTCATAGGCTATGAAAATGCTGAGGACGAGGATGAAGATGACATCCAGGCTGAGCTGGTTATCATCAGCGGTGATGATGATGACGATGACGAGGCCCATTATGGTCATAATAAAAGAGGCAGGGAAGCGTGTCTCTCATACCACCCAGAGGGATACAAGAGTAAAGTCTTCCAACCCAAAGTATCTCTAGCCAAGGTTGCAGGCTGCAGAGACGTTATTGAAGATACCAACACAAACCGGGATGATTTAGGGCTCCACAAGCCAACATTCACCCATAATCCTGAGAGACCCAGTCCCTACCTGCAGGGACAGAGGGTGGATGAGTCCGCAAATACAGGCAGCATAAATATGGAGGAGATGAAGCTCTGTTCAACAGGAAGATAAGATGGAACTTCACCACTTCTTGAGAAACTGGGTCGTTGGAGAGGAAATGTAGCAATAGAATTTAGGTGATTTTAAATCTTTCTTTCTTTCTTTTCTTGTCCTTTACCACGTTGAAGGTTTGAGGACTCGAGGAAACTAACTGACAGCCACTGACAGTCCTGACCTGTCCTTGGTGATTGAGAAAGCTTTATTGCCCCCTCCTAGCAAATTAGTTTCATTAGCACAATGTCAAAGCCTGACCACTTTTTGGTTCCACTGTTTAAAATAATATACTTTATAAATGATTCATAAGTCGTTTAAAATATATTTAGTAATGGTAAACAAATCTTTATAGACTAGCTTTAAGCCATTTAAACATTTTAGGTTGCCTGACACAGACTCCCTTTTTAAAGGCCATATAACCTCCTCCAGTATGAATTGCTTTGTCGCTTTAATCTATTAGGAAGACGCCTTTAAAGGACAGGTAGATCTTACTAACATACATATCATCAGACCTTATTAGGATTATTAGAAAGTGAGTAACCCATGACATGCAAACATTAGAGTTAAATTCATGATTATGAATGGCTGACCCACTTTATAACTAGTCATCATGTCTGAGATTGTAAAGATAAATAAATTGTTAATAAATTGAGTTAGTTAACACTGCAGCACTTTGCGAGGAATAGTTATCAAACCAAGTGGCATCTTTGTTATTGCCTTGTTACTGAGCTATTCAATATGGCCAAATGTATGTGGACATTCATTTTGGCCTGGGCCCGTTTCTCCTTGTATATTCTTAGGCCCTCAGCTCAAATGAAGGGAAATCTTAGCACGATAGCATACTGTGATTTTTAAGTGTTCTTCCAACTTTGTGCCAACAGTTTGTGTGTATTCCTTTGTTGTTTCAACATGACTAATGCCCCATGCTCAAAGCTGCTCCACAAAGAAAGGTTTGGTGAGGAAGAACTTGACTGTCCTGCACAGAGCTCTGACCTCAACCCAATCCAACACCTTTGGATGAACTGGAACAGCGACTGTGAGCCAGACCTTATCACCAACATCGGTGTTGGACCTCAATAATACTCTTGTTTCTGAATGGGGGCAAATCTCTGCAGCCAGAAAAACATGTTTAACTATCACACATGAGAGGGATGTTCAGGTGCCTTCATACGTTAATAAAGCCATTTGTTTCAAACTGCAAACATCTGGCTTTTTCATGAAGGTGTTAATCATGCCTGTGTAAACTAACTGTTCTGTGTGCTGTTACTTCCTGTGTGATTAAAAATATTTCTTCATCAACAATGGTGACAGTGTTGTTTTTGGCAGTGGTCCCTAAAGTGAGGTCTACTTGACTGTATTCACCACCAAAGCCAGTTCAATTACAAGAAGGGGAAATGCCACCTATGTCTGAGTACAATTTGAAATATTTTAAATTAAATTAATTAATTAGTGATATTTAATAATGCGTTGGTCTCGACAACCTAATGCCGGGACCGAAACAAGTACACAACTTTTTATCACAATGGAAAAACATGAATATGCTTATGAAGAGGCGTGCATGTCTGCACTCTTCTGTTTAAAGCTATGACAGCAGGTCTGCTCTGAATTCTGTCTTAGACAAGGACTGACAGCTGAGCGAAAGTCACTGCTCTGCTCTTTATGTAAAACACTCAACCCTCGGTTACTTTCTCTCTGTGTCTCTTTGTGGCATTATGAAAAACACGGAGGAGGGTTGGGAAAAAAATGAGGTGGCATCTTAGACATCAGGCTGAGAGGATACAGTTATATAACAGCATTTTGTATGCAAGACAAAAACATGAAAAGTGAGAAACCTAGGGCGATCCATTGTCATCGCTGTTCAATATTCACGCTGTATCTGTCTTTCCATTAGCTGAAAGAGGCTAATAAACCACTTTTGTTCTCCAACAGGAATGCATGTGCCTTGTAAACAGAGAACTTGTATATTTGGGTTGATAGACCATTTTACATGTGTAAACATAAACATTCCAATTTGAGCCAGTTTATCTCCGGTTGCAGTGTATGAAAATGACATAAGCTGACAGGAAGTACACATGGACCCAAGCTGTTGCCTAGCAATGGAGTTTTGTTGATACGGTCAATAAGATGACTCCTAATTCCGCTCATCATGGACTGATCAGAGTCAGTAACACATTGTGGATGAAGCACTTTAAAAAGAGAAAGCAGTGTTACCTCACCTTCTAAAGTAGTTTCAAGGCAGCTGTTCAGTGACACAATGACATTTTTAAAACCGGCTTCTCAACCAAAGATGTATATGTCCAGTACAGAAATGACAGGAGCCATTCGTGGACTGTCAATCCAAGAGTATGAATCTAAAATGCAGAAATCGAACCTCAACGATACTACCGGTAACATCGGCGTGTGTAGCTACATATTGCCGACGTCTTCGGGCAGTAGAAGCCACACTGTCAAAATGTATTGCGAAATGTTCTAGTTTGTTTTATGATCATTTAAGCCTCTTCTGTATTTTCAGATTGTAGAGTGAATCCTTCACTGCAACATGTTACCTGATGTATTACAGCTACTGCTCACTGACATGGCTTTGAGCTCATGATATACAACTATTGCTTGACAATAAGCCACAAGACAAAATGATGAGTTCAATTCCTGATCAGAAGTAATTTTTGTTAGTTTCAGTTTCATAGGGCGGGAAGATTTTCTTTGTTGAAATATGACTTCATTTTTCTGAATTCTTGACTTCTCAGTGACCACAGATACGTTAGTGGGACATGTTATGAATGTGCAGAGATGTTTGAACTGGAGCACAGATTGTCGGTCCGTGGGTTTGTAAATTAATTCAATTGATTAAAGTGTTGTTGAGGTGAATAGGTGTCACATGCATTTAAAGAGGTTTTACGGGCTTATTACCATCCTGCGACAGCCACTGATACACAGATTTTCTTTCTTTTTTACATCCTGATTGAAACAATATAAGAGGAAAAAGCTTCTAAATGCATGACCCACACTAGCTTTAACAGGTAACTGGTAATTATATGATATGCTGTGTCCACAACCTGTTTCCACTGTTCCCAGGTAAACAAATAGAAATAAGTAAATAGATCAGTGCAGGTTTGAGTTTTGGAAATCTAACAATGAAAGCACTTAAACATTCAAAGCAGCAATATATGATCAACTAAAGCATGGCTGGCTCAGACAAAATATATGGTTTTTAGTGAAAAAATCATGAATTCAATGGTGTTCCTACTGGCAGAGAAAGAAGTCAGCTAGCGGTTCAAATCAATCTGCTACAGGATAGTGTGTGTATGAGCACAAGATGAGCTCCTCTCTGTCTGAGTGTGGGTTCATCAGAGAAAGCTCAAGTATTGGCTGTCTCCAGTCCACCCCCCCCTCCGTCATCCGTCCAATCAGAGGCGGCGGCAGGCAGGCAGAGCTGCCAGTGTGAGGCTGCACTCAGAAACAGAGCAGAGCCCTCTGCGTAAGCCCATCACACTATCTCAGGTAGGTATATTAACACACGCAAAACACACACACACACACACACACACACAAAAGTTTGCAAAGATTTTTCCTTGTGTCAGAGTTTTGATCCACAGTGCTGTGGCTACTAAAATGGAAATCAGCTCATGTGTTTGGTATTGATGTGGATGTAGGGATGCTGCAAGCCTCCCAGCAGAGCAGTTATGGGGTTGATAATATGCTATGTATGGGTTAGCTGCAGTAGGCTCCCTTTCTCTGTGTGTGTGTGTGTGTGTGTGTGTGTGTGTGTGTGTGTGTGTGTGTGTGTGTTCTGTGTGATCTTAGTGGTGGTATCCAGCTGTACAGATAGCTTTGCTTTGATTTGTCTAGGTTTGGAGAGATTTGTATTTGAGAAATTATATTATTTTTGCAATCTGTGAAACAAGCCTTTAAGGTTTGTTATATTTAGTCTTTGCATGTATACAGTATTATGTGACATGCTCCAAACTCCTTGAGTTTGCCAGATACGGATGTAATTCTTTGTGATCTTTGATGCTGATTCTGAAAAGAATACCTGCTCACACAGATTCCCATGTCTCTCAACGTCTTAGGCATTTCTCTTATTTACTGCTGGACAATCAGAAGATTGGTAGTTCGATCCCCGGCTCCTCTAGTCATTACATTACATTACAGTCATTTAGCAGACGCTTTTATCCAAAGCGACTTACAATAAGTATATTCAACATACTGCAGGTATTAAAGAGAACTACTAGTCACCAGAAGTCATGAGTGCATCTCCTTTTTTAAACGAGCATCTAAGAGCATAAACCAGAGCAAACGTACGGTGCAGAAACAAACAAATACAATAAGTGCAACAAACTAGTATGAATACAATCAGTGCTGAGTGGAAGGCTCAGGGTAGTTCTTCTTGAAGAGGTGAGTCTTCAGCCTGATGAAAGATGGGCAGCCACTCTGCTGTCCTGACGTCAGTGGGGAGTTCATTCCACCATCGTGGGGCCAGGACAGAGAACAGAGACCGGGTCCATCGGCCGCAGGGACCTCTGAGCGACGGGGAACCGATCGCCCCGAGGCAGCAGAGCCAAGTGGTCGGGCGGGGGTGTAGGGCTTGACTATGGCCTGGAGACAGGAAGGAGCTGTTCCTTTCACTGCCCTGTAGGCTAGCACCAGAGTCTGAACCTGTAGGCTAGCACCAGAGTCTGAACCTGTAGGCTAGCACCAGAGTCTGAACCTGTAGGCGAGCTCTTACAGGTAGCCAGTGTAGAGCACGGAGAAGGGAGGTTGTGTGGGAGAACTTTGGGGTGATCGAACACCAGACGAGCTGCAGCTTTCTGGACAAGCTCCAGCGGTCTGATGGCCGACGCCGTGGCTCCGGCAAGTAGAGAGTTGCAGTAGACCAGGCGGGAGATGACCAGAGCCTGGATGAGCACCTGCTCCATCTCGTCAGTGAGGAAGAGGAGAATCCTCCTGATGTTGTAGAGCAGGAATCTGCAGGAGCGTGTAACCGATGAGATGTTTGCTGAGAACGACAGTTGGTCATCCAGGGTCACACCAAGGTTCCTCGCAGTCCGAGTCGGCGAACCACGGTATCGTCCATGGTGATGGACAGGTCTCGGTGTGGGCGAGACTTCCCCGAGAGGAACAGTAGCTCGGTTTTGTCGAGGTTGAGCTTGAGGTTGTGTGTCGTCATCCACTTCGAGATGTCAGCCAAGCACGCAGCGATGCGTGCCTCCACTTGAGTGTCACCGGGGGGAAATGACAAGACCAGCTGGGCGTCATCGGCATAACAATGGTAAGAGAAGTCATGCGAACGAATAACAGAACCCAGAGATGTTGTGTAGAGCGAGAAGAGAAGGGGGCCCAGGACTGAACCTTGTGGAACCCCCGTAGTCAGCATGCGTGGTTCCGACACGGCCCCCCTCCATGTCACCTGGTAGGATCGACCTGTAAGGTAGGATGCAAACAGGGAGAGTACAGAGCCTGTGACGCCCATCCCCTCGAGGGTGGAGAGGAGGATCTGGTGGTTCAATGTGTCCTTGGGAAAGACACTTAACCCCAAATTGCTCCCGTAGCTGTGCCTACGGTGTATGAATGTTAGAGTCCTGATCAATCAATAGTATCCGGTTATAAAGTGCCAATGTTAGTCCATATTTCTCTATTGCTGATTCCCATGAAAGGATTCAAACCAACGATGTGTTAATCCGTTCTTCAATACTTTCTGACTTCCTCACTCTTGTCTCTGTCTCTCAGCTCCAACCCCAATGTTTCCTACGAGTCAAAATAAACTACAGTGTGTGTGTTCATGGTAATGATGGAACATATCACCAGTTTTTGGACAATAGAGCTCAATGGCACAGAGGAATACAAAGATTAGAAAGTCTTATTGTTTAATATTTAATGCATGCTTAGTTTATGTTTCAGTGATGCTAGTTTCATAATAGACTATAAAATGATGGTATTATATTTGCAGTGCAGCCTGCAGTTGTTTTACGCAGTCCGCTGGAATGATTGCATTAGAATTCTTGGTGTAGAGAGGGATGGTGTTTTCAAGGTTTTCACATAAAGAAACACGTCAGTGCCTCACACACACACACACACAAGCACACACTCAAAGCATCTGTATCCCTTTGACAGATCTGCATCCATCCTGGTGAACTTCTACCGATGTCTCGATATATTTGTCTGATCTGTTAGATTGAAGCTTTGCACACATTTGAATGCAGTTAGTGTGTGTGTGTGTGTTTCTGCTGCTCTGAAGACAAAGAAATTCCTAACATCCCCCATATTCTGTTTGGTGTTGACGGATATGAAATATATTCAGAAGAAAGCAGGGCATGTAATAATGGAGGGTAAACACTCAGTGATTCATTATTTTCAATCTTGGAATAAAATGTACCTTCCTTATGTAGCCCCATCTAAATCTTGGTGGAACATTTCGCAGCAGAATTTAGTGCTGTTCTGATGCCTTTAGCATGTCGATGATCACAGACTTGACAGTCCCTGTATTTCCCTGGGCAAAGACTTTCACAACCAGTAGGCCCCTGTTGCAAGAGGCACTTCATTTCAAGATGTCAGGCCGGGAGTTTGTAGGATAAAAACCTCCTGATAATACTGGCACGTGTCCAACCTCACGATTGCAATGTGCCATTTTATGAAGGGCTGCTCCTCACTGAGCTGGAGATTAACTGTTTCCAAATAAGTGGGCATCCAATCCAAGTGTTAATTCAAAAGGTATTTGCCTAGATGTCAGTGATAGACAGGTATTCCTGCTGACTTCACAAATCTTTAAGATTTGTTTGTGTCGTACCTAAGTCCCCATTTACTCCACCATTGCAAAATATACTCACAAGATTTGAGCACAACTTTCCATCAGCACTAACTTTCCCATTGGATTGTACACTTAGCCGACCTGAGCTTCATGCACAGGATTCAATCTCCTGCATAACTTACTTACCCTAATATTATTACTATTGTATATATGACAATCAATATAACCCCTAGCGCTTTTTCGTTTATTAAAATTGTTTTATTTTTTTCTTGTTTTCCTATCTACTTATTTATTTGCCCCTTTTTCCATTTTGTCTGGTTTGAGGAATCCATATGCATATGAAGGGTTAATGCAGTCAAGCTGATTATCTTACTTAAATGTATGTATCTGTTCTAATGCTTGCCCTTCTTATTCCTAAAAGCTAGACTGTGATTTTTGTTTGGAATGCCACCCGCATACGTAAAAAGACATTTACAAAAGCTCCCTCCTCTTTCACCATGCCAACGCTCTGACAGTCTTTACATATCCCACGTTTACGAGTGAACAGTCTCTCGACTGAAGAACGCAATCATCCAGCGCGACATCCCTTTCCATCAGTCCGATAAAAAAGCGAAACTTTCCAAACTGTTCACGGACTCACAGCACAGCGCCGCTCTCGTTCTCCGAGCCTCCGGAGCACTTCCGGGTTCCCTGTTTCCCAGTTTACACGGAGGCTGACTTTGGTTTCGGCTCAGCACCAGTTCGGCATCTGAGCCTTCCGCATCCCAGGTCACACGACTTGATTGCCGACTCACTTTCCCATTCCTCGTACAAGAAATTCAGACTATAGGCACCACGGCAGTCGACCCTCTGTCGGTCTCACGGCTTTCAGGAATCATCTTCAACCGACCCCGACCAAGTAATTAAGGTTCTTGGCCGCTGGTCTATCCCTGCATACATCCATTCCAACTCGAATAATATCAGAAAACATCCCCTCGCACCTCTCTTCATGAAGCTATCTTTTGGGGACTTAGCATCAACAGAGCTTCCAAAAAGACGGCCCCCACTCAAGAGTCTCCACTTCCAGCCAGCGGACGTCAGTGGTCCATCATGGCTCTCCTCCATCCATCATTCTATGACCCTCTTTACCCTCCTCATTCCCTTTCCCTACACCCTTTCATCCCTTACCCTACATCCTTTCATCCCACGTCCCTCATCCCTTCATCCCTCAAACACCTTTCGCTCCTGAAGTCCATCCCTCTGACTTCAACATGCAATAAACCATTCTAAACCCTTATCGTTATTAGTATGGTCTTAGATAGTGAATACTGAATTGCAGTAATCTGGTCTAGAAGTAACAAATGCATGAAAACAAATGTTTGCTTGGCTTTGAGACAGGATGTGCCTGTTTTTTTGCAATGTAGGTGAAAAAAGGCCATCATAATTATTCCTCTCCCTAATCCCATTTATTCTGCTCAACCCTTCCTGTCCATTCTGATAGCTTCATAGCTTCAGTCTGTTGAGCTGGTGATGTTTAACCTGGGATGGTCTTTGGCCGTGGGAAATGATGTTTGTTAATTTTAAAGGAAACAGTGTGGGAACCACATGAAATACTGTAGCGCTGGATTTTTACTTCATTGAGATTTTGATGTTTGAGAGTTACTTTTAAAACAAAGTCTAGAAGGACCAAAACAGGCTTAATAGGCTCCATTCTAATGAAAACAGATTTGCCATGAACACAAGCAACCTTTTTGGAAAATGTTTTTTGAAAATGAACGTTTTTAAAGTAGAAAGTTTGTATTTACCACACGACATGAAGACAGCTCCGCTTCCCATCACATTTAGCAGTCTGCGGATTAGTTGGTGAGGGGGAGGTGGAGGCAGCGACAGCTGAGCAGTGCACTAAGTGTCAGGCCTGTTGACGGTTACCATGGCTCTTAGTCGGTTGCATGCATGTGCCCTTGTCTTCAAGGAAGTCTGTCTGGGCAGTTGTGGATGAAAAGAAATGGAAAAATAGTCTCACTGGTCTCTTGAGCAGGAAACTGACCATACTGTGGTCTGTGTGTGATCATTTTATCATGTTCATTGATCAACCCAAATCTGTTTCTGAATACATTTGAGATGAAATTGTATTTCTAGTCTTTGTTTAAAACGTTTGTGAATTAAACATTTTTCTATTTATTATGCCAGTGATGACATCACAAACACGCACCTCTTCATGAACTACGGCTATTCATCAGGCTGCTCTTTGTATTTCTTGTATACAATCATCAATCTAAAGCTTAGGTTTGTCTTCTTCAAAGACATGTTTTTGTTGTATTTGTTACAGCAATCAGCAGCAGTCAATAAATCAAATGCTCTGACCAAAAGAAAGAGAAAATAATCTGGTATCTGTGGCTGTCGCAGGTCTGTATTAAACGCGTCCAATCATCATCCTTGGAAGAGAACACTGGGCTGGGTTTTTCAGTCGGATAATTTTCAAAAGTTTGCGTACTCAAGATTACCAACCTTAACTTTGAGACTGTAACGAAAGGGGGATGAATGAATGAATTTCACTGATTCACAAAAGTGCAGTAATGTTTAAACAGGCAAATATTGAGGAGAAGGATACAATATACAGTATGCTGTCAGGCATTTTTCATTGGATGTATTTGGGTCTGAAAAGGGCAGAAAGAAGAAACTCAATTTCCTTATCATTTCCTGTCTGGAGATTCCCCACCAGTTACTGCACTGACCCCTGAATTATATGTGGGAAAAAAAACGTGAATCTATGGCTTTATTATCAGTAGAGAATAAGACTGAAAAAAAGCTGAAACAATGGGTGTTTTTCACATTCAAATATTGCCTAAAGCTGCTGTACAGCTGCAGATTCAGTCAGAGCAGAGAGTGGTACATTATGTGCGGTTTTATCCTGGCAGAGGAATTCACGGACTCTGGTGAGACTCTGCTTGGTAACATTATATGGGAGTGGGCTTGATGAAAGGAATGTGCCCACTGCGACTGTTCCAAAGAGAGATGGAGAGGAAGGAAAAAGGGTTCGAAACTTGGTGGAGAGTGAACGGGAGGTGGCAATATTTGATGTTTTGGAGTCATCAGCCGTGGGTATCCTGTTAAATACTATCAGCTTTGAGGTGAAAAGGCCCTGGTGAGCTGCTGCCTCGACACTTGGCAGCAGGAGCATGTGACTATGGGGTCAGATCAGTCTCAATAATTGCAAATGCACACAGAACAATTCACAAATATATTCGATTTACAAATGCAAACAGAAGGATTTACAAATACATTCCAATGCACACATAAATAAATTCCGATTTATATAAATGTAAAAAAAAAATCACAAATATATTTCTGCATTTGTATGTATTTGTGTGTGGATTTTTCTATTTGTTTGTGGATTTGTATGTATTTATTTGTGGATCGCACTGCATTTATTTGTGGATTGCTCCACATTTGTTTGTGGGCGTTCATCGCGTCAATCTCGTCATTGGCGTCTGTTTCTAGGATTATTTTGTGCTTATATGTTGTAACAATAGCTGGAGGTATTAGCCTGTGCTCACATTCAAACCTTCATTGTTCACTCTGAATGTGAAATAGTACTTAGACTATTGACATTGTGAGTGAACACTAATTATGAGACTTAATTTATAGCTTGGTTATTTGTCCCTGATCACAGGGTGGTGCCCTGTTGTTGTTAATATACTGTCTGTTAATGATCCTATTCATATTAATACTTGTATCGATATCAATGATTTAGTTTTCATACTTGCTAATAACAAACACGCTCCTGCCAGATTCCAACTCCCAAAAGGGAGACAAGGCATCTCAGTTAATCTACAGAGTTACGCAACTCCTGATGCACTGAATTACCAGATGCTCAGGAGACATGAGAGGGGCACCTAGTAGCTACTGTTTCTGAGCAACAACTGAACCTCAGCTTAGATTAACTCTGGTTATTAGGGTATAAAATAATAAAATAATACCCAATAGCAAGAGCTCTTAGAGAGCGAAACCTATAGAATATAGTATAAATATAGAAAGGGATGGTCTTCACAGTGACATGAATAGTAATTAAAATGTCTATGAGTATGTGTGTGCAATTGTGAACACAGGGAGTGTGGGGCTCAGCCAATCATCTTGCAGGGACACTCCAGCAGTGTGTGGGAGGCAGACTCAGCCCTGCAGTCTTACATAAGAACAGATATAATACCATCTGATTCAGCTGCTATTGATGTGCTTCCTCTTTCTCTGCACGTAACCCACTTAGGGAAACATTCACTCAGCACAGCAACGGCAAGCACAAAGATCAGATACACCCCCCCCCCCCCCCCCCCCCCCCAACACATGTACACACCTCCACTGTCATCATTGCAACCCCCCCATCCCTTCGCAGAAACATCAGAAAGTGTTTTTCCGACTGGCACAGACACAGAACATTTAAGTGTTATCCATGGACAACTTTAGTGTGGTTATTGCACTTTAGGACTTGTTCAGTAGGATTTGCCAAAGTCACTTTGGTGTGATCACATTCACAATAACATCCTGGAGTGTTATTGAGCCGGTCCAGTGTTCTTTTCTATGTTGTTGATGCAGATGATGAAGGAGGAAGACAGTAGAGGAATACAAGGTTAAGGAGACTGCAAACAATGCCAGGGTGAAGTAACGTCTAGCCGTGCAACATGCAGCTTTTGATTTCACTTTTTGTCTCTCTACTCAGAAAGCTACCTCGGTGGATGGCGAGGCAGATGGAAAAGATTTGAACGAAGGTTGCAGCACAACTGAGAATCACAGCTCCTTCTCCGTCACTATGGAAACCACTGAACAATCAGAGCTGGCAATGGACTGTGAAGTGGAGGTCACTGTGGCTGATTCACCTGTGCAGGGGAAGAATTTCAGTGCAGACGATGAACAAGTTTGTTTGGAGGCCGATTCATCAAATTTCCAAGACAAGACAGTGGTGCTCGGCAAAATGTTAACTGAACGGCCAAGCAGCACGGTTGAGATTGACAAGCCCGACTGCTGTGAGACCAGTGTTTGCACTGAAATGCCTTGTCAGGATCAAAAGGAAGCTCTGATATTAGACTTAGGGCATGACGAGCTCAACAGGAATGAGTCGATCACCTCATCTGTGTCAGACACACTCTCCAGTGCAGACAGTGTTTATGAGAATGAGGACCATCGTAAGAGGCAGGATGTGTCAGAACAAGATTCTGAGCAAGAACAATGCCCTGAGCAAGAGCAGTATCCGGAACCAGAGCAATATCACAAGCCAGAGCATTACCCTGAGCCAGAGCAAGACCCTGAACTAGAGCATTACCCTGAGCCAGAGCATTACCCTGAGCCAGAGCATTACCCTGAGCCAGAGCATTACCCTGAGCCAGAGCAAGACCCTGAACTAGAGCAATACCATGAGCAAGAGGAAGATCTTGAGCTGGGGCACTACCCTAAGTCAGAACAAGACCTTGAACCACCCCAGTACCCTGAGCCTGAGCAATACCCTGAGAAAGAGCTATACCCTGAGCCAGAGCCTGAGGAAAATGTGCTTGGTCTCGAATATGATGGTTATCAAAATAGGGCAATAGACACAGAGGAAGACCCAGAGACCCATGAAACTCATTTTGAACCATCCATTACAGAGGAGTCAATATTAGAGGATGGAATGAAAGAAGAGGCACTGTCAGATGTTTCCAATGAATCCTGCCATGACCTTGAGCCTGATGAAATGTACGAATGCCTGGGAGTTGAGATTGCAGCAGCTTCCTCAGACAGTGAGGCAGATGAAAAATGGAGATCAATATTCTCTTCTTCTATAAATAAAGAAGATGATGACTCATATTTGGACAGTCTTCAGCTGAGTGCCCAGGAGCTCTTTGTGCAGAAAGTTGAGGTGACAGACTTTAAGGAACAAGACAATGACAACTATGAAGAGGTCAGTTTTGATGTTCCCCAAGGGGAAGAAGTTCTGGAACAACCGGAGGATAACTTTGCTTTCCCATCCTCTCCTCAAGAGGTTAAATATAACCCTTTAGGCCTTCAAGGTTTGTCCAAAATCTCTGAAGATGAGAGTGAAAATGGCAGGGATGCCAATCATAACCACACCACCCACCAAAAGCACATCAATGAAGATTTTATCAAGAAGCTACCAAAAGACTTCTGTGTGATACAAGAGACCAAGAGTGAGAATGTGAGCACAGAACATGTGGACTTCCAGCTGGCTCGTAAACAGTGGCGGGAAATGGAAGAGCAAACCATGAACAAGATGGTCTTACCTACAGCCAAGCAGCCCAGCTTCCATGGCAGTCACAGCTTCATGTACACACCGGTGCGCAACATTGAAAGAACTCAAAAGAAAGCACATGATCTGGAGAATTTGAATCTAGTTGGCGATTATCCTCACACCCAATTCAGCCCTTGCTCAGAGGATTCTGGCCTGGATGATTCCAGTTACAGGTCACCTTACGATGACCCAGAAACACCAGTGGAAAAGGAGATTCGCATATCAATGGAGAGGGAGGAAAACTTCAAGAGGGAGATGGGCCTCTGCAGGATGGGCAAATCAACTGATTGTGCTCCATCACGAAGTCTCCCCAGATCAATAAGCACTCCACTGACACCTTCATTCATAATCACCTCCTCACCCACCAAGGAACCACTGAAACCTGAAGTATCTGCAAACAACGTTATCATTCTCGACCCTAGCAGTGGTTTCACCTCCAGTCCAAGACATGGCAAAGATAACGTGGTAGCTCGTTGTGGCGAGTGGTGCTCCGAGGACAACAGCTCCAACATCATCATCCTAGAGACATCCAATCTGATTATTCGCAGTGCCTCCGAGTTCTCACTCAACAAAGCCTGCGAGCAGCCCCAGGAAAAGATGTTCCTGAAGAACCCCTTTTTCAAGCTGCGTTCAAGAAGCACAATGTCACTGGTGGATGAAGAGATTAGGATGGTGACGCAGAGGGAGGACGAGCTGAGAAAAGAGAGGGCGAATCTGTACGGCAAAGACAGGTTCAATAATGAAAGGATATTGTCAAATCACATGGACACATTGGCGTTTGACGATTCAGGTATGATGACAGATCAATGCATTATTTACGATACACTGTACACATACTTTTTTCCTCTATGTGCATATACATTTCAGCTAATTGGATCTTTGTTCTTTGTTGATAGTTGATGGACCAGTGAAGTGCAAGTCCTCTCCATCATCACCAATGAAAACAGCCTACAGGATGGATCGCTCTGCTTTATCCTGTGATCACAGAGTAAGCTCTCGCTCAAACATTTCCTTTTTGGAAATCTTATTTTACAGACACAATTGTCAATGAAAATAATTAAATGTGCTTTATGTTTTGTATTATAGCTGATATAATGAAAAATCTGCAAACCACAGAAACGTTGAATGCGGATGTTTTTGCATTTGGTCAGAGCAAGGGACGTAGTACAGCTAGTGATATAATACAAGAAGTGACGTAGTATAGGAAGTGATGTAATACAGGAAGTGACGCATTACAGGAAGTGGCGCAGTAAAGGAAGTGACGTAGTACAGCGAGTGACGTAGTACAGTGAGTGACCCGCAGAGGAAGTTACCTTGTATATTGGGCATTATTAAAAGTTACGTGGTTTGAAAGTTACATGGTATAATAATCAGTATAACAAACCAGAAAGTCAAGACAGGGCAGGTGAGAATGGTAGTAAATGGATGAAATGAACAGCTGACTTTCACCTGTGTTTATGTCCCTTGTTAAACCAAAAGTAAATATTGAATTTACACTTTTCATTTAACGTTGTGGTACGTAACGTTGTGGTACGTAACGTTGTTGACGCAATGTTGTTTTATCGCAATGTTGTCTCACTCAACACTTGTTAAGTAACAAAGTGTTCTAAGGGCGGTTGTTTGTTAACGGTAGTTACGTTGTTTCAGTTGCTGTTTATAATTCTAACACAAACCATGACCATTTTTCTAAACTTAACCAAGTAGTTTTGATGCCTAAACCTAACCAATCCTCGTCTCACAACATTAATGTGTTGTGCGTTTCTGAAAGCTTGATACAAAGCTGATATGAAATGTTTTTTTTTTGCTTAAGAAACATAGAAATTCTGCGTATCCTGCTGTTTGCAGAATCATACAATGCCAACATTTCTTCTGGCGACTGGGTCGAGTATTTATCAATAACAAATTGTATCAAGGTAACTCCGACCAGCAATGTTACCAAGCCTTTACCATTACATTGACACTGATATGCTTATCCCACCATCAGTCTAATGACCTGATAGAGGAGGTGGATGTGAAGGAGGTGGAGGAAGTGCTTTGAAAGCAGGTAAAATATCAGCTATCTTTCTCAGTTTCCAGAGGTCTACACGGGAGGAAGACGCAAGAGTGCCATGGCTCTGCGCTGGGAGGCCGGCGAGTTTACAAAAAACGACTGAAGAGGACCAAGGCAACAGTTTGCCATATAAAGGCATCGATTCAATGTCAATGTTATAATTATTCAAGTTAAAAACAGTTTTCCAATTGTTTGTTTCATCATGTGACATAACCTAAAATGCTTCTGTGATGCTTTGTGCAAATTTAGAAAGACGATGACAATATTTTTGGCCACAATACTTTTGACAAAGTGCATAGAGAACTCTTACACACAATTTTATACCGTACCATGGACATAAATATAACACTCGATTCTGGCCAGAGCGTGTGAATTATTTTCAAATATCAACACAGTTCTGACATGTCTCCTCATCACTTTTTAATCTTATAGCTGGAAGACTGCTAGTATTGACAAGGACAGTGCCAACACATAGGTTCCATTTCAAACAAATTATGAATAAACAATATTTTGACATGTGGCAAGTGGAGAATGTATGAATGAGAGGCAAACCCAGGTTATCAGTTTATGTGTCATGCTAACGTGTTGAAACATTCATGCCTTCTTGTGGATGTTCACTTGCCGAATGAAGAACTTTTTAAAAGGTCAAATTCAGAAGAACATAATCTCAAAAAACTGCCAGTGGAAGAATTTATTTTTGAAAATTGGCCTTATTTATGAGGATAGTACTCACATGCCATATGTACATTAAAATAGTTATTGGTCAAGTTCAGCTGGAACTAATATGAGGCTTCGGCAGCATGAGGCTACATCCATACTACTCCAGTTTCAGCACCGTTTTCGAAATGATCTCCGTCCATAATAATACGCCTGAAAACGTGTATCCCGTGACTCTTCACGTGCACTGGGCGTGCGTGTGGGTGTCGATGTAAAGAGGAAGTAGATTGGTTGCTCAGTTAAAAAAAATACGACAGAGTAATAAAGTAGTCTTTAATAATGAAAGGTCGTGTTTGATACTTAAGATCTTCTCTAAAATCTTCCTCTATAAGTCCATAAATGTGGTCAAAACACGTCTCTCACTCGTTTCCTCTGTGTTGTTGTCTGTTCTCACTCGTAGCTCTGCTGGTGGCCTAACTATCTGATTTACTGCTAACCGCGACGTCAGACGTCCACTCCGTAGGTCTGATAACGCCGCTGGACACGCCGCTCGCTGATCGCTCAAATAACAGCCGCTTCCTCCGTAATAATGCAGACTTTCACAGCACAACGGCTGCTAGTAAAGACAACAAGGTCAGCATCGCCTGTAATCAGTTGTCCATGTTGAATTAACCTGGTAGTCGATCGGTATTCAATGTTGTCGTTTGTGAGCTTCCGGGTAAGGGTCACGTGATAGGAATGTGACGAATCAGGGAAGGACACGTCATGACTGCTAAGAACCGATCAAGTAGCGAACGCGGGTGTGGGCGTCATCGTTTCTGATCGCATCCGGTTATTCGGCCGTCCACACGAAAACGCAACCCCGGAGTTTTCAAACTTATCCGACCTCTGGAGCGTTTTCAAACTTATCCGTTTGCGGCGCTCTAAAACTCCGGCGTAGTGTGGACGCTCAGTGTAAACGTAGCAAAACATGTGCGTTTTCAAACGGAAACGGAGTAATGTGGACATGGCCTGAGTCAGACAAATCAGAAGGCTATCAAGTGTAGGTTCATCATCTTTGCCAGGAGGGTCGTGCGATCAGTCACGGTTATGCATGCATCCGTGAGTGAATGTGAGTCTTTGTGTATTATACAACGTCTACCAACCCATTGTCTGCATACATCACCTCTTGTATTTCAGTTTGAATTCAGTGTTTTAAATTGGTTATGTAACATCACAGCACTGGTTGTTAGTTGGCTCACTTTTATTGTTTTGGATGGTGTATTTGGATAACTGCTAACAGCTATTGTAACTACCAGTATACAAACTGCTGCAACTCAGTCGCCACTACGCAGGCAGACAGCTTGGTGACTGTCTTATATGGCGACTTCGAGCCGATCACCTGCATTCATTGCCCTTGTTTTTGAGTTTGAATGAAGTTTGTTTTTACCGATTGGTGTATAGACCAATTAGCCAATTGTGGGTTGTATTTATTGAATCACACAATACAGCAACGGTTGTTACTGACACCTGGTGGAGATCTGCGCTCTACTGAGTGCACCTTTCTAGTTGCTCACATAATACTGCCTGTGTTGCTGTATATCGAGTTAAATGATGTATCACTGTGGTTTGATGCAATGTTCATTCAATGTTTGAATGCTTTTTCATTGGAAACGGTTGCCTGCTGCTGGACTTTTTTTTTTATGAGAATGCAGAAACAGTAAAGACGCCGGCAGGAAAGTAAAACAATGAGCTGAAAGATACTAAAATATTCTGTACAAATAAGGGGTACTGATGAGTTGGTGGCAATTATCGGTGGATTTACCACCACGAGCCATAGCTTTCATACTACTCAAAGTCAGTGGATCAATTGGAAATATAAATGTTGATTAGTGCAGCCATAAGGTAAGGGGAACCACAATGTGACAGGGGAACCACAATGTGACAGGGGAACCACAATGTGACGGGGGAACCACAATGTGACGGGGGAACCACAATGTGACGGGGGAACCACAATGTGATGGCGGACTTCAGAAGTATTCCTCTGCTGCGGCTCAGAGAGGAAACAGAGACCAGGACAGACTATCCTCACATTAGCTTCAGCTGAACATTAGAATGGATTTTGACGGTATTGAATCCTTCACAGTGTCTTCTCCCGATGAAGAGATTGCTTCAAGGCCAACACAAACAGGAGGCACGATAACAGTGACCATTAAGTCTCACAGCACACACATCACGTGAGTGTTATGTTTGGATAAACTTGAAGAAATGGGAACCTTCCCTTTATATAAGAGATGAGAATTAACTGACAGTAAACAGAAAGTATTTTTTTTGCTGAGATGTCTGAATGTTAAACGAATTTATCGTTGCGTCCACTCTTTGCTAAAGCTTTCTTGACATTATATGTAAATCAGATTTGAAAACACATTGTGATGTTATTGTATGTCTTGATAAAGCACAAATGCTATATTGCTCAGTGTATATTAATTGTATTTTGGTACTATATGTTTGTTTTGCTGCAAAGTAATATAAGGTGAGCTGGAGAGGCAAAAATCAGCACAATATACAAAATATATTATTGCCATACATTTCACTGGAAAAATACATTTCATTCACGTAACATTACTCACAAATGGAATGTCTAGATTTAGCAGTGACAATAAATATAAATTTCATTTTTTTTTCGTTGTGTTTTATCACGAGTGATACTTCAGGACACAGAACCGTTTGAGTTTATTCTGATCTAGGCTACATTGTTCAGTAGAGCCGGTTCCTGCACTACCTGCAGTGGGACAATCCAACAAGCACACGTCTGTGTGAACCGATGGCTCTACATGTATGTATGTGGAAAGCAGATGTCCATTATCTGAAATTGCAGTGCTTTGGAAATTCCAAATGATAAAATATGTTTCCACAAATGTAAGTATTAAAAGTATTTTATTCTTTATACAATATAAATATAAATGAATGCTCACAGATATGAAGCGAAGCTGCAGTGAACTTACTGCACATGAACCTCTTAATGTTAAATCCAATTCTGACTTTATTTTCCAAACATTCAGCGTTTTCTTTAATCTGGATGTAACAGGGCAATTATAGGCAGAATTGATTATAATTGATTGTAAGCACTTTCTTTGTGGCGCTCCCTTTAGTGTGAATTTTATGACCACAGACGAGACATTTTCAAAAGGGATTTTCTCAACTAGAAACGCTGGTATGACATGTTTATCATTATCTACAACGCTCTGAAAAGCAGCTTCTCAGAGCTCTTTACTTTCTCGACCTCAGATTCAACTGACCTTAAACAGCATTGTTTAACATTTCATGTTTTTACGCTTGATTGTTTAATTATAACTTACAAATCCCACGAGTGCTTGCTGGTGTCTGAACATGCTGTGAAAAGTTGCTGCCATGGCTTTTGGGGACTCCACAGGTCCCGTATGACTTAATATGCTGGGAGCGTTTTACTTTGTATTCCTTGTGCAAGTATAGAAGAGATTAGTGCAACAATAAAAGATGTATAAGAAGAATGCTGGCTAGCTGTGTTTCTTTGGGTACATGAGCGTGCGCTGCCTGTGAAATGATTACTTATGTGCAAAGAGGGTGGCACTAAAGGGCAGTTGCCGAATTATCTAAACGGAAATGGCAAATGGTTCTGGACCTGTTAGACTTATTTTTAATGTTTTAAACACAGAAAAGAGTTATTTTGAATAGGAAGACACATCGGTGTCAGTTTCTAACACACTGGGTAGCCCAGAGCGTCAGACTATGATGCTCCACTACAGTCGCAGTAAACAGGTGGTTACGGTTGTGAATTCAAACAAAAACACTTGTTACGAAAGTATGAAAGCTTATGTAAACAAGGTAACACACGCAACTTCAAAATAACTCAACAAGACTTTTGAGACCTGAACATCACGCTCCCAGAGACTCTCTTTGAGCGTCTCACGGTGACGTGGACGGGTTTACAGTCTCGTTACTTTAAAGCCCGGTGCATCTCGTACAGACACCTGAGGGTGCCCTGTGCTTCAGCGTTCGACTGTTGGTCTAGACTGAGCGGTGTGACAAAGCATCTGTAGTTTCCTGACACCAGAATGACTAAACAAATGGCCTAATTCAACCAAAATCTAGGTTTATTAGGATAAGAACACATGTGGATATTTCCGCTGCATACACATGATAGTGTGATAGGCCAGGGCTTTTTTTTATTATTTATTTATTTATTGCAAGACAAGAGACAATACGTAGACATAACATAGACAGAACAACAAGAAGACGACAAGAACAGTGGGATACAAGCCGGCAAACATCATATAGACAGTGTGTGGGAGAACGGTGCGTGTGTGTGTGAGTGTGTGAGTGCATGTGTGTGTGTCCTTGAGCCTTTTGAGATGGAAAAAACCCCCCCCAAAAAAACAGGAAATTACATGAATTATAAAATAATAACGTCCGGGAAAAGAAAAGGCTTTTAACGTAAACAAATACAACGGAATATTTAGTCACCGAACAGCAAATATGATTTAAATTCAGATTATTTTATTTCAGGAACGATGCAGAAAACCTGTACATCACTGCATATAAAGAACACTTCTTTCATGTTAGGTCTGTCATTAAAATACAAGCACAGAGAATTGACATTTCCTAGCTATTTAGCATTCACGTTCACACACCCACACAAATACACACACCCCTAAGACACAAACACACACCATTATCATTTTGGGCTTTCATCATAATGTGTTGAAACAGAACAATTGGTCACCGCAGACAGCAGCAGCACTCACTGCTAATTGAAACACACAATGAATACCTGCAGGAGAGACTAACAGGGGAGCAGAAGAAAAGCCTGTATAGAAGCGTGCACCGGTGGCGTGATCTGTATTAGACAAACACGGTAGCCGTGTCTACTGACTGATCAGGGTGCTAGCAGAGAGAGGACGGGATCTGTGTCACAGGCCAAATCCCAACGTCCCCCTCACGGACTCACGGACTTTGAGGCGCGCTCCCGCGAAGTCCGTGAGGGTTTAGTTCTGTCCCGTTGTCAAATCATCGAGTGTTTGAGGCTCTCTGGCAGACATTTAGAGCCCTTAATGAACCCTTTCCGCAAGTCAGCATGGTTATGCTGACTTAGCCGAAGGGAATTACCCACAAATCATTGTGACGTTAAACACGGGGTAACCAGTGGAGGCATGGAGACGTAAAAAAAAAAAAAGGTAAACAAAGAGGACGGCTCACGTGCGTTCAGCCTGGAGTATTACATTTACACAGAAACATTAAGGGTTAAAGATGGAACAAATAGAGAGATCTGTTTTGGGTGTGGTGTGTCTCGGATGTTTTTGGTGGATACCTCAACAGTAGTCTTTGTGACGTTTGACAGTTCATGAAAGAAAATGAAATCCACTCTTACTGAGGATGGATTCAGTCCTCTCTCCGACCTGATCATTCAGTTAACAATCATCACTCAATCACTCAACAATCATTTTTGTACAGAGCAGTGCTGTGTTTAGGGACAGCTCTTTAAGCCAAAGCTGTGATGATGGAAATCATGTGAGCAGATAAACTGCAGACGGAAGAATCAGAAGAATTGAGATACAGCAATACAAGTCAAATACAGGAATGTAATCACAATGCAATGCCAGCACTAACTCTGAAGGTTTCTGCTTTTAGGGGAGTGTTTGACTCGTGCTTGACATGTTTTTGTGTGAACTGTGATGACCCTCCTCCTCCAGGTGGCCCTATGTCTCTTGGTTACCTGTTGCAGGTGCTGGCTGGAGGCTCTGCCTGAAATACCTTCTTCATTTGGCAGCCTCGCGCTCAGAGAGAGGAGATCCTTTCTGCACCATCATGACTCTTGTTCTTCTGGGTTTATATTCTGTTATTGTTATACACTGTCTCTCTCTCTCTCACACACACACACACACACACATTCAGGACTATCAGCTGATACCTTTGTATTGTGTATACATAAACTGCTGTTATGGTGTATCGTACACGTTTAGCTCCCTCTAGCTGTGGTTTGCTTCCACACAAGATGAACAGACTACATCACTGGTATTACAACAGTTGTTCTGTTTTATACAACAATGGGAACAATGATGATCAAACCAAGGCTGGGTCAGTCACTTTGTGTTCGTATTTGTTTAAAATCCTAAATGTTTGTCTCCTCTTAACTTTATTCTCCCTCTGACAGTAAAGTCAACTAGAACTGATGAAATATTACCATCTACTGGACATCTGATGTACAACTTCCTCATGTAAAGAAGCCTTCATGTATCTGCTTTGATCCTTATTCTTACGTTTTATTTTACCGGATTATGGGATTAGTTTGTGTTTCTATCAAATATATAACTATAAAACCTTCTGCAGATATTAAAGTTCCCCAGATGCATCTTATTCACATCTTATTTGTCATTATAACGCTTTTTTTAGGCTTCTCGCGTCATTTTAGCGCCACAGTCAGTGTTTACACATTAAAAACACTCTGAAAGTATTTCCGTCTGGATCAGGTTTCAAGAGGAAACGTGACGTTGCGGTATCGGTGAGGACAACACAGCCACACAGAGCTCTCCGGTTCAACGGAGCACGCGGACGTGAAGTAACACGGGAGCTGAAAGACACACACACACACACACCTCTGGCTGCTGGGATCAATATGAATCTATGGTGAGACTTCGATCTGATTAATCTGATCAACGTGTTGGGTTAACCGGAAACATCCTCGGGCACCACCCTGCTGGAGGCATATAACGGAGAGAACAGGTGTTACGTGCCTACTGGTTTTTGAACCTGCTGGTTTCCCTTCCGTGCGTGTGTTGTGTTCGCTTAAAAGCAGCAGCTGTTTTCTGCCTCTGTCGCCTGATTCGTCACACATTCACAAACATATTGCTGGAGATCTATAAACCACATCTCATATCAATTGCAGGGATTACGATTGTATAAGTGAGCACTACATCACAGCCACGTATGAAGAAATACATTGAAGAAAATACATTTATGGAAAGATCGCAACAACCTGGATTCGAACCCTCTCCAGCAAATTAGTAAAACTCCCTAAGACAGCCACGCTACGCACTCCGCCACTTCAGCTTAATTAGTTTAGGGTGAACTGAAACAACTGGTTACCTGGGGGCGTATCTTCGAACACTTCCAAACCTTTTTATCAACGCTTTTTCGCGAGGCTTTGCCCAGACACCACCCACGCATTTTGACAAAAACAAATGTACTTTTGTGACGATTATACAGTGACGGTTGTACCGTGAAAATACTCATTTGCGAACACTAAGCTATACAGGAAGAATGAAATATCAGTAATGTTCTATCCACAAAACAATGAAGAAATGGACGTAGTGATTTACAGGGTCATTCTACATATTGTATGTGTCTTGTAACGTTATAGTGAAATACAGTGGCTCCCATTCCGACACCCAGAAGTAAGGTGCATGCTGTGTATTTTCGGATTTTACGTCTGTGATGCACTTTTTGAAGATACGCCCCCAGGTAACTCGTTGTTTCAGTTCACCCTAAACCAAAACGTTTCCCGGGCACTGACGAGGTGTGACTTAATGAATAAATTAATGAATGTCGATGAAACTAATAAGCACAAGTTGTGGAGTGTGTAGCGCCACCGTGTTAGGGAGCTTTATTATTATTATTTATTATTATTTATTCAAACTTACAGTTGTAGTTGAAAGGTTTATCACAGTAACGTGTAGTTTGCCATGAAACCAAATCAAATCGAGTTCTGCTGAATCAGTCAGAAGTCATTTTAATGTCTTTTCATCAGTGAACATTTTTATGTAACCTAATTATTTAAATAGATGTTTATAACACCTTTATTTAACCAGGCCTTCAGAATAAAAGAGGAGCATGTTTTCATGTGTGTGTGTGTGTGTGTTCCTCACACTCCTTGAATACTCATGTCTCTGAGCTTCCTGCTCGCCACTGTGATGAGTTTATTACAGGACAAGAGACGATATATGCATCGTCCAGTTCGTCGCACTCAGCATAAAACATTTATTTTGTTTTATTTGTCCCACAGAAATACTGTGGGATTTCACTGTTGTGAACGAATATTTTATTTAATACTTTTGAGACTTTACTTCCACTCTGGTGTGAATATTTGAAATGTATTAAGATTCATATTTATTTATTTATAAACTACGTTCCATTGTTTCTGAAATAGTTTTTTTTTATTACGTTTTTTTATTCGTTTGTTTCTAAATGAATCAAAATGTTTCTGCCGCCAAAATCCACCGGAACTGTTGACGTCGGCTGCTGTTTCCCGTCGGACCTCAGACGCAGACGGACCCAATAGACGCGGTGCGCTTTAAAAAACACTCCTCCTGAAGCTCTGATGAGGTCACGTGTCACTGAGTCACAACTCATGATGAAGTTTCGAGGGAAGATCATCGACGTCGCGTGTCTCAACCACTTCACCCGTAAGTCTCTTTGGAGCTAACGATGCTAACCGGTTAGCCTTCACCAGACTTCCGCCCGGAAACTCGCATTTCTCTGCAGAAGAAGTTAAAAACAAAATCACGAGACATTTTATTCAAACACGTCTGTTGGTGTTGTGACGTGTAGGAGACAGTGTTCTGTTCGGCTCACTTTAAATCATGAAATAGTGATAAAATAAAATTTAAATGTATTGATTGTGATTCAGTCCTGAGATGATTCATTATTACACACACACACAACATACACTAACATACACACACACAACATACACTAACACACACATACTAACACTATATATATATTCCTGCTTTTCAAGAAAACAATTTAATTAATGCCAATTATGTATCAAATAATTGTATAAAGATGTATCAAATGTGACTTGCTGTTCTTCTATGTGTTGTATTAGTGTGAACTCAAACTGAAAATTAAAGTTGCGAGCAGCATTGATCGGGCCCTCACATCTTCACGCACATCGAGGGTTCTGGCAGGACTCTGGGTGATGCGGTCGTGCATTTCTGTGACCATCAAACACTGCATGCACGAGTTAAACAATATTTCCTCTGTCGACTAATGGTGTAGCCGGGTCATTTTGCCAGGTCTTAAGCCTCGCATGTTTTGAGTGAACCTCCGAATACAATCATAACTGTAAGCCTGTAAAAATAGACAAAAACTGAATGTGTGTGAATGTGCTTCAGTGTTAGTAACATCACAGACTGTCAAAGTAAATGCAGGTCGTTTGTTTGTGCAGGTAGCTCTGACAATCACTGCTGAGTGACTCAAAGCTGGAAGAGTCGAGGAGAAATAGGAGAATGTATTGTTCTATGGGGAAAAAAAAAATCTTTTTATAAAGAAATAAGTTTAAGCCAAACGGTGAGCCAATGTAGAATAATCTAACATATAAATTAGGCTGGGTGCAGTTTGATATTATTAAACGAACTTCACGTTGCATGAAATTACTTTACATTACGGCCTGTTCCAAAACAACAAAAACAATTCAATTTACTATTAATGAAAACTCAATTTATAAGCGCAATTTGGAAACCTTTTTTTTTTAATACTTAAATATGTTATTAAGGTGGAAACCTTTTTTATCCAATTTCTGCTCTCCAAACATCTTAGTTTGCACATATTTAGATCAGAGAAGTCTTTTTCTTGTGGTGTGTCCACGAACCCTCTTAATAAGTTCAGCGTTTGGGCCGCTGTAAATAGAGAATCCTGCTTACGTCCCTGGTTATCAGTAGGTGGCGCTATGACTGAGTTAATATTGGCATGCAGAAGTCCTAAAGTCATGACAATCATCAAGCATGTCAAGTTTGGGACAGTTTTGACAAAGTACAGTCGAGTTACAACAGCTTGATAGATGATGGCGAACCATCACGGTCTGGTACGCTGCAGCCACTGCCAAGGAAAAGAGCAGGCTGCAGCGCATCATTCGCTCTGCCGAGAGGGTGATTGGTTGCAACCTGCCGTCCCTCCAAGACAGAGCCCGGGTCCCCCACTGACTGACTCTGTCATCCCCAGGACAATTTCCTACCGGTCACTCCCCTGCACATCCCTTCATATTTAAATACACTTGTCACTTTTACATTAAACTTACATTACACTTGTTTAAAGTGCTGTTATCTGTTTGTCTGTGCACTTTATTTTATATTCTTCTATATTCTGTTGTACATTTTAATATGTTTCTATTTCTTGCACTGTGTTGATTGTTGTTGATTGTTTAATGTTATTGTTTAATATTATTGTCTAATGTTATGCACCACCCACCATGACAAATTCCTTGTATGTGAAACATACATTGGCAATAAACGGTTCTGATTTTGATTCTGATGTAAAATGGCTGCCACACCACGTCCACGTCGTTCTATGAAACCTAAAGCTTTTGGTAACTTTTATTCACTAAGGTCTTTTGATTGTTCTGACCAAATTCTAAGTTGATCTGATTATTTCCCTAGGAGGAGTTTGTTAAAGTACAGCACCTGGAAATGGCAAAAACGACACTAGAAATTCATACAAAATTCAAAATGGCTGACTTCCGGTTGGGTTTACAGCATGGCCCCAGGATACTTTTATTTAAGTCCACATGTGATACATGTGCTTACCAAATTTTGTAAATCTATGTGAAACGTACTGCGAGGGCTGCTTCGTCGAAATTCAGTAGGGGGCGCTATGGAGCCAAATTGCCACACCGAAGCAATAAAACCATAATATATAACTAGATTTTGATAACAGTCCAATCAAGTTCCACATACCTACCAAATTTCATACAGCTAAGTGAAACCCAATGTTGGGGCTACTCAATAGGGGGCGCTGTCGAGCCAATATTTCATCCCGCAGCTGAACACCCCAATCAGCTGCAATTTTCACCATGACTGCCTTGTGTGCGAAATTTCAAAAGCTTACCAGTATCCCAAGCACCTACTTTTTGTGATGAAACACGTATGATGATAATAATAATAAACAGAAGAACAATAGGTCCTCCGCTCCGACTACATCGGTGCTCGGGCCCTAATTATGAGCTGTTTACGTGACCTCTAAGGAGCTGATGTTCAACTGTGTTGTTGTTCCTCACAGTGTGGAACAGAAACCTTTACACAGAAAGCTCTCATAGATTCATGTTCATGATTTAAACATAAAGATAATGCAGCAACATTTTGACCAAAACTCATTTTAATTCAACCTGTTCAAGCCGAGAGAGACGCTCATAAACACATCGTAATAAAAAGAGGATCTGTGTGAGCTCACACACACACCCACACACTTCTACAGGAACTCAGCTGATTTCCTGTAAATGAAGAGGGGCGGAGCTACAGTGATCATGTGATCCAGATACATGAGAACAGGGAGGAACCCTGATGTGTTTATCAGAAAGTTCAGACTCCATTTTGAGTCACAGAGCAGAAGGAGAGAAGCTGAAGGCTGAGGCAGGGTGAGTGTTGATCCAACATGTGATTGTTTTACTGTCAAAGTGTGTGAGTCACTTTTCTCCTGTGGACTGTGGAGGACACACATGTTAGAGTGAACGTCTGCTTTTATTATACTGTGTGTGTGTGCATGTGTGTGTGTGTGTGTACGTACTGCTGTACTGTGTGTGTGTGTGTGTGTGTGTGTGTGTTACTTCCTGTTCTCTCTTGATTCTTGTGTCTGCTCTCTCACAGTCAGTGTTAATGTTTTACTCTCAGACTGACTTCAGATCAGAAGATGAAGAGGAAGGAGGAGGAAGAGGAGGACGGAGCAGAGTCTCTAGTCTCCGGCTGTCTGTCTATGAAGAGTGATTTGTCCAAAGATGAACCTCCATTCTTCAGTAAAGAACCTGGACCCTCAGACTCACAGTAAGAGAACTTCTACTAACTCATTCATAGGAGTCATTTTCAGTTCCTGTACCTCTGACAGTGTTCTCTGTAGATTTAGAGGTTTTGAGTTGAGTTTGAGGTTCTTCCTCTTAGTAGCAGTGACAGCTGTCAGTCACCTAGAAAAGCTGTGATGTAATCTAAGAGGACTACTACAAACTTTAAAAGCTTCTAAATATCTGCAGTAACAGTAGTTTGTGTATTCAGATCTACTTGAATGTCTTTGTTGTTATCAAAGATTCATTCTGAATAAAATCATCTTGATGTTTGCAGAGTTCAGTCCAGACAGAGAGCAGAGTCTCCAGGATCCATCTGTCTGTCTATGAAGAGTGATCGGTCCAAAGATCAACCTCCAGGCTTCAGTAGTGAACCTGGACCCTCAGACACACAGTAAGAGACTGTTTTTACTGTGAGCTGACCTGATGAAGATGATGCATTGAGGATGAAGACTAAATGTTCTGCTCAAAGATTTATATTATATTTTCATGAGATGAAGCTCAAAGGTTCACTTCCTACAGATTCAGAGCTTTCAGTGTGAAGCTTTAAATCTTTAGTAAGTGGACCTTTGAGTTCAGACTCTCTCCTCCAGATGTTGATCCTGAAGGTCTAGAACAAACATCATGAGCGGAACTGATGTAAAAGTTCTCTGCTGACAAAAACCAGACAGGAAATGGTCAACTGTACATTTGGAGCTCTTCTGTTTTCATCACGTTTGAATTGATCCTTCATTTGATAGTTGACAGTAGAAAGTGACAGAAAACAGACATGAAGAAGGAAAGTGTGTGGACTTGAACCTGAGACTCCACTGTTACATGCTGTGTGTTAGACTGTTGGTCCACCACAACATGTAGACCTCTTCTGACCTCAGTTCAAACACAACCAACTCAAGCTGAGCTGATCACAGACACTGTGACACAGTAAAGGACATGATCAGCTCTCTTTAATGGAGGACTTTTACTGTGAAGGAGCTGCAGGAAGTGTTGAGTTAGTTCTAAACAAACTACAGACAGATCACTAAATGTTTCATCAGACAGCCTGATAGGAAAAGCAGCTGATTAGAGTTCATGAAAGCAGGAGAGTTTCAATAAAAGAACATTTTCATGACAGACTGAACGCTGAATTCAAAGAGAAAAGTAACACTTTAACTGTTCTCTGTGAACATCTGAGCTTCTACACACTTTAGTCCACATCTGGATGTTTTTCATCAACAACCAACAAATCATTTTAGTTCTAAATAAATGTCTTTACAGAGAGAAGAAGAGGAGTCATGATTCTGAGGAGGAGCTGACGTCCAGATCCAGAACCAGAGCTGGACTGCAGACAGCCAGTGAGACCAGAAGTGTCCAAAGTAAGACTGTCCATTTCTCTGCTGATGTCTTCATGTCTGGAAACAGGACGTGTTGTTTTAATACAGAGACACTTGTTGGATTGAAGGATGTAAACACACAAAGGAAGAAGGTCTCATTGATTCATGATAAACTTGTGTAACAGTTGTGGACAGGGCATGGAAGGAGACCACTCAAAAGATAGATTTCCAGCATTTATTTGCTCCTTCAGAAGACGATATATAACCCATTCATGTCCTTCTGGTCTCTCTCTCTCTGCACATCTGCTCCTGAACATGAACAATATCAGAACTCGAGGACATGAATCTGTGAGGCACCATGTTGGTGACATGACACAGGGCGGCCTGGTGTGATGCAAAGAGAGAATATACAGTTCAATGAAAACAGCTACAAAAATGATATTATACAGTGAGAACAGCTGGGTAACGTGATCTTATGAGCAGTAAACAATGTTCAACATAAACCGTTCAATTTCAAAAGAAAAGAAACGCGGCTTCATTCATCCAAAAAATCCTCAACAATGCAAAACACTGTGAGGGGAAACATTAAATATAAATACACTACCGTTCAAAAGTTTGGGGTCACCCAGACAATTTCGTGTCAATTTTAAGTTTCTTCGCAATGTCTCTCATGGAATAGCTTCATTTCTAAGAACAAGAACAGACGGAGAGTTTCACATGAAAGTTCTCTTTTTCTGGCCATGTTGAGCGTATAATCCAACCCACAAATGTGATGCTCCAGATACTCAACTAGCTCAAAGGAAGGCCAGTTTTATAGCTTCTCTCACCAGCAGAACTGTTTTCAAGGGTTTTCTAATCATCAGTTAGTCTTCTGAGGCGATTAGAACTCTGGAGTGATAGTTGCTGGAAATGGGCCTCTATACACCGATGTAGATATTTCATTAAAAACCAGACGTTTCCACCTAGAATAGTCATTAACCACATTAACAATGTATAGGGTGTATTTCTGATTAATTTAATGTTATCTTCATTGAAAGAAACAGTGCTTTTCTTTGAGAAATAAGGACATTTCTAAGTGACCCCAAACTTTTGAACGGTTGTGTAACTTATTAAGATAAAAATTCACACATACCCCATAAGATCATTAAATGATAAATATAATACATTAGAAATAAGTTACACCTGCATAAATAATCACAATTTAATAAAAATATTTTATTGTTTCTAAATTCTCAGTGACTTAAAAAATAACGAGATCAAGTTAAAGGAGCTGTATTTAACATTCATATTTATATTAGTTATTAAATATGAATTCATATCTCATCAACATCTATCATCTCTGTAAAGATATAAAGAGATAATAATTCATAACGTGTTGCTGACCTGGAGACAGCTGCAGGTGGATTAAAGGTCCTTATTCCACCAGACGAGCCGCTCTGATAAAAATACGGTCCTAGTCTGTTTTTTGACGGAGCCGCGGTGTGTTTCAAAGAGCAGATCGATCCGGGCAATATAACCAACAGGCTCTGTGTGAGGAATATGAACTCAATGTGAGGATGAATGTATTTATAACAACTAAAACACAGACACACATCTTTGATCCACGTCGTTCATAACTGGACTTTTAACAGTCGCTCTGTTAACTTTGTCTGTCGGCTACAGCTCAACAAAACAGGAAATAAGAACAATCAACACATAGTTGATGTAATGTTCTCAATAACGGTCTCCTCCCTCAAACCAAAGCCACGTCTGTAGCTACACTGACTGGATCAACACTGTCTGTGCTGGTGACCAGAGAGAAAGCTCTCTGTGTTCACATCTCACTACTTTAGTAGCTTCTAACTGAATCTAACTGAAAGTTACTTTCACTCACGTGTCCCCGTTTGTAGGTTCAGATATCAGCCTGATTTCATTGTTCACTGATTGTTTTAGTCAAATCAATATCATATCTTCTTTATATGTTCTCTCTGGTTTCTCTGTTTCAGGAGATAGTGGTCTGCAGGAGGTTTTAGATGAACATAAGATCAGTCTGAAGAACAGATGTGAACGTGTGACTGAAGGAAGTGATGAAACAGGAAGTGATGAAACAGGAAGTGGAACCCTCCTCAACAGGATCTACACTGAGCTCTACATCACAGAGGGACAGAGTGAAGAGGTTAATACCCAACATGAGGTGAGGCAGCTGGAGTCAGCTTCCAAGAAGAAGACCCTCCATGACACTCCGATCAAGTGCCACGACATCTTCAAAGCCTCAGCTGACCAACAGAGACGCATCAGAGTCGTTCTGACGAACGGCGTCGCCGGAGTTGGAAAAACCTTCTCGGTGCAGAAGTTCACTCTGGACTGGGCCGAGGGTTTGGAGATCCAAGACGTCAGTCTGGTGGTTCTGCTTTCGTTCAGGGAGCTGAACTTGATCAAAGATGAGCAGTACAGTCTTCTCGAGCTGATCCGTGTTTTCTATCCAACATTACAGAAGGTCCCAGCAGAGAAGCTCTCTGTCTGTAAAGTTGTGTTCATCTTTGATGGTCTGGATGAAACCAGACTTTCATTGGATTTCATCAACAATGAGGTCGTGTCTGATGTCACACAGAAGGCGTCGGTCAACGTGCTGCTGACGAACCTCATCGAGGGGAAGCTGCTTCCCTCGGCTCTCGTCTGGATAACTTCCAGACCTGCAGCAGCCAATCAGATCCCTCCTTCACGTGTTGACAGGGTGACAGAAGTACGAGGCTTCACCGACCCCCAGAAGGACGAGTACTTCAGGAGGAGGTTCAGTGATGAAGAGCTGTCCAGCAGAATCATCTCACACATCAAGACATCCAGGAGCCTCCACATCATGTGTCTAATCCCAGTCTTCTGCTGGATCACTGCTACAGTTCTGGACCACATGTGGACTACAGACCAGAGAGGAGAGCTGCCCAAGACCCTGACTGACATGTACTCACACTTCCTGCTGGTCCAGACAAAGAGGAAGAAGCAGAAGTACCATGAGGGACATGAGACGAGTCCTCAGGAGCTGACGGAGGCTGACAGGGAAGTTCTTCTGAAGCTGGGGAGGCTGGCGTTTGAACATCTGGAGAAAGGAAACATCATGTTCTACCAAGTAGACCTGGAGCAGTGTGGTCTTGATGTCACGGAGGCCTCGGTGTTCTCAGGAGTTTGTACAGAGATCTTCAAAAGAGAGAGCGTGATCTTCCACAAAACAGTCTACTGCTTTGTTCATCTGAGTGTTCAAGAGTTTCTGGCTGCAGTCTACATGTTCCACTGTTTCACAAACAGGAAGACAGAGGTACTGAAGGACTTTATGGGGAAATACAAGTATTCATCTCTGGAGGACTTCCTGAAGAGAGCCATGGAGAAATCCCTTAAAAGTCAAAATGGCCACCTGGACCTGTTTGTCCGCTTCCTTCATGGCCTCTCTCTGGAGTCCAACCAGAGACTCTTAGGAGGCCTGCTGGGTCAGACAGACAACAGTCTAGAAACCACCCAGAGAGCCATGGAGAAATCCCTTAAAAGTCAAAATGGCCACCTGGGCCGGTTTTTTGTCCGCTTCCATCATGGCCTCTCTCTGGCGTCCAACCAGAGACTCTTAGGAGGCCTGCTGGGTCAGACAGACAACAGTCCAGAAACCATCCAGAGAGCCATCAACAACCTGAAGAAGATGAACATTGATGAAATCTCTCCTGACAGAAGCATCAACATCTTCCACTGTCTGATGGAGATGAACGACCTCTCAGTACATCAGGAGATCCAAGAGTTCCTGAAGTCAGAGAACAGATCAGAGAAGGAACTCTCAGAGATCCACTGCTCAGCTCTGGCCTACATGCTGCAGATGTCAGAGGAGGTTCTGGATGAGTTGGACCTGAAGAAGTACAACACATCACTGGAGGGACGACGGAGACTGATTCCAGCTGTGAGGAACTGCAGAAAGGCTGTGTAAGTCCAGATGTGATTAACTTCATGAATCAGTGTAGATCAGTAGTTTAGTTCTTCTAATATAGACATTATGAAATTCATATTCTTAAAATAGTGTTCCAGTTGTTTAATACTAAATTATAATTCAGTTATATTTCATCACAGATGTTCTTGATGTTTGAAATGCTGCGAGTGAAAACATGTTTCAGTTTCAGTTGGTTTAGTTTTCACTGTGAAGTTAATGAACACAGTTATTCTATTTATTCCTCATGATTGTTATATTTTATATTGATATCATTCTTCCTCTATTTATCTTCCTTTGGGTGATGGAGGCGACATGCAAACCTGGTGAAACAAATGAAGGACTTTAGAGGTTGTGTTTGAGCTTTCATCACAACATGTAGCAGTATTTTACAGTCATCACTTCATGTACTTTAGTTATTATTACATCAGGAGCTTCTACAAGGTGTCTGACATCATCACACTTACAGGTAACACCTGATTATTTTAACACTATGCTGAAGAGTTTAAATACCATCTGTATCAGGCCACGCCCCCTTCTTAAAGATAGGACCAGAAAACAACAACAAACCAACTTGAGTTCAGGGTTCTACCTCAGACTGTTTACATACATTTACATGAATTGACTTTTAATTTGTATTAATATAGAAACTTCAATAAAGTAAGATGTGAGGTCCTAAAGTATGTGAATGAAGTTCGTATGACAGCATGAAGTAGCCAATGAGAGCGCAGGAGGACACATGTTAGACTCCTTCACAGCCAGTGGGCTGTAATGATGGTAGCAGTGAGGCCAGAAAAGAGTCCACATGTTTTCATACGTTGCTGGTTTCCTCCTCAAACTATTCAACATCTTTTCAGCTCAACTGCAGGATGTTGATTCTTTTATCCGTTGCCTCCATGAAGGAGTTCAGATTTCTACTTTAGTAGAATTCACCTTTACCCAGCTGAGGAATAAGAAGTATTGTTATTGTGGTTCACATGAAGTCCTTGTATGTCTCCTAAGATCCAGACCCTGTAGGGTCAGATGGAATGTGATGTACTTCTACTTCAGAGGACAACATTGTAGTTCTACATTTACCTGACAGAGAAATGTTAAATGATGAAGATTCACATTTGACTCACAAAATAATTAAGAATTAAAATATGAATCATTATTATTTATTAAACTATCCAGCATCATGTAAGCTCCACCTTTAACAGACGTTAACAATAATCTTAATATTATTATTAATGTCATATTATTCTGTATTTTGATGCTTTGGAAACAATCTTCACTTAAAGTAAACATTTTAATACATTACTTTTACTGAGCAGTATTAATAGTTCTACTACTAATAAGAAACTGTTTTACATCATAAACATGTTTGAGTTCTTCTTCTTCTTCTTCTGTCAAAACCAACATTCCCAGTTAGAGAAAGACTGAAAAATAAATCAACAGCGTTTTCCTGAAGGCCTCAAATCACTAAATCTACCCAGAAAAACACACCCAGGTCTGTTCCTCACCGTCAGAAACATCAGAGAAATTCACTTAACGGAGATATTCATTTATGAAAAGAAATATGAATCTCCTGCTTTGACAAAACATCACTGTTACATTAGAGCATGGATTTAATGAGGGGCAGTAAAGTTATTATTATATATATATATATATATATATATATATATATATATATATTTAAAACACTTTTTTAAAGTTCTGTGTAGATAAAGGATGTTTTTATCATTAATATCATATTTTAAATTGAGTATGTAACTGTTTCTGATCATGTTGAATGCTGTAACAGTGATTTAGTAGCACAAGAAGAGAAAAGTCATCACATCAGAGAACTGATTCAGTGATGTCAGTTACACATCAATATATATCTGAGGTTTAGCATTAGCATTAGCCACATTAGCCTCCATGTTGAAATGTTGCATTTTATTGTTCATGAATTCAACTTTTCATTTTAAAGTTTCATTATTTACATCGTCCTGTTTTTAAATCTTTTAATTTGTTCTTTTACTCAGAAATAAACTCTTTTATAAAGATCTCATGAACACCATGTTGTGTGTTTAATGCTGATTCACTGAAACATATTTCTGATGACATCATGTTGAAAGTAATGCAGCCTCTTTGGTTTAATTGTGTTGAATATGTTCATTTAATCACATACAGGTCTAATAATATCAAGTAATGTGTCTCAGTCCTGTAACATTGCTCAGCTGTCTCTGGATGTGTTGGAGGTGAACCTGACAGCAGCAGGGAGCTCTAGTTGTTAAACTGCTTCTCTAATGAAGAAGGCTTCATGCTGACTTTGTGGAGACAGACATGGGATCAGATCACACTGACAGACTGGACATTATGGAAGCCTCAATGTAACCACACTTTGTCTCCCTTCATCTGCACATTAAAGAGAAACAAAGATTAAAAGTCTGCAGGGAGGAGAGAGAGTGATGAGAGTTATTGTTTCATGTGAAACACAGTGAGATGAGATTAGCTGAACCACTGATGTGAAGAGCTAATGTTCATCAAAACAGGAAGCAGGAAGTAAATATTAAATGTCCTCTTTCATAATAATA
This sequence comes from Pholis gunnellus, assembly GCF_910591455.1. Lineage (NCBI taxonomy): Eukaryota > Metazoa > Chordata > Actinopteri > Perciformes > Pholidae > Pholis > Pholis gunnellus. The sequence continues at coordinate 19,710,456 of NC_136547.1, forward strand.
TGTTGTAATATTTGTGTCATTACAGACTTTATAACTGTGATCTCTCAGAGACTCACGTTGAAGTTGTGGCCTCAGCTCTGAAGTCCAACCCCTCCCATCTGAGAGGGCTGGACCTGAGTTACAACAACCTGGAGGATTCAGGAGTGAAGCCGCTGTTTGCTGGACTGGAGAGTCCACACTGTCAACTGGAGACTCTGATGTCAGTTCACTAATTTATCTATGTATTTATTTGTATTTAGGTGTTCAATTAAAATACCAAAATCTCCTCAGGCAAAGGCCCGGAACATTACGATGCACTATTGCACTATTTAGAAGCGTAGTAGTAGTAACGTCTCTGTGTCAACAACTGTCAAATAAAGAAAATACACATCAATTATATTTTAACAATTATTATTCTTTTAACTGGATGAATTATAAATAATACATAGAAATACATCAATAAATGTTTTTCTCATTTCAAGTAAAATAATGTCTGGATTAAAGAATAACTGACAGAAAGCTTTCGTAAAATGTGCATCTTAAAATAAAGTAATTAATTTTAGAAAAATGAATTTCACTGAATTTTCCTGCAGCTTTAAATTCAGTTCATTCAGGTTGAAGTGATGTCAATCAGAAATCAATATTATATTTTTCTTATATTCTAAAAAGATACATTAGTGAGCATGGACTTCATCTGTGGTCTTTAAACCACTTGTTTCAGCTCTATTGTCTCTGGTCACATCATTGGACAGTGAACTCATGTGTTCGGATTCTGATCTCAGGTTTATTTTCTGTGACTTCATTTCAGATGTGAGATGGTACGTTTGCTCCAAAGAGTTGTTCTTTGTCTCGTAGTATCGCTTCATTCACCGCTTTGAATAATCGTTGTGGTCTCTGAACATGTGAGACAAACTGATTTTAAACTGCCCGTGTGGAGAATTAACCTCTCGTGTCTATTCTTGGTTATAGACTCTGGTCTCGCTGACCACTCTCCTCTATTTGGAGAACGTCATGTGAAATTGCTGCTGTGACTCACGTAATTGTCGTATTCTTCTTTCTCTTTCCTCGTCTCCCCCCCTGTGTCACGGTGTGTGAACATCTGACTCGAGTCAGTAAACTTGTCAGAATACTCTTTTCTGATTGGCTGAGCTGCATCACGTGATGTGATTTACAACGCATTGGTCGGCGTGTTTCCTGCACCGCTGAACAAGTACCGTAAAGGCTGAAAAAGGTGCGCCGGTTAAAATAAAGCGCTCCGTCAAAATAGAATCGGTTTTAGGTCCTGGGTCCGGATACAACGGCGTCTGGGTCCGGATCCGGACCGCGGCCCGCCTGTTAGTGACCCCTGCTGTAGAGTGTGTGAGGAAGATGAAGGAGGAGGATGAAGATCTGATGACAGCAGATACAAACTCTGTGTAAACAGAGAGAGACTTGAATGCAAAGCTGAATGAAGGTGAAGTTGTGAACTGTGGTGATCTTCATGATATCAGAAGCTGATGAGGCTGCTACAGAGACAACCACACAGCTGCTGTGGTGAGATTAAAGCAGAGCTCAGAGTAATAAGCAGCAGCCTAACACAGGCCCACACGTCTCCACAGAGCAGGCTTTGAGAACACAAGTCTCTGTTGTCATTACTAGAACAAGATGTCAGCTGAGACCAGTCATAGTGGAAGTGGCTCTTCAACAAGTGATGATGATGAATGACATCATCAAACTGTAGATGTTTAAGGTTCTAACTTGTTTCCAGGTTCTTGTTGACAGCAGGTCTAACTGTGGTTCTGTTTTCATGTTTTGTCTCTTTATCTGAAGACACAGACCTTTAGGTTGCAACAACAAACACATGTTGTTCTTAAAGGGCCGGTTCATATTGGTTCAGGTCTTTCTCAACACAACACTCACGTGTCCAAACGTCCATTCAAGAGTTCTTGGTGTCTGTAATCTGTCCACACTGTCTGTGATGTTCAGGACTAAATCCACAGTCTAGTTCTGTAGAAATGACTTGTAAAGTTGATCTCAACTAATCTGAGGCTTCACATGTATCAAGTCAGTCTGTTGTGTTTGACAGTGGCTGTATTTGAAACCTCACACTATACGAGCAGTTTGTGCTGATTTGACCAACATGTAGCATGTAGCATGTAGCATGCTAACAAAAGCTAAATCTACAGTGTGACAGAAATACCTGATGTTTCACTGATTCAGAAAGAATCTCCAGTCTATCTCTCCTTCTGTATCCCACAATGCAAAGCGCTGGAACAGCACATTCTTCATTCTATTTCATAATTAAATTCACTAATGAGAACTTTTGAGGAGAGAAATCAACTTTGTAGATTTTAAATATTGTCAGTTAAATTGATGGTGAATCCACATGTACACACAATGTACTGTGTACACATGTGTACTGTGTACATGTACTGTGTACTACCTTCCTCAGCAGTACGTAGCAGGCGGGTTGAACTCAGTGTTTCCTTGTTGAGCTCAGTGGAGGAAGAGGAACTCAAAGAGGGAATCTGCTCCTCAATAGTCTGTAACTTTGGTTCGTCTGACTCAGACTGCTGAAGCTTCATATTAGTTTCAGCTGAACTTGTGAAGTGATTTCTTCAGTGTAGTTGTGTTATGAAGGGACCACTTCACACTCAGTCTGACTGGAGGAATGATTACTGCCACCAAGAACTCTGGTGATGGACAGATGACATGAAGACACACCTGAACACATGTGGACCTCTCCTGTTGAACACATGAAGCTACTAAGCTACCAGATACACAAAGAAGAAGCTCATGGAACCAATGAAGTCATGAACCGTCTTTGAGTCCAACAGGTCTGATCTGATCTTGATCCTCTAGTTGCAGACCTGACTGAGACCAGCAGCATGGTGTTCATCTGTGTTGACATCAATAGGTGATGAATGTTGTGGTGACATTTGGATGATGTGTGTAGAAGGCTGACATGATGATGATCCACAATAACACAACGACAAAGAGAAAAGCTCATTGATGAGGACAGAGTCATGTTGAGCTACACATTTACAACATGAACACATCTGATTGGATTATAAATGGATTCTTATCTTCATCATTTATTCTTTATTCAGGTTGAGGAACTGCAGGTTGACAGAGATCAGCTGTTCTTCTCTGGTCTCAGCTCTGAAGTCCAACCCCTCCTCCCATCTGACATACCTGGATCTGAGTGAAATCAACCTGCAGGATTCAGGAGTGAAGCTGCTGTGTGATCTTGTGGAGAGTCCACACTGTAGACTGAAGAATCTGGGGTCAGTTCACTAATTTATGAAAAAACACAACTTACATCCATAAAGTTGTAAATTAGTTTTTATTCATATTTTCATGTTTCTTGAACTAATTTTATTCTGCAGTGACAAAAGAATGTTCTCTTAAAGAACCTGTAGAACATGTCCACTGTTAATTGTTAAAGTAAATGAATGTTTCTAGTTGTTGGTCAATGGTCACATCTGTAGACAGAAGATCCTCTGAACTAATACTTGTTTTATATTGATGACGTTTACTTGATGAATAGAAATGTTTCTTTTGGTTTCTGTTCATTTAAATGTGTTTTCACAAATAATATCTGATCATTGATGTTGATCTTTAGGACACACACACACACACGCACGCACGCACACACACACACACACACACACACACACACACACACACATAGAGATCGAGTCATATTTCATAAAACAGCTGTTTAAAGGATCAATATAGTCTTGATCCTCTAGTTGCAGACCTGACTGAGACCAGCAGCATGGTGTTCATCTGTGTTGACATCAATAGGTGATGAATGTTGTGGTGACATTTGGATGATGTGTGTAGAAGGCTGACATGATGATGATCCACAATAACACAACGACAAAGAGAAAAGCTCATTGATGAGGACAGAGTCATGTTGAGCTACACATTTACAACATGAACACATCTGATTGGATTATAAATGGATTCTTATCTTCATCATTTATTCTTTATTCAGGTTGGTGAACTGCAGTTTGTCAGAGATCAGCTGTTCTTCTCTGGCCTCAGCTCTGAAGTCCAACCCCTCCTCCCATCTGAGAGAACTGGATCTGAGTAGAAACAAGCTGAAGGATTCAGGAGTGAAGCTGCTGTGTGATCTTGTGGAGAGTCCACACTGTAGACTGAAGACTCTGAGGTCAGTTCAGTAATTTATGAAAAAACACAACTTACATCCATAAAGTTGTAAATTAGTTTTTATTCATATTTTCATGTTTCTTGAACTAATTTTATTCTGCAGTGACAAAAGAATGTTCTCTTAAAGAACCTGTAGAACATGTCCACTGTTAGTTGTTAAAGTAAATGAATGTTTCTAGTTGTTGGTCAATGGTCACATCTGTAGACAGAAGATCCTCTGAACTAATACTTGTTTTATATTGATGACGTTTACTTGATGAATAGAAATGTTTCTTTTGGTTTCTGTTCATTTAAATGTGTTTTCACAAATAATATCTGATCATTGATGTTGATCTTTAGGACACACACACACACACGCACGCACGCACACACACACACACACACACACACACACACATAGAGATCGAGTCATATTTCATAAAACAGCTGTTTAAAGGATCAATATAGTCTTGATCCTCTAGTTGCAGACCTGACTGAGACCAGCAGCATGGTGTTCATCTGTGTTGACATCAATAGGTGATGAATGTTGTGGTGACATTTGGATGATGTGTGTAGAAGGCTGACATGATGATGATCCACAATAACACAACGACAAAGAGAAAAGCTCATTGATGAGGACAGAGTCATGTTGAGCTACACATTTACAACATGAACACATCTGATTGGATTATAAATGGATTCTTATCTTCATCATTTATTCTTTATTCAGGTTGAGGAGCTGCAGTTTGTCAGAGATCAGCTGTTCTTCTCTGGTCTCAGCTCTGAAGTCCAACCCCTCCTCCCATCTGACATACCTGGATCTGAGTGAAATCAACCTGCAGGATTCAGGAGTGAAGCCGCTGTGTGATCTTGTGGAGAGTCCACACTGTAGACTGAAGACTCTGGGGTCAGTTCACTAATTTATGAAAAAACACAACTTACATCCATAAAGTTGTAAATTAGTTTTTATTCATATTTTCATGTTTCTTGAACTAATTTTATTCTGCAGTGACAAAAGAATGTTCTCTTAAAGAACCTGTAGAACATGTCCACTGTTAGTTGTTAAAGTCAATGAATGTTTCTAGTTGTTGGTCAATGGTCACATCTGTAGACAGAAGATCCTCTGAACTAATACTTGTTTTATATTGATGACGTTTACTTGATGAATAGAAATATTTCTTTTGGTTTCTGTTCATTTAAATGTGTTTTCACAAATAATATCTGATCATTAATGTTGATCTTTAGGACACACACACACACACACACACGCACACACACACACACACACACACACATCGAGTCATATTTCATAAAACAGCTGTTTAAAGGATCAATATAGTCTTGATCCTCTAGTTGCAGACCTGACTGAGACCAGCAGCATGGTGTTCATCTGTGTTGACATCAATAGGTGATGAATGTTGTGGTGACATTTGGATGATGTGTGTAGAAGGCTGACATGATGATGATCCACAATAACACAACGACAAAGAGAAAAGCTCATTGATGAGGACAGAGTCATGTTGAGCTACACATTTACAACATGAACACATCTGATTGGATTATAAATGGATTCTTATCTTCATCATTTATTCTTTATTCAGGTTGGTGAACTGCAGTTTGTCAGAGATCAGCTGTTCTTCTCTGGCCTCAGCTCTGAAGTCCAACCCCTCCTCCCATCTGAGAGAACTGGATCTGAGTAGAAACAAGCTGAAGGATTCAGGAGTGAAGCTGCTGTGTGATCTTGTGGAGAGTCCACACTGTAGACTGAAGACTCTGAGGTCAGTTCAGTAATTTATGAAAAAACACAACTTACATCCATAAAGTTGTAAATTAGTTTTTATTCATATTTTCATGTTTCTTGAACTAATTTTATTCTGCAGTGACAAAAGAATGTTCTCTTAAAGAACCTGTAGAACATGTCCACTGTTAGTTGTTAAAGTAAATGAATGTTTCTAGTTGTTGGTCAATGGTCACATCTGTAGACAGAAGATCCTCTGAACTAATACTTGTTTTATATTGATGACGTTTACTTGATGAATAGAAATATTTCTTTTGGTTTCTGTTCATTTAAATGTGTTTTCACAAATAATATCTGAACACACACACACACACACACACACACACACACACACACACACACACACACACACACACACACACACACATCGAGTCATATTTCATAAAACAGCTGTTTAAAGGATCAATATAGTCTTGATCCTCTAGTTGCAGACCTGACTGAGACCAGCAGCATGGTGTTCATCTGTGTTGACATCAATAGGTGATGAATGTTGTGGTGACATTTGGATGATGTGTGTAGAAGGCTGACATGATGATGATCCACAATAACACAACGACAAAGAGAAAAGCTCATTGATGAGGACAGAGTCATGTTGAGCTACACATTTACAACATGAACACATCTGATTGGATTATAAATGGATTCTTATCTTCATCATTTATTCTTTATTCAGGTTGAGGAGCTGCAGTTTGTCAGAGATCAGCTGTTCTTCTCTGGCCTCAGCTCTGAAGTCCAACCCCTCCTCCCATCTGAGAGAACTGGATCTGAGTAACAACGACCTGAAGGATTCAGATGTGAAGCTGCTGTGTGATCTTGTGGAGAGTCCACACTGTAGACTGGAGACTCTGAGGTCAGTAGAGGGTTGGACTCAGTCCATGCTGGTTCCAGCAGTATTGAACTAAACACTGATCCAGTATTTCCTGTAAACCTCCAACCTTCTCAGTGAAGCTGTGAGAGGAGAACGCTGACAGGCTTCAGGATTGGACAGAAAGTCAGCCAATCAGACGAGCCAGAAGCTTGTTGTGATCATGTGTTTGAGTTGATGTGAAGACGACTGTTGTTGTTGTGTTCAAGTCTGCTGGAAATACCGCTGTTCATCAGCTGACAGCATCTCAACATGTATAGAGACAGTGGTCCTCATCCATCAATCTGATCTGATCTGTTCTCTCTCATTGGAATATTTCAAAGAGATGAGACGTTCAAATGTCAGTGAGACTGTGGTTTTTATCAGCTTTGAACCCATCATTACAGTGAGCAGTGAACACCTCTCTGTTTCTGCAGTCGTGATGCGTTCAGGACCCTCAGCTCTTTATCTCCACTGTGTACTTGAGTGAAATGTGCAGAGTGAACAGACTTGATGTCCAAAGTGTCTGCAGGTGTGTGAGCTTGGAGCTCAGTGTGTTCACTCCAATACGTTAAGATGAGAGCTGAAAGGACTGAAGTCCTGCTGCTCTTTCTACTGGATGAGCTGCATCACTGACTGACAGCTGATGAAGGGAGTCTCTGCAAACACTCGTTCATCTCTTCTTCTTCTTCTCTCCTCAGATGGAAGTGATCTCACTCAGACTGAGTCCACCATCATCTCTGTGATCCTCTGGATCTGATCAGAGGATCATCAGAGGATCTGGACTCTTCCATTCCTGCTGCTCCTCAATTAAAGCACATTTAGATCAATGAATCAGTTTCTCATCAACATGAACTGAAGTGTGATTCATCTCTAGAGACACCATGTCATAGATCAATAAATGTTCCACTGCTGCTTCAGTTACACGTTCACATCTCATGTGTAGTGATGCAAACATGACATTTAGATTAACAAGTATTTAAATGACTAAGACTTTTATGACTTTCTCCGACAGGTTCGACTACTTTGACCTCAGTTGTGTTGATGCCTTCACTTCCCGTCAGTAAACTTGTGTTCTGATGTGAACCGATCACACTGCAGGATGTACGGACCACAGACATCACACGACTGTAGTTTAACCCTTTATTAGCTGAACACGTTCACAATATTTCTTCACACAGTTCAGAGCTTAGAAACGTGAGATTATTAGTTACACAATAATGAATTCATCATCATAGAAAATAAACACATTATTCACGTCTTATGTACAAAACATTCGTACAGGCGACCCGTCATACGGTTCGTGGTCCGGTTCACCAAAGGTGACGCGTCACCTGATCCGCTTACAGTGAGCATGTTTCACCATCAAACTATATTAACAGCAGTTTCATATTCTGATTCATGAAACCTATGAAGACCTGTTTATTGATCTTCCTGTTTGAAGTGATTGTGTCAGAGTCCGTGTTTCTGATGTGCACGGAGACGTGCAGCAGCTCAGGATCCTCAAACATTAAAGCTGCTAAATGTAATGTTCAGAGCATTATTATAGCAGCAGACAGATATTATCTGTGTGAAGATATAGAGGACTAATGTCTGCTAGAGTAGAGGAAGAAGTCTCTGTGTGTGTGTGTGTGTTGTCTTTGTTCACATAGCCGGCCGGCTGCGTACCATTTAGTGCACGTTGATGTGTTCAGAGGCAAGAGAAACGCTTTAAATTTAGCACCTTTAACTCATTTAAACTACTAATAACCCCACATTTAGGAAATGCAGTTTAAATATTCTGAGAGTGAAGTTAGTTTTAATACTTTTATAATAAAATAAATGTGTAAATATTGAATATTTTTGGAGTTTTAATGGTTTGGGAATATAGTCGTGAAGTCAGAATTTATTTTAATAAACAAACGGAGAGACGGACTGATACGAGTGTGTTTAACCTGTGATGATGATGATGATGATGATGATGATGATGATGATGATGGTGATGATGGTGATGATGATGATGATGATGATGGTGATGATGATGATGATGATGATGGTGATGATGATGATGGTGATGATGGTGATGATGATGATGATGATGATGATGGTGATGATGATGATGATGATGATGATGATGGTGATGATGATGATGATGATGATGGTGATGATGGTGATGATGATGATGGTGATGATGGTGATGATGATGATGATGATGATGATGGTGATGATGGTGATTTGTTCCCTGTGCTGGTCTTCTTCTGAACACAGTCAGTCTGGTTCTGGTCCTGCTGGTTCACACGGTGGACGGTTTCATCAGAGCCTGATCCCCAAACAGCTGCTTGAAGTGAACCACATGCTCCTCACAGTGCTCTCCTGTGGGGGGGGGGGGGCAGAAGGTTACTGAAGCTCACGGTCAGTCGGTCCTACAGAGTTGAACACTGAGCTGACTTCGGATCAGTTTCCTCTCACCGGGGTTGAATCCAGGACTTCCTCTGAGCCGCTGGTTCCTCTGCTGGAAGGACCTGAACACGGTGTAGAACAACATCTGGTCTCCGGTCTGTCGCGCCGCATCCAGGAACTTCCTGGACGACACGTTGTCGTGGCCACCTGAAACCAGGGCAGGGTTACGCAATCATCCACCCAGACCAATCAGAGCTTCCTTATAATTAGTTCAGTTAAAGTGATCAGATTCTACTTTAAGAGATTAGATGAAGCGTCAACGTACCGACGCTGCGGATGAATCTCAGCGCTCCCAGAACTTGTTGCTTCGACAGAAGAACCTCCACGATCTCATCGTTGGCCGTAGACAGACGCTTAAAAACACAAAACTATGTTTAAAACCACGAGATTTAAATAAAGTTTGTCTTCTCTTGAAGCCGCTTTGTGTGATACCTTCAACATGTCCAGTGAGAGCTGGTGAGCCGGAGGATACGTGCTCTCCAGAGACAGAAGCAAACACGCCTGAACACAAAGGAAAGGTCATTAATAAAGAGACGTTCATGAGTTCATGGTATATTTCAGGTTTTCCTTGTTTCCCTTTTATGAATTAAGCTCTTTATTTTAATGATATCTTTGTTTATTTCCAACAATGAAAGGTTCAGGACTCGTTCCAGATAGTTTAACTCCATCGTATGAACATTTAGTTGAGTCTCATTAAGTTGGTGAGTTTGAGGAGAAACGGGAGCAGAAGCTCCGGGTGGAGGTTTGGACTCACCAGAGGTTTGGAGTCACTGAGGACGTGGTACTGGAGGAACTGGTGCAGCATGTAGAACAGGCTGTGCTGCACCAGCGTCTTTATCACCAACTCGTACAAATAATGCTGAGACACAAACAACCGTCTGATTTAATCAGGAGACGACGTCACCTTTTATATCTACATTTAATATAAAACGGGTGAAGATGAGTTTGATCAGTTTTACCTGCACGGTGATCTGGAACTGAAGATAATGTCACACCTTGCATTCCTGAGTGAACTCTGTGTGCGGATAGTCGGGTATAAAGTTGATGAAGTCCTGAAGAAGAACAAGACATCAAGAGTTAGTCCTCAGACCACACACACACACACACACACGCTACTTTAAAATAAGTTACATTACGTCACACGGTTATGATCATTATTATTATTATTATTGTTAATATAATAAGAAGCGTCTCGTTCTGTTCAAACTCACCACCGATTTTAAAGTCCTCTGAACCGCTAAGATCTTATTTCCAATAGAGAACTTGATGCACTTCACTTCTCCTTTATCGTCCATTCTGTGGAGAAAACACCACAAACATACATAATATAATCATACAGTGATCAGTATGAATGATTATTGTTATATATTAATATCTATGATTATTGTCAGCACATTGGCCATAAAAAGTTAAAGTGCTTTTGAGGAGACAAAGCACTCCAATCCTTTATTTTATATTTCTATTATTTATTTATTTTTATTTAATTAAATTATTATTATTATTTTTATTCTATGTTTTAGTTTCTCTGTGATGAAAAGGCAAACAAATAAATTGTGAATAAAAAGAGTTAAAACGTCCCTCAATGCATCACAGATGTATTCATATTAATATTCGTCTCATCTCTAAATCACTTCAGATTTTTCCTGCGCAGGCGGGCGTACCTGAAGGCAACGCTGCTCTTGTCGTCGGGCCCTTTGACCACCACACCTGTGGCTCCACCTGAACGCACCGCGAACACCTGCAGACAAAAAACAGGGAGTAAAAAAACACAATCATTTTACACTGACTATATGACTCTATATTATCCAATAATATGATGTATAATGATATAACTCTGAACACAAAGTCAAACTAATATATACATGAATAGAGGGAGAAGAGCAGTGGGGAGAGCACACATCCCTGGGGGGTCCAGTGCTGATGGTCCGGGTGCTGGATGTGATCTTTCCCAGCCTCACCTGCTGCGTCCTGTCTGTCAGGAAGTTTGTGATCCACTGACAGGTGGAGGCTGGCACAGTGAGCTGGGAGAGTTTGGGTTGGAGTATCTCCAGGATGATGGTGTTGAACACTGGGGGTCAGAGGGTCAGGACCCAGACCTGGGGGGCTCCTGAGGGTCTGAGGGTCAGATGATCGGTGGTTCACCTTAGTCCACGTCCTCCTGTCACACACAAAGCTCCAGATCCAGAGGAACATGAAGCAGCTGATGTTCATCTGTGTTGTTGTTCCTCACAGTGTGGAACAGAAACCTTTACACAGAAAGCTCTCATAGATTCATGTTCATGATTTAAACATGAAGATAATGCAGCAACATTTTGACCAAAACTCATTTTAATTCAACCTGTTCAAGCCGAGAGAGACGCTCATAAACACATCGTAATAAAAAGAGGATCTGTGTGAGCTCACACACACACACACACTTCTACAGGAACTCAGCTGATTTCCTGTAAATGAAGAGGGGCGGAGCTACAGTGATCATGTGATCCAGATACATGAGAACAGGGAGGAACCCTGATGTGTTTATCAGAAAGTTCAGACTCCATTTTGAGTCACAGAGCAGAAGGAGAGAAGCTGAAGGCTGAGGCAGCGTGAGTGTTGATCCAACATGTGATTGTTTTACTGTCAAAGTGTGTGAGTCACTTTTCTCCTGTGGACTGTGGAGGACACACATGTTAGAGTGAACGTCTGCTTTTTTTATACTGTGTGTGTGTGCATGTGTGTGTGTGTGTGTACGTACTGCTGTACTGTGTGTGTGTGTGTAGGTGTGTTACTTCCTGTTCTCTTCTCTTGATTCTTGTGTCTGCTCTCTCACAGTCAGTGTTACTGTTTTACTCTCAGACTGACTTCAGATCAGAAGATGAAGAGGAAGAGGACGAAGGAGGAGGAAGAGGAGGACAGAGCAGAGTCTCTAGTCTCCGGCTGTCTGTCTATGAAGAGTGATCAGTCCAAAAGTCTTATTCTACACTTCAGTAAAGAACCTGGACCCTCAGACTCACAGTAAGAGAACTTCTACTAACTCATTCATAGGAGTCATTTTCAGTTCCTGTACCTCTGACAGTGTTCTCTGTAGATTTAGAGGTTTTGAGTTGAGTTTGAGGTTCTTCCTCTTAGTAGCAGTGACAGCTGTCAGTCACCTAGAAAAGCTGTGATGTAATCTAAGAGGACTACTACAAACTTTAAAAGCTTCTAAATATCTGCAGTAACAGTAGTTTGTGTATTCAGATCTACTTGAATGTCTTTGTTGTTATCAAAGATTCATTCTGAATAAAATCATCTTGATGTTTGCAGAGTTCAGTCCAGACAGAGAGCAGAGTCTCCAGGATCCATCTGTCTGTCTATGAAGAGTGATCGGTCCAGAGGTGAACCTCCAGGCTTCAGTAGTGAACCTGGACCCTCAGACACACAGTAAGAGACTGTTTTTACTGTGAGCTGACCTGATGAAGATGATGCATTGAGGATGAAGACTAAATGTTCTGCTCAAAGATTTATATTATATTTTCATGAGATGAAGCTCAAAGGTTCACTTCCTACAGATTCAGAGCTTTCAGTGTGAAGCTTTAAATCTTTAGTAAGTGGACCTTTGAGTTCAGACTCTCTCCTCCAGATGTTGATCCTGAAGGTCTAGAACAAACATCATGAGCAGAACTGATGTAAAAGTTCTCTGCTGACAAAAACCAGACAGGAAATGGTCAACTGTGCATTTGGAGCTCTTCTGTTTTCATCACGTTTGAATTGATCCTTCATTTGATAGTTGACAGTAGAAAGTGACAGAAAACAGACATGAAGAAGGAAAGTGTGTGGACTTGAACCTGAGACTCCACTGTTACATGCTGTGTGTTAGACTGTTGGTCCACCACAACATGTAGACCTCTTCTGACCTCAGTTCAAACACAACCAACTCAAGCTGAGCTGATCACAGACACTGTGACACAGTAAAGGACATGATCAGCTCTCTTTAATGGAGGACTTTTACTGTGAAGGAGCTGCAGGAAGTGTTGAGTTAGTTCTAAACAAACTACAGACAGATCACTAAATGTTTCATCAGACAGCCTGATAGGAAAAGCAGCTGATTAGAGTTCATGAAAGCAGGAGAGTTTCAATAAAAGAACATTTTCATGACAGACTGAACGCTGAATTCAAAGAGAAAAGTAACACTTTAACTGTTCTCTGTGAACATCTGAGCTTCTACACACTTTAGTCCACATCTGGATGTTTTTCATCAACAACCAACAAATCATTTTAGTTCTAAATAAATGTCTTTACAGAGAGAAGAAGAGGAGTCATGATTCTGAGGAGGAGCTGACGTCCAGATCCAGAACCAGAGCTGGACTGCAGACAGCCAGTGAGACCAGAAGTGTCCAAAGTAAGACTGTCCATTTCTCTGCTGATGTCTTCATGTCTGGAAACAGGACGTGTTGTTTTAATACAGAGACACTTGTTGGATTGAAGGATGTAAACACACAAAGGAAGAAGGTCTCATTGATTCATAGACGGTCCTAGTCTGTTTTTTGACGGAGCCGCGGTGTGTTTCAAAGAGCAGATCGATCCGGGCAATATAACCAACAGGCTCTGTGTGAGGAATATGAACTCAATGTGAGGATGAATGTATTTATAACAACTAAAACACAGACACACATCTTTGATCCACGTCGTTCATAACTGGACTTTTAACAGTCGCTCTATTAACTTTGTCTGTCGGCTACAGCTCAACAAAACAGGAAATAAGAACAATCAACACATAGTTGATGTAATGTTCTCAATAACGGTCTCCTCCCTCAAACCAAAGCCACGTCTGTAGCTACACTGACTGGATCAACACTGTCTGTGCTGGTGACCAGAGAGAAAGCTCTCTGTGTTCACATCTCACTACTTTAGTAGCTTCTAACTGAATCTAACTGAAAGTTACTTTCACTCACGTGTCCCCGTTTGTAGGTTCAGATATCAGCCTGATTTCATTGTTCACTGATTGTTTTAGTCAAATCGATATCATATCTTCTTTATATGTTCTCTCTGGTTTCTCTGTTTCAGGAGATAGTGGTCTGCAGGAGGTTTTAGATGAACATAAGATCAGTCTGAAGAACAGATGTGAATGTGTGACTGAAGGAAGTGATGAAACAGGAAGTGGAACTCTCCTCAACAGGATCTACACTGAGCTCTACATCACAGAGGGACAGAGTGAAGAGGTTAATACCCAACATGAGGTCAGGCAGCTGGAGTCAGCTTCCAAGAAGAAGACCCTCCATGACACTCCGATCAAGTGCCACGACATCTTCAAAGCCTCAGCTGACCAACAGAGACGCATCAGAGTCGTTCTGACGAACGGCGTCGCTGGAGTTGGAAAAACCTTCTCGGTGCAGAAGTTCACTCTGGACTGGGCCGAGGGTTTGGAGAACCAAGATGTCAGTCTGGTGGTTCTGCTTTCGTTCAGGGAGCTGAACTTGATCAAAGATGAGCAGTACAGTCTTCTCGAGCTGATCCGTGTTTTCCATCCAACATTACAGAAGGTCCCAGCAGAGAAGCTCTCTGTCTGTAAAGTTGTGTTCATCTTTGATGGTCTGGATGAAACCAGACTTTCATTGGATTTCATCAACAATGAGGTCGTGTCTGACGTCACACAGAAGGCATCGGTCAACGTGCTGCTGACGAACCTCATCGAGGGGAAGCTGCTTCCCTCGGCTCTCGTCTGGATAACTTCCAGACCTGCAGCAGCCAATCAGATCCCTCCTTCATGTGTTGACAGGGTGACAGAAGTACGAGGCTTCACCGACCCCCAGAAGGACGAGTACTTCAGGAGGAGGTTCAGTGATGAAGAGCTGTCCAGCAGAATCATCTCACACATCAAGACATCCAGGAGCCTCCACATCATGTGTCTAATCCCAGTCTTCTGCTGGATCACTGCTACAGTTCTGGACCACATGTGGACTACAGACCAGAGAGGAGAGCTGCCCAAGACCCTGACTGACATGTACTCACACTTCCTGCTGGTCCAGACAAAGAGGAAGAAGCAGAAGTACCATGAGGGACATGAGACGAGTCCTCAGGAGCTGACGGAGGCTGACAGGGAAGTTCTTCTGAAGCTGGGGAGGCTGGCGTTTGAACATCTGGAGAAAGGAAACATCATGTTCTACCAAGAAGACCTGCAGCAGTGTGGTCTTGATGTCACGGAGGCCTCGGTGTTCTCAGGAGTTTGTACAGAGATCTTCAAAAGAGAGAGTGTGATCTTCCAGAAAACAGTCTACTGCTTTGTTCATCTGAGTGTTCAAGAGTTTCTGGCTGCAGTCTACATGTTCCACTGTTTCACAAACAGGAACACAAAGGTACTGGAGGTTATCTTGGGGAAGACACTTCTGGAGGACTTCCTGAAGAGAGCCATGGAGAAATCCCTTAAAAGTCAAAATGGCCACCTAGACCTGTTTGTCCGCTTCCTTCATGGCCTCTCTCTGGAGTCCAACCAGAGACTCTTAGGAGGCCTGCTGGGTCAGACAGACAACCGTCCAGAAACCATCCAGAGAGCCATCAACAACCTGAAGAAGATGAACATTGATGAAATCTCTCCTGACAGAAGCATCAACATCTTCCACTGTCTGATGGAGATGAACGAGCTCTCAGTACATCAGGAGATCCAAGAGTTCCTGAAGTCAGAGAACAGATCAGAGAAGGAACTCTCAGTGATCCACTGCTCAGCTCTGGCCTACATGCTGCAGATGTCAGAGGAGGTTCTGGATGAGTTGAACCTGAACGAGTACAACACATCACAGGAGGGACGATGGAGACTGATTCCAGCTGTGAGGAACTGCAGAAAGGCTCAGTAAGTCCAGATGTGATTAACTTGATGAATCAGTGTAGATCAGTAGTTTAGTTCTTCTAATATAGACATTATGAAATTCATATTCTTAAAATAGTGTTCCAGTTGTTTAATACTAAATTATAATTCAGTTATATTTCATCACAGATGTTCTTGATGTTTGAAATGCTGCGAGTGAAAACATGTTTCAGTTTCAGTTGGTTTAGTTTTCACTGTGAAGTTAATGAACACAGTTATTCTATTTATTCCTCATGATTGTTATATTTTATATTGATATCATTCTTCCTCTATTTATCTTCCTTTGGGTGATGGAGGCGACATGCAAACCTGGTGAAACAAATGAA
Organism: Pholis gunnellus; assembly: GCF_910591455.1. Classification (NCBI taxonomy): domain Eukaryota; kingdom Metazoa; phylum Chordata; class Actinopteri; order Perciformes; family Pholidae; genus Pholis; species Pholis gunnellus. Next base: position 19,726,799 of record NC_136547.1, read on the forward strand.
GGACTTTAGAGGTTGTGTTTGAGCTTTCATCACAACATGTAGCAGTATTTTACAGTCATCACTTCATGTACTTTAGTTATTATTACATCAGGAGCTTCTACAAGGTGTCTGACATCATCACACTTACAGGTAACACCTGATTATTTTAACACTATGCTGAAGAGTTTAAATACCATCTGTATCAGGCCACGCCCCCTTCTTAAAGATAGGACCAGAAAACAACAACAAACCAACTTGAGTTCAGGGTTCTACCTCAGACTGTTTACATACATTTACATGAATTGACTTTTAATTTGTATTCATATAGAAACTTCAATAAAGTCAGACGTGAGGTCCTAAAGTATGTGAATGAAGTTTGTATGACAGCATGAAGTAGCCAATGAGAGCACAGGAGGACACATGTTAGACTCCTTCACAGCCAGTGGGCTGTAATGATGGTAGCAGTGAGGCCAGAAAAGAGTCCACATGTTTTCATACGTTGCTGGTTTCCTCCTCAAACTATTCAACATCTTTTCAGGTCAACTGCAGGATGTTGATTCTTTTATCCGTTGCCTCCATGAAGGAGTTCAGATTTCTACTTTAGTAGAATTCACCTTTACCCAGCTGAGGAATAAGAAGTATTGTTATTGTGGTTCACATGAAGTCCTTGTATGTCTCCTAAGATCCAGACCCTGTAGGGTCAGATGGAATGTGATGTACTTCTACTTCAGAGGACAACATTGTAGTTCTACATTTACCTGACAGAGAAATGTTAAATGTTGAAGATTCACATTTGACTCACAAAATAATTAAGAATTAAAATATGAATCATTATTATTTATTAAACTATCCAGCATCATGTAAGCTCCACCTTTAACAGACGTTAACAATAATCTTAATATTATTATTATTGTCATATTATTCTGTATTTTGATGCTTTGGAAACATTGTTTTTTAACTTTCATGCCAATAAAGCCACTTTGACTTTAGTTTAAAAATATGATTTATCTTTATCTTTCTCTCTTCACTTAAAGTAAACATTTTAATACATTACTTTTACTGAGCAGTATTAATAGTTCTACTAATAATAAGAAACAGTTTTACATCATAAACATGTTTGAGTTCTTCTTCTTCTTCTTCTGTCAAAACCAACATTCCCAGTTAGAGAAAGACTGAAAAATAAATCAACAGCGTTTTCCTGAAGGCCTCAAATCACTAAATCTACCCAGAAAAACACACCCAGGTCTGTTCCTCACCGTCAGAAACATCAGAGAAATTCACTTAACGGAGATATTCATTTATGAAAAGAAATATGAATCTCCTGCTTTGACAAAACATCACTGTTACATTAGAGCATGGATTTAATGAGGGGCAGTAAAGTTATTATTATATATATATATATATATATATATATATATATTTAAAACACTTTTTTAAAGTTCTGTGTAGATAAAGGATGTTTTTATCATTAATATCATATTTTAAATTGAGTATGTAACTGTTGCTGATCATGTTGAATGCTGTAACAGTGATTTAGTAGCACAAGAAGAGAAAAGTCATCACATCAGAGAACTGATTCAGTGATGTCAGTTACACATCAATATATATCTGAGGTTTAGCGTTAGCATTAGCCACATTAGCCTCCATAAACTGCTTCATACGAGACAAAGACTGTCGCTGTAAAACTCCAGAGTGTTGAACCGAGAAATGTTGCATTTTATTGTTCATGAATTCAACTTTTCATTTTAAAGTTTCATTATTTACATCGTCCTGTTTTTAAATCATTTAATTTGTTCTTTTACTCAGAAATAAACTCTTTTATAAAGATCTTATGAACACCATGTTGTGTGTTTAATGCTGATTCACTGAAACATATTTCTGATGACATCATGTTGAAAGTAATGCAGCCTCTTTGGTTTAATTGTGTTGAATATGTTCATTTAATCACATACAGGTCTAATAATATCAAGTAATGTGTCTCAGTCCTGTAACATTGTTCAGCTGTCTCTGGATGTGTTGGAGGTGAACCTGACAGCAGCAGGGAGCTCTAGTTGTTAAACTGCTTCTCTAATGAAGAAGGCTTCATGCTGACTTTGTGGAGACAGACATGGGATCAGATCACACTGACAGACTGGACATTATGGAAGCCTCAATGTAACGACACTTTGTCTCCCTTCATCTGCACATTAAAGAGAAACAAAGATTAAAAGTCTGCAGGGAGGAGAGAGAGTGATGAGAGTTATTGTTTCATGTGAAACACAGTGAGATGAGATTAGCTGAACCACTGATGTGAAGAGCTAATGTTCATCAAAACAGGAAGCAGGAAGTAAATATTAAATGTCCTCTTTCATAACAATATGTTGAAATATTTGTGTCATTCCAGACTTTCTGCCTGTCAACTCTCAGAGACTCACGTTGAAGTTGTGGCCTCAGCTCTGAAGTCCAACCCCTCCCATCTGAGAGAGCTGGACCTGAGTTACAACTACAACCTGGAGGATTCAGGAGTGAAGCTGCTGTTTGCTGGACTGGAGAGTCCACACTGTCGACTGGAGACTCTGAGGTCAGTTCACTAATTTATGTATGTATTTATTTGTATTTAGGTGTTCAATTAAAATACCAAAATCTCCTCAGGCAAAGGCCCGGAACATTACGATGCACTATTGCACTATTTAGAAGCGTAGTAGTAGTAGTAACGTCTCTGTGTCAACAACTGTCAAATAAAATAAAGAAAATACACATCAATTATATTTGAACAATTATTATTCTTTTAACTGGATGAATTATAAATAATACATAGAAATACATCAATAAATGTTTTTCTCATTTCAAGTAAAATAATGTCTGGATTAAAGAATAACTGACAGAAAGCTTTCGTAAAATGTGCATCTTAAAATAAAGTAATTCATTTTAGAAAAATGAATTTCACTGAATTTTCCTGCAGCTTTAAATTCAGTTCATTCAGGTTGAAGTGATGTCAATCAGAAATCAATATTATATTTTTCTTATATTCTAAAAAGATACATTTGTGAGCATGGACTTCATCTGTGGTCTTTAAACCACTTGTTTCAGCTCTATTGTCTCTGGTCACATCATTGGACAGTGAACTCATGTGTTCGGATTCTGATCTCAGGTTTATTTTCTGTGACTTCATTTCAGATGTGAGATGGTACGTTTGCTCCAAAGAGTTGTTCTTTGTCTCGTAGTATCGCTTCATTCACCGCTTTGAATAATCGTTGTGGTCTCTGAACATGTGAGACAAACTGATTTTAAACTGCCTGTGTGGAGAATTAACCTCTCGTGTCTATTCTTGGTTATAGACTCTGGTCTCGCTGACCACTCTCCTCTATTTGGAGAACGTCATGTGAAATAGCTGCTGTGACTCACGTAATTGTCGTATTCTTCTTTCTCTTTCCTCGTCTCCCCCCCTGTGTCACGGTGTGTGAACATCTGACTCGAGTCAGTGAACTTGTCAGAATACTCTTATCTGATTGGCTGAGCTGCATCACGTGATGTGATTTACAACGCATTGGTCGGCGTGTTTCCTGCACCGCTGAACAAGTACCGTAAAGGCTGAAAAAGGTGCGCCGGTTAAAATAGAAGCGCTCCGTCAAAATAGAATCGGTTTTAGGTCCTGGGTCCGGATACAACGGCGTCTGGGTCCGGATCCGGACCGCGGCCCGCCTGTTAGTGACCCCTGCTGTAGAGTGTGTGAGGAAGATGAAGGAGGAGGATGAAGATCTGATGACAGCAGATACAAACTCTGTGTAAACAGAGAGAGACTTGAATGCAAAGCTGAATGAAGGTGAAGTTGTGAACTGTGGTGATCTTCATGATATCAGAAGCTGATGAGGCTGCTACAGAGACAACCACACAGCTGCTGTGGTGAGATTAAAGCAGAGCTCAGAGTAATAAGCAGCAGCCTAACACAGGCCCACACGTCTCCACAGAGCAGGCTTTGAGAACACAAGTCTCTGTTGTCATTACTAGAACAAGATGTCAGCTGAGACCAGTCATAGTGGAAGTGGCTCTTCAACAAGTGATGATGATGAATGACATCATCAAACTGTAGATGTTTAAGGTTCTAACTTGTTTCCAGGTTCTTGTTGACAGCAGGTCTAACTGTGGTTCTGTTTTCATGTTTTGTCTCTTTATCTGAAGACACAGACCTTTAGGTTGCAACAACAAACACATGTTGTTCTTAAAGGGCCGGTTCATATTGGTTCAGGTCTTTCTCAACACAACACTCACGTGTCCAAACGTCCATTCAAGAGTTCTTGGTGTCTGTAATCTGTCCACACTGTCTGTGATGTTCAGGACTAAATCCACAGTCTAGTTCTGTAGAAATGACTTGTAAAGTTGATCTGAACTAATCTGAGGCTTCACATGTATCAAGTCAGTCTGTTGTGTTTGACAGTGGCTGTATTTGAAACCTCACACTATACGAGCAGTTTGTGCTGATTTGACCAACATGTAGCATGTAGCATGTAGCATGCTAACAAAAGCTAAATCTACAGTGTGACAGAAATACCTGATGTTTAACTGATTCAGAAAGAATCTCCAGTCTACCTCTCCTTCTGTATCCCACAATGCAAAGCGCTGGAACAGCACATTCTTCATTCTGTTTCATCACTAAATTCACTAATGAGAACTTTTGAGGAGAGAAATCAACTTTGTAGATTTCAAATATTGTCAGTTAAATTGATGGTGAATCCACATGTACGCACAATGTACTGTGTACACATGTGTACAGTACATGTACTGTGTACACATGTGTACACAGTACATGTACTGTGTAGTACTGTTTTTGTGTACTGTGTAGTACTGTGTACATGTACTGTGTACTACCTTCCTCAGCAGTACGTAGCAGGCGGGTTGAACTCAGTGTTTCCTTGTTGAGCTCAGTGGAGGAAGAGGAACTCAAAGAGGGAATCTGCTCCTCAATAGTCTGTAACTTTGGTTCGTCTGACTCAGACTGCTGAAGCTTCATATTAGTTTCAGCTGAACTTGTGAAGTGATTTCTTCAGTGTAGTTGTGTTATGAAGGGACCACTTCACACTCAGTCTGACAGGAGGAATGATTACTGCCACCAAGAACTCTGGTGATGGACAGATGACATGAAGACACACCTGAACACATGTGGACCTCTCCTGTTGAACACATGAAGCTACTAAGCTACCAGATACACAAAGAAGAAGCTCATGGAACCAATGAAGTCATGAACCGTCTTTGAGTCCAACAGGTCTGATCTGATCTTGATCCTCTAGTTGCAGACCTGACTGAGACCAGCAGCATGGTGTTCATCTGTGTTGACATCAATAGGTGATGAATGTTGTGGTGACATTTGGATGATGTGTGTAGAAGGCTGACATGATGATGATCCACAATAACACAACGACAAAGAGAAAAGCTCATTGATGAGGACAGAGTCATGTTGAGCTACACATTTACAACATGAACACATCTGATTGGATTATAAATGGATTCTTATCTTCTTCATTTATTCTTTATTCAGGTTGAGGAGCTGCAGTTTGTCAGAGATCAGCTGTTCTTCTCTGGCCTCAGCTCTGAAGTCCAACCCCTCCTCCCATCTGAGAGAACTGGATCTGAGTAACAACTACGACCTGAAGGATTCAGGAGTGAAGCCGCTGTGTGATCTTGTGGAGAGTCCACACTGTAGACTGGAGACTCTGAGGTCAGTTCACTAATTTATGAAAAAACACAACTTACATCCATAAAGTTGTAAATTAGTTTTTATTCATATTTTCATGTTTCTTGAACTAATTTTATTCTGCAGTGACAAAAGAATGTTCTCTTAAAGAACCTGTAGAACATGTCCACTGTTAGTTGTTAAAGTAAATGAATGTTTCTAGTTGTTGGTCAATGGTCACATCTGTAGACAGAAGATCCTCTGAACTAATACTTGTTTTATATTGATGACGTTTACTTGATGAATAGAAATGTTTCTTTTGGTTTCTGTTCATTTAAATGTGTTTTCACAAATAATATCTGAACACACACACACACACACACACACACACACACACACACACACACACACACACACACACACACACACACACACACACAGAGATCGAGTCATATTTCATAAAACAGCTGTTTAAAGGATCAATATAGTCTTGATCCTCTAGTTGCAGACCTGACTGAGACCAGCAGCATGGTGTTCATCTGTGTTGACATCAATAGGTGATGAATGTTGTGGTGACATTTGGATGATGTGTGTAGAAGGCTGACATGATGATGATCCACAATAACACAACGACAAAGAGAAAAGCTCATTGATGAGGACAGAGTCATGTTGAGCTACACATTTACAACATGAACACATCTGATTGGATTATAAATGGATTCTTATCTTCATCATTTAATCTTTATTCAGGTTGAGGAACTGCAGTTTGACAGAGATCAGCTGTTCTTCTCTGGCCTCAGCTCTGAAGTCCAACCCCTCCTCCCATCTGAGAGAACTGGATCTGAGTGAAAACTACGACCTGAAGGCTTCAGGAGTGAAGCTGCTGTGTGATCTTGTGGAGAGTCCACACTGTAGACTGGAGACTCTGAGGTCAGTTCACTAATTTATGAAAAAACACAACTTGCATCCATAAAGTTGTAAATTAGTTTTTATTCATTTTTTCATGTTTCTTGAACTAATTTTATTCTGCAGTGACAAAAGAATGTTCTCTTCAAGAACCTGTAGAACATGTCCACTGTTAGTTGTTAAAGTAAATGAATGTTTCTAGTTGTTGGTCAATGGTCACATCTGTAGACAGAAGATCCTCTGAACTAATACTTGTTTTATATTGATGACGTTTACTTGATGAATAGAAATATTTCTTTTGGTTTCTGTTCATTTAAATGTGTTTTCACAAATAATATCTGATCATTGATGTTGATCTTTAGGACACACACACACACACACACACACACACACACACACACACACACACACATACACATAGAGATCGAGTCATATTTCATAAAACAGCTGTTTAAAGGATCAATATAGTCTTGATCCTCTAGTTGCAGACCTGACTGAGACCAGCAGCATGGTGTTCATCTGTGTTGACATCAATAGGTGATGAATGTTGTGGTGACATTTGGATGATGTGTGTAGAAGGCTGACATGATGATGATCCACAATAACACAACGACAAAGAGAAAAGCTCATTGATGAGGACAGAGTCATGTTGAGCTACACATTTACAACATGAACACATCTGATTGGATTATAAATGGATTCTTATCTTCATCATTTATTCTTTATTCAGGTTGAGGAGCTGCAGGTTGTCAGAGATCAGCTGTTCTTCTCTGGCCTCAGCTCTGAAGTCCAACCCCTCCTCCCATCTGAGAGAACTGGATTTGAGAGGAAACGACCTGAAGGATTCAGATGTGAAGCTGCTGTGTGATCTTGTGGAGAGTCCACACTGTAGACTGGAGACTCTGAGGTCAGTAGAGGGTTGGACTCAGTCCATGCTGGTTCCAGCAGTATTGAACTAAACACTGATCCAGTATTTCCTGTAAACCTCCAACCTTCTCAGTGAAGCTGTGAGAGGAGAACGCTGACAGGCTTCAGGATTGGACAGAAAGTCAGCCAATCAGACGAGCCAGAAGCTTGTTGTGATCATGTGTTTGAGTTGATGTGAAGACGACTGTTGTTGTTGTGTTCAAGTCTGCAGGAAATCCCGCTGTTTATCAGCTGACAGCATCTCAACATGTATAGAGACAGTGGTCCTCATCCATCAATCTGATCTGATCTGTTCTCTCTCATTGGAATATTTCAAAGAGATGAGACGTTCAAATGTCAGTGAGACTGTGGTTTTTATCAGCTTTGAACCCATCATTACAGTGAGCAGTGAACACCTCTCTGTTTCTGCAGTCGTGATGCGTTCAGGACCCTCAGCTCTTTATCTCCACTGTGTACTTGAGTGAAATGTGCAGAGTGAACAGACTTGATGTCCAAAGTGTCTGCAGGTGTGTGAGCTTGGAGCTCAGTGTGTTCACTCCAATACGTTAAGATGAGAGCTGAAAGGACTGAAGTCCTGCTGCTCTTTCTACTGGATGAGCTGCATCACTGACTGACAGCTGATGAAGGGAGTCTCTGCAAACACTCGTTCATCTCTTCTTCTTCTTCTCTCCTCAGATGGGAGTGATCTCACTCAGACTGAGTCCAACATCATCTCTGTGATCCTCTGGATCTGATCAGAGGATCATCAGAGGATCTGGACTCCTCCAGTCCTGCTGCTCCTCACTGCACCTGGACCTGGATTTAGTTTAGTCCTTTGGTTCCTTCATGTGTTGTGACCCTAAAGTGTCTCTGCTGATGAGTTGTGTTCATGACAACATGACAGTAGATGAACACATGTAAATGATGTTTCTGCTTTGCTTCCTGTTGCAGCTCCTCCCTGTGGAACGATGGAGTTCTGCACTTTATTTACTCATATTTCTCAGTAACAGTGAGAGTTGATGTCACATGTATGAAGTTACCTTATTACCACCAATACCAGCCTTTTCTCATGTTATAACAGACTCAGATTAGCTTGTAACAAACAGGAAGAGAAGATAAAACCTGAACCTGAACTCAATAAATACATAAAAATATCTTTTATTTTCATGTTTTCATTCCGTCTTCACATCATGTTCATCGTAGTTTGTTCTTTGTTCTTTAGTGATCTGTTGTATTTAAAGTTACTGTGAGGAACTTTAACTTAGTGGTGGTTCTGTCGCCCCCTGTGGTCTAAAGCTGTAGTGTCTCTGAGCTCCAGAGTCTCTTTAGAAAACCTCTCATGTTACTGCAGCAGGTCTGACAGTCTGCTCCTCTCAGTCCTGGTTCTGGTTCTCCCGTGCCTCCCTTCCCTCCAGCGGGTCCAGCAACACGTCCTGGGTCTCCAGCAGCGTGGTGTCGCTGTTGACTCCCAGAGAGGAGAAGCTCTGCTCCTGGAGGAGGAGGAGCTGATGCTGCCGGGAGCTGAGCTCTCCTCCTCCCTCCGGATCTGTTCACGGTGGACCGGTCTCTGATCAGGACTACACAGACTGGTTCATATAGAGGATCAGGACTAACTGAGACTGGTTCTTATAGAGGATCAGGACCAGGTAAAGGATCCTCACTGTATCTTTAGATCAACGAGGGTCTTTGGGGTGAATCCGTGTTTTGGGGTGAAATCAGTGACGTAAAGTGAGCAGCACGTCGAGACCACCAACCAAAACCTTCTCCTTTGGATGAATCGTTCACCTCGTTATCGTGCAGATACTCAGCTTCATCCAACGTCAGACAATCAAACAGAAACAACTTTCATGTTTTTACCAACAACATGGTGGTTTTGTTCACAAGTTCTCTGAACCTGTAAAACAACAACGTTCACATTGAACAACATTTAAAGCTAAACTGCTGCAGAATAAAACATTTACAGACATTCAACGTGATTCCTCAGAGTCGTTCTGTGGAAGCTGAGTCTGTTGATGATGAATATTTACAGACTCGTCTTCATCATCGTCATCCTGATATCAGGACTTCATTAGTTCATGAAGTCACAATCGTGACTTTCAGTCAATAGTTCATCTCCTGCAAAGATCAGAGCTGTTGTGGCTTCATGTGGGCTAACGTCACATTATTATGTATTTTAGTATATTTTAGAGTCACCTTTGTGCCTCTCGTGTCTTACCGTTAAATTAGAGTCACTGAACTAAGCAGACGACTTTGTGACAAACAAATATCCTCCAATCTTTAAAAAAAGATCCAGAAAGTCCTTCAGCAACACCTCCATCAGTCCTGAAGGTGTTTCCAGAGTCCACAGACTCTTCTGAACATCTGGAAACTCATTCTGTCTGTTGATGAATATATTTGTACCAGTTTTATAGGATGTGAAACATCAACAGAAACAAATATCACTAATGAGACCAATGTAATAAAAATGTAGCTTAATGTACAAACTGAACAAGGAGATGTTTGATTTCTGTACCGTCTTTGTTTGGATGATTAAAAAGAGTTACAACTCAGGAACCAGTTTTCACATCTTGTCCACAGGTCACCAGATGAATGTTCTACAGCTGTGAGTTCTTCTGGATCTGGATGGATGTTGGATGTGTTGAGCAGCAGGTTGTTGTGGTGGCACCAAGTGACTGTTTGGGCTTCCTGCTCCCACTGACTGTGCTCCTTGTGTTTGGATAGGAGACCTATTATGGAGTCACCAGAGTCCTTCAGGATGTCAAACTGTTTGTGTAAAGGGACAAGAGACGGGGACAGGACCCAGACCTGGGGGCTCCTGAGGATCAGGACCCAGACCTGGGGGGGTCCTGAGGGTCTGATGAAAGCTGGTTCACCTTAACCCACGTCCTCCTGTCACACAGAAAACACTCTCTCAGTTGTTGCAAAGTTCAGCTCTCTTACCGGCTGCCTCTCTCTCTCTCTCACTCACCTCTCAACACACCCACACACTTCTACAGGAACTCACCTGATTTCCTGTAAATGAAGAGGGGCGGAGCTACAGTGGTCATGTGATCCAGGTACATGAGAACAGGAAGAGAACCCTGATGTGTTTATCAGAAAGTTCAGACTCCATTTTGAGTCACAGAGCAGAAGGAGAGAAGCTGAAGGCTGAGGCAGCGTGAGTGTTGATCCAACATGTGATTGTTTTACTGTCAAAGTGTGTGTGTGTGTGTGTGTGTGTGTGTGTGTGTGTGTGTGTGTGTGTGTGTGTGTGTGTGTGTGTGTGTGTGTGTGTGTGTGTCAATTCCTGTTCTCTCTTGATTCTTGTGTCATGAGCTCACAGTCAGTGTTAATGTTTTACTCTCAGACTGACTTCAGATCAGAAGATGAGTGGTTGTGAGGAGGAAGAGGAGGACGGAGCAGAGTCTCTAGTCTCCGGCTGTCTGTCTATGAAGAGTGATTGGTCCAAAGATGAACCTCTATTCTTCAGTAAAGAACCTGGACCCTCAGACACACAGTAAGAGAACTTCTACTAACTCATTCATAGGAGTCATTTTCAGTTCCTGTACCTCTGACAGTGTTCTCTGTAGATTTAGAGGTTTTGAGTTGAGTTTGAGGTTCTTCCTCTTAGTAGCAGTGACAGCTGTCAGTCACCTAGAAAAGCTGTAATGTAATCTAAGAGGACTACTACAAACTTTAAAAGCTTCTAAATATCTGCAGTAACAGTAGTTTGTGTATTCAGATCTACTTGAATGTCTTTGTTGTTATCAAAGATTCATTCTGAATAAAATCATCTTGATGTTTGCAGAGTTCAGTCCAGACAGAGAGCAGAGTCTCCAGGATCCATCTGTCTGTCTATGAAGAGTGATCGGTCCAAAGATGATCCTCTGAACTTCAGTAGTGAACCTGGACCCTCAGACACACAGTAAGAGACTGTTTTTACTGTGAGCTGACCTGATGAAGATGATGCATTGAGGATGAAGACTAAATGTTCTGCTCAAAGATTTATATTATATTTTCATGAGATGAAGCTCAAAGGTTCACTTCCTACAGATTCAGAGCTTTCAGTGTGAAGCTTTAAATCTTTAGTAAGTGGACCTTTGAGTTCAGACTCTCTCCTCCAGATGTTGATCCTGAAGGTCTAGAACAAACATCATGAGCAGAACTGATGTAAAAGTTCTCTGCTGACAAAAACCAGACAGGAAATGGTCAACTGTACATTTGGAGCTCTTCTGTTTTCATCACGTTTGAATTGATCCTTCATTTGATAGTTGACAGTAGAAAGTGACGGAAAACAGACATGAAGAAGGAAAGTGTGTGGACTTGAACCTGAGACTCCACTGTTACATGCTGTGTGTTAGACTGTTGGTCCACCACAACATGTAGACCTCTTCTGACCTCAGTTCAAACACAACCAACTCAAGCTGAGCTGATCACAGACACTGTGACACAGTAAAGGACATGATCAGCTCTCTTTAATGGAGGACTTTTACTGTGAAGGAGCTGCAGGAAGTGTTGAGTTAGTTATAAACAAACTACAGACAGATCACTAAATGTTTCATCAGACAGCCTGATAGGAAAAGCAGCTGATTAGAGTTCATGAAAGCAGGAGAGTTTCAATAAAAGAACATTTTCATGACAGACTGAACGCTGAATTCAAAGAGAAAAGTAACACTTTAACTGTTCTCTGTGAACATCTGAGCTTCTACACACTTTAGTCCACATCTGGATGTTTTTCATCAACAACCAACAAATCATTTTAGTTCTAAATAAATGTCTTTACAGAGAGAAGAAGAGGAGTCATGATTCTGAGGAGGAGCTGACGTCCAGATCCAGAACCAGAGCTGGACTGCAGACAGCCAGTGAGACCAGAAGTGTCCAAAGTAAGACTGTCCTTTTCTCTGCTGATGTCTTCATGTCTGGAAACAGGACGTGTTGTTTTAATACAGAGACACTTGTTGGATTGAAGGATGTAAACACACAAAGGAAGAAGGTCTCATTGATTCATGATAAACTTGTGTAACAGTTGTGGACAGGGCATGGAAGGAGACCACTCAAAAGATAGATTTCCAGCATTTATTTGCTCCTTCAGAAGACGATATATAACCCATTCATGTCCTTCTGGTCTCTCTCTCTCTGCACATCTGCTCCTGAACATGAACAATATCAGAACTCGAGGACATGAATCTGTGAGGCACCATGTTGGTGACATGACACAGGGCGGCCTGGTGTGATGCAAAGAGAGAATATACAGTTCAATGAAAACAGCTACAAAAATGATATTATACAGTGAGAACAGCTGAGTAACGTGATCTTATGAGCAGTAAACAATGTTCAACATAAACCGTTCAATTTCAAAAGAAAACAAAACAAACGCGGCTTCATTCATCCAAAAAATCCTCAACAATGCAAAACACTGTGAGGGGAAAGATTAAATATAAATAACTTAAGATAAAAATTCACACATACTCAATAAGATCATTAAATGATAAATATAATACATTATAAATAATAATATATACACCTGCATAAATAATCACATTTTAATAAAAATATTTTATTGTTTCTAAATTCTCAGTGACTTCAATAATAACGAGATCAAGTTAAAGGAGCTGTATTTAACATTCATATTTATATTAGTGATTAAATATGAATTCATATCTCATCAACATCTATCATCTCTGTAAAGATATAAAGAGATAATAATTCATAACGTGTTGCTGACCTGGAGACAGCTGCAGGTGGATTAAAGGTCCTTATTCCACCAGACGAGCCGCTCTGATAAAAATACGGTCCTAGTCTGTTTTTTGACGGAGCCGCGGTGTGTTTCAAAGAGTCTAACTGAAAGTTACTTTCACTCACGTGTCCCCGTTTGTAGGTTCAGATATCAGCCTGATTTCATTGTTCACTGATTGTTTTAGTCAAATCAATATCATATCTTCTTTATATGTTCTCTCTGGTTTCTCTGTTTCAGGAGATAGTGGTCTGCAGGAGGTTTTAGATGAACATAAGATCAGTCTGAAGAACAGATGTGAACGTGTGACTGAAGGAAGTGATGAAACAGGAAGTGGAACCCTCCTCAACAGGATCTACACTGAGCTCTACATCACAGAGGGACAGAGTGAAGAGGTTAATACCCAACATGAGGTCAGGCAGCTGGAGTCAGCTTCCAAGAAGAAGAGCCTCCATGACACTCCGATCAAGTGCCACGACATCTTCAAAGCCTCAGCTGACCAACAGAGACGCATCAGAGTCGTTCTGACGAACGGCGTCGCTGGAGTTGGAAAAACCTTCTCGGTGCAGAAGTTCACTCTGGACTGGGCCGAGGGTTTGGAGAACCAAGATGTCAGTCTGGTGGTTCTGCTTTCGTTCAGGGAGCTGAACTTGATCAAAGATGAGCAGTACAGTCTTCTCCAGCTGATCCATGTTTTCCATCCAACATTACAGAAGGTCCCAGCAGAGAAGCTCTCTGTCTGTAAAGTTGTGTTCATCTTTGATGGTCTGGATGAAACCAGACTTTCATTGGATTTCATCAACAATGAGGTCGTGTCTGATGTCACACAGAAGGCATCGGTCAACGTGCTGCTGACGAACCTCATCGAGGGGAAGCTGCTTCCCTCGGCTCTCGTCTGGATAACTTCCAGACCTGCAGCAGCCAATCAGATCCCTCCTTCACGTGTTGACAGGGTGACAGAAGTACGAGGCTTCACCGACCCCCAGAAGGACGAGTACTTCAGGAGGAGGTTCAGTGATGAAGAGCTGTCCAGCAGAATCATCTCACACATCAAGACATCCAGGAGCCTCCACATCATGTGTCTAATCCCAGTCTTCTGCTGGATCACTGCTACAGTTCTGGACCACATGTGGACTACAGACCAGAGAGGAGAACTGCCCAAGACCCTGACTGACATGTACTCACACTTCCTGCTGGTCCAGACAAAGAGGAAGAAGCAGAAGTACCATGAGGGACATGAGACGAGTCCTCAGGAGCTGACGGAGGCTGACAGGGAAGTTCTTCTGAAGCTGGGGAGGCTGGCGTTTGAACATCTGGAGAAAGGAAACATCATGTTCTACCAAGAAGACCTGGAGCAGTGTGGTCTTGATGTCACGGAGGCCTCGGTGTTCTCAGGAGTTTGTACAGAGATCTTCAAAAGAGAGAGCGTGATCTTCCAGAAAACAGTCTACTGCTTTGTTCATCTGAGTGTTCAAGAGTTTCTGGCTGCGGTCTACATGTTCCACTGTTTCACAAACAGGAAGACAGAGGTACTGGAGGACTTCATGGGGAAATACAAGTATTCATCTCTGGAGGACTTCCTGAAGACAGCCATGAAGAAATCCCTTCAAAGTAAAAATGGCCACCTGGACCTGTTTGTCCGCTTCCTTCATGGCCTCTCTCTGGAGTCCAACCAGAGACTCTTAGGAGGCCTGCTGGGTCAGACAGACAACAGTCCAGAAACCATCCAGAGAGCCATCAACAACCTGAAGAAGATGAACATTGATAATATCTCTCCTGACAGAAGCATCAACATCTTCCACTGTCTGATGGAGATGAACGAGCTCTCAGTACATCAGGAGATCCAAGAGTTCCTGAAGTCAGAGAACAAATCAGAGAAGTTTCTCTCAGAGATCCACTGCTCAGCTCTGTCCTACATGCTGCAGATGTCAGAGGAGGTTCTGGATGAGTTGGACCTGAAGAAGTACAACACATCACTGGAGGGACGACTGAGACTGATTCCAGCTGTGAGGAACTGCAGAAAGGCTCAGTAAGTCCAGATGTGATTAACTTCATGAATCAGTGTAGATCAGTAGTTTAGTTCTTCTAATATAGACATTATGAAATTCATATTCTTAAAATAGTGTTCCAGTTGTTTAATACTAAATTATAATTCAGTTATATTTCATCACAGATGTTCTTGATGTTTGAAATGCTGCGAGTGAAAACATGTTTCAGTTTCAGTTGGTTTAGTTTTCACTGTGAAGTTAATGAACACAGTTATTCTATTTATTCCTCATGATTGTTATATTTTATATTGATATCATTCTTCCTCTATTTATCTTCCTTTGGGTGATGGAGGCGACATGCAAACCTGGTGAAACAAATGAAGGACTTTAGAGGTTGTGTTTGAGCTTTCATCACAACATGTAGCAGTATTTTACAGTCATCACTTCATGTACTTTAGTTATTATTACATCAGGAGCTTCTACAAGGTGTCTGACATCATCACACTTACAGGTAACACCTGATTATTTTAACACTATGCTGAAGAGTTTAAATACCATCTGTATCAGGCCACGCCCCCTTCTTAAAGATAGGACCAGAAAACAACAACAAACCAACTTGAGTTCAGGGTTCTACCTCAGACTGTTTACATACATTTACATGAATTGACTTTTAATTTGTATTAATATAGAAACTTCAATAAAGTCAGATGTGAGGTCCTAAAGTATGTGAATGAAGTTTGTATGACAGCATGAAGTAGCCAATGAGAGCACAGGAGGACACATGTTAGACTCCTTCACAGCCAGTGGGCTGTAATGATGGTAGCAGTGAGGCCAGAAAAGAGTCCACATGTTTTCATACGTTGCTGGTTTCCTCCTCAAACTATTCAACATCTTTTCAGGTCAACTGCAGGATGTTGATTCTTTTATCCGTTGCCTCCATGAAGGAGTTCAGATTTCTACTTTAGTAGAATTCACCTTTACCCAGCTGAGTAATAAGAAGTATTGTTATTGTGGTTCACATGAAGTCCTTGTATGTCTCCTAAGATCCAGACCCTGTAGGGTCAGATGGAATGTGATGTACTTCTACTTCAGAGGACAACATTGTAGTTCTACATTTACCTGACAGAGAAATGTTAAATGTTGAAGATTCACATTTGACTCACAAAATAATTAAGAATTAAAATATGAATCATTATTATTTATTAAACTATCCAGCATCATGTAAGCTCCACCTTTAACAGACGTTAACAATAATCTTAATATTATTATTAATGTCATATTATTCGTTTTTTGATACTTTGGCAACATTGTTTTTTAACTTTCATTCCAATAAAGCCACTTTGAATTTAATTAAAAAATATGATTTATCTTTATCTTTCTCCCTTTACTTCAAGTAAATATTTTAATACATTACTTTTACTGAGCAGTATTAATAGTTCTACTACTAATAAGAAACAGTTTTACATCATAAACATGTTTGAGTTCTTCTTCTTCTGCCAAAACCAACATTCCCAGTTAGAGAAAGACTGAAAATAAATCAACAGCGTTTTCCTGAAGGCCTCAAATCACTAAATCTACCCAGAAAAACACACCCAGGTCTGTTCCTCACCGTCAGAAACATCAGAGAAATTCTTTCATCAGTTACTTTAGAGCATGGATTTAATGAGGGGCAGTAAAGTTATTATTATATATATATATATATATATATATATATATATATATATATATATCTGTATATCTGTCGTTTATGTCTTTAAAACACTTTTTTTAAAGTTCTGTGTAGATAAAGGATGTTTTTATCATTAATATAATTATTTAAATTGAGTATGTAACTGTTGCTGATCATGTTGAATGCTGTAACAGTGATTTAGTAGCACAAGAAGAGAAAAGTCATCACATCAGAGAACTGATTCAGTGATGTCAGTTACACATCAATATATATCTGAGGTTTAGCATTAGCATTAGCCACATTAGCCTCCATAAACTGCTTCATACGAGACAAAGACTGTCGCTGTAAAACTCCAGAGTGTTGAACCGAGAAATGTTGCATTTTATTGTTCATGAATTCAACTTTTCATTTTAAAGTTTCATTATTTACATCGTCCTGTTTTTAAATCATTTAATTTGTTCTTTTACTCAGAAATAAACTCTTTTATAAAGATCTTATGAACACCATGTTATGTGTTTAATGCTGATTCACTGAAACATATTTCTGATGACATCATGTTGAAAGTAATGCAGCCTCTTTGGTTTAATTGTGTTGAATATGTTCATTTAATCACATACAGGTCTAATAATATCAAGTAATGTGTCTCAGTCCTGTAACATTGCTCAGCTGTCTCTGGATGTGTTGGAGGTGAACCTGACAGCAGCAGGGAGCTCTAGTTGTTAAACTGCTTCTCTAATGAAGAAGGCTTCATGCTGACTTTGTGGAGACAGACATGGGATCAGATCACACTGACAGACTGGACATTATGGAAGCCTCAATGTAACCACACTTTGTCTCCCTTCATCTGCACATTAAAGAGAAACAAAGATTAAAAGTCTGCAGGGAGGAGAGAGAGTGATGAGAGTTATTGTTTCATGTGCAACACAGTGAGATGAGATTAGCTGAACCACTGATGTGAAGAGCTAATGTTCATCAAAACAGGAAGCAGGAAGTAAATATTAAATGTCCTCTTTCATAATAATATGTTGAAATATTTGTGTCATTCCAGACTTTCTGCCTGTCAACTCTCAGAGACTCACGTTGAAGTTGTGGCCTCAGCTCTGAAGTCCAACCCCTCCCATCTGAGAGAGCTGGACCTGAGTTACAACTACAACCTGGAGGATTCAGGAGTGAAGCTGCTGTTTGCTGGACTGGAGAGTCCACACTGTCGACTGGAGACTCTGAGGTCAGTTCACTAATTTATGTATGTATTTATTTGTATTTAGGTGTTCAATTAAAATACCAAAATCTCCTCAGGCAAAGGCCCGGAACATTACGATGCACTATTGCACTATTTAGAAGCGTAGTAGTAGTAACGTCTCTGTGTCAACAACTGTCAAATAAAGAAAATACACATCAATTATATTTTAACAATTATTATTCTTTTAACTGGATGAATTATAAATAATACATAGAAATACATCAATAAATGGTTTTCTCATTTCAAGTAAAATAATGTCTGGATTAAAGAATAACTGACAGAAAGCTTTCGTAAAATGTGCATCTTAAAATAAAGTAATTCATTTTAGAAAAATGAATTTCACTGAATTTTCCTGCAGCTTTAAATTCAGTTCATTCAGGTTGAAGTGATGTCAATCAGAAATCAATATTATATTTTTCTTATATTCTAAAAAGATACATTAGTGAGCATGGACTTCATCTGTGGTCTTTAAACCACTTGTTTCAGCTCTATTGTCTCTGGTCACATCATTGGACAGTGAACTCATGTGTTCGGATTCTGATCTCAGGTTTATTTTCTGTGACTTCATTTCAGATGTGAGATGGTACGTTTGCTCCAAAGAGTTGTTCTTTGTCTCGTAGTATCGCTTCATTCACCGCTTTGAATAATCGTTGTGGTCTCTGAACATGTGAGACAAACTGATTTTAAACTGCCCGTGTGGAGAATTAACCTCTCGTGTCTATTCTTGGTTATAGACTCTGGTCTCGCTGACCACTCTCCTCTATTTGGAGAACGTCATGTGAAATAGCTGCTGTGACTCACGTAATTGTCGTATTCTTCTTTCTCTTTCCTCGTCTCCCCCCCTGTGTCACGGTGTGTGAACATCTGACTCGAGTCAGTAAACTTGTCAGAATACTCTTATCTGATTGGCTGAGCTGCATCACGTGATGTGATTTACAACGCATTGGTCGGCGTGTTTCCTGCACCGCTGAACAAGTACCGTAAAGGCTGAAAAAGGTGCGCCGGTTAAAATAGAAGCGCTCCGTCAAAATAGAATCGGTTTTAGGTCCTGGGTCCGGATACAACGGCGTCTGGGTCCGGATCCGGACCGCGGCCCGCCTGTTAGTGACCCCTGCTGTAGAGTGTGTGAGGAAGATGAAGGAGGAGGATGAAGATCTGATGACAGCAGATACAAACTCTGTGTAAACAGAGAGAGACTTGAATGCAAAGCTGAATGAAGGTGAAGTTGTGAACTGTGGAGATCTTCATGATATCAGAAGCTGATGAGGCTGCTACAGAGACAACCACACAGCTGCTGTGGTGAGATTAAAGCAGAGCTCAGAGTAATAAGCAGCAGCCTAACACAGGCCCACACGTCTCCACAGAGCAGGCTTTGAGAACACAAGTCTCTGTTGTCATTACTAGAACAAGATGTCAGCTGAGACCAGTCATAGTGGAAGTGGCTCTTCAACAAGTGATGATGATGAATGACATCATCAAACTGTAGATGTTTAAGCTTCTAACTTGTTTCCAGGTTCTTGTTGACAGCAGGTCTAACTGTGGTTCTGTTTTCATGTTTTGTCTCTTTATCTGAAGACACAGACCTTTAGGTTGCAACAACAAACACATGTTGTTCTTAAAGGGCCGGTTCATATTGGTTCAGGTCTTTCTCAACACAACACTCACGTGTCCAAACGTCCATTCAAGAGTTCTTGGTGTCTGTAATCTGTCCACACTGTCTGTGATGTTCAGGACTAAATCCACAGTCTAGTTCTGTAGAAATGACTTGTAAAGTTGATCTGAACTAATCTGAGGCTTCACGTGTATCAAGTCAGTCTGTTGTGTTTGACAGTGGCTGTATTTGAAACCTCACACTATACGAGCAGTTTGTGCTGATTTGACCAACATGTAGCATGTAGCATGTAGCATGCTAACAAAAGCTAAATCTACAGTGTGACAGAAATACCTGATGTTTTACTGATTCAGAAAGAATCTCCAGTCTACCTCTCCTTCTGTATCCCACAATGCAAAGCGCTGGAACAGCACATTCTTCGTTCTATTTCATAATTAAATTCACTAATGAGAACTTTTGAGGAGAGAAATCAACTTTGTAGATTTCAAATATTGTCAGTTAAATTGATGGTGAATCCACATGTACACACGATGTACTGTGTACACATGTGTACAGTACGTGTACTGTGTAGTACCGTGTACATGTACTGTGTACTACCTTCCTCAGCAGTACGTAGCAGGCGGGTTGAACTCAGTGTTTCCTTGTTGAGCTCAGTGGAGGAAGAGGAACTCAAAGAGGGAATCTGCTCCTCAATAGTCTGTAACTTTGGTTCGTCTGACTCAGACTGCTGAAGCTTCATATTAGTTTCAGCTGAACTTGTGAAGTGATTTCTTCAGTGTAGTTGTGTTATGAAGGGACCACTTCACACTCAGTCTGACAGGAGGAATGATTACTGCCACCAAGAACTCTGGTGATGGACAGATGACATGAAGACACACCTGAACACATGTGGACCTCTCCTGTTGAACACATGAAGCTACTAAGCTACCAGATACACAAAGAAGAAGCTCATGGAACCAATGAAGTCATGAACCGTCTTTGAGTCCAACAGGTCTGATCTGATCTTGATCCTCTAGTTGCAGACCTGACTGAGACCAGCAGCATGGTGTTCATCTGTGTTGACATCAATAGGTGATGAATGTTGTGGTGACATTTGGATGATGTGTGTAGAAGGCTGACATGATGATGATCCACAATAACACAACGACAAAGAGAAAAGCTCATTGATGAGGACAGAGTCATGTTGAGCTACACATTTACAACATGAACACATCTGATTGGATTATAAATGGATTCTTATCTTCTTCATTTATTCTTTATTCAGGTTGTGGAGCTGCAGGTTGACAGAGATCAGCTGGTCTTCTCTGGTCTCAGCTCTGAAGTCCAACCCCTCCTCCCATCTGAGAGAACTGAATCTGAGTTTAAACTACAACCTGAAGGATTCAGGAGTGAAGCTGCTGTGTGATCTTGTGGAGAGTCCACACTGTAGACTGGAGACTCTGAGGTCAGTTCACTAATTTATGAAAAAACACAACTTACATCCATAAAGTTGTAAATTAGTTTTTATTCATATTTTCATGTTTCTTGAACTAATTTTATTCTGCAGTGACAAAAGAATGTTCTCTTAAAGAACCTGTAGAACATGTCCACTGTTAGTTGTTAAAGTAAATGAATGTTTCTAGTTGTTGGTCAATGGTCACATCTGTAGACAGAAGATCCTCTGAACTAATACTTGTTTTATATTGATGACGTTTACTTGATGAATAGAAATGTTTCTTTTGGTTTCTGTTCATTTAAATGTGTTTTCACAAATAATATCTGATCATTGATGTTGATCTTTAGGACACACACACACACACACGCACGCACGCACACACACACACACACACACACACACACATAGAGATCGAGTCATATTTCATAAAACAGCTGTTTAAAGGATCAATATAGTCTTGATCCTCTAGTTGCAGACCTGACTGAGACCAGCAGCATGGTGTTCATCTGTGTTGACATCAATAGGTGATGAATGTTGTGGTGACATTTGGATGATGTGTGTAGAAGGCTGACATGATGATGATCCACAATAACACAACGACAAAGAGAAAAGCTCATTGATGAGGACAGAGTCATGTTGAGCTACACATTTACAACATGAACACATCTGATTGGATTATAAATGGATTCTTATCTTCATCATTTATTCTTTATTCAGGTTGATGTACTGCAGTTTGTCAGAGATCAGCTGTTCTTCTCTGGCCTCAGCTCTGAAGTCCAACCCCTCCTCCCATCTGAGAGAACTGGATCTGAGTAACAACGACCTGAAGGATTCAGATGTGAAGCTGCTGTGTGATCTTGTGGAGAGTCCACACTGTAGACTGGAGACTCTGAGGTCAGTAGAGGGTTGGACTCAGTCCATGCTGGTTCCAGCAGTACTGAACTAAACACTGATCCAGTATTTCCTGTAAACCTCCAACCTTCTCAGTGAAGCTGTGAGAGGAGAACGCTGACAGGCTTCAGGATTGGACAGAAAGTCAGCCAATCAGACGAGCCAGAAGCTTGTTGTGATCATGTGTTTGAGTTGATGTGAAGACGACTGTTGTTGTTGTGTTCAAGTCTGCAGGAAATCCCGCTGTTTATCAGCTGACAGCATCTCAACACGTATAGAGACAGTGGTCCTCATCCATCAATCTGATCTGATCTGTTCTCTCTCATTGGAATATTTCAAAGAGATGAGACGTTCAAATGTCAGTGAGACTGTGGTTTTTATCAGCTTTGAACCCATCATTACAGTGAGCAGTGAACACCTCTCTGTTTCTGCAGTCGTGATGCGTTCAGGACCCTCAGCTCTTTATCTCCACTGTGTACTTGAGTGAAATGTGCAGAGTGAACAGACTTGATGTCCAAAGTGTCTGCAGGTGTGTGAGCTTGGAGCTCAGTGTGTTCACTCCAATACGTTAAGATGAGAGCTGAAAGGACTGAAGTCCTGCTGCTCTTTCTACTGGATGAGCTGCATCACTGACTGACAGCTGATGAAGGGAGTCTCTGCAAACACTCGTTCATCTCTTCTTCTTCTTCTCTCCTCAGATGGAAGAATTCTCACTCAGACTGAGTCCACCATCATCTCTGTGATCCTCTGGATCTGATCAGAGGATCATCAGAGGATCTGGACTCCTCCAGTCCTGCTGCTCCTCACTGCACCTGGACCTGGATTTAGTTTAGTCCTTTGGTTCCTTCATGTGTTGTGACCCTAAAGTGTCTCTGCTGATGAGTTGTGTTCATGACAACATGACAGTAGATGAACACATGTAAATGATGTTTCTGCTTTGCTTCCTGTTGCAGCTCCTCCCTGTGGAACGATGGAGTTCTGCACTTTATTTACTCATATTTCTCAGTAACAGTGAGAGTTGATGGCACATGTATGAAGTTACCTTATTACCACCAATACCAGCCTTTTCTCATGTTATAACAGACTCAGATTAGCTTGTAACAAACAGGAAGAGAAGATAAAACCTGAACCTGAACTCAATAAATACATAAAAATATCTTTTATTTTCATGTTTTCATTCCGTCTTCACATCATGTTCATCGTAGTTTGTTCTTTGTTCTTTAGTGATCTGTTGTATTTAAAGTTACTGTGAGGAACTTTAACTTAGTGGTGGTTCTGTCGCCCCCTGTGGTCTAAAGTGGTAGTGTCTCTGAGCTCCAGACTCTCTTTAGAAAACCTCTCATGTTACTGCAGCAGGTCTGACAGTCTGCACCTCTCAGTCCAGGTTCTGGTTCTCCCGTGCCTCCCTTCCCTCCAGCGGGTCCAGCAATACGTCCTGGGTCTCCAGCAGCGTGGTGTCGCTGTTGACTCCCAGAGAGGAGAAGCTCTGCTCCTGGAGGAGGAGGTGGAGGAGGAGGAGGAGGAGGAGGAGGAGGAGGAGGAGCTGATGCTGCCGGGAGCTGAGCTCTCCTCCTCCCTCCGGATCTGTTCACGGTGGACCGGTCTCTGATCAGGACTACACTGAGACTGGTTCATATAGAGGATCAGGACTACACTGAGACTGGTTCATATAGAGGATCAGGACTAACAGACTGGTTCAGGACCAGGTAAAGGATCCTCACTGTCTCTTTAGATCAACGAGGGTCTTTGGGGTGAATCCGTGTTTTGGGGTGAAATCAGTGACGTAAAGTGAGCAGCACGTCGAGACCACCAACCAAAACCTTCTCCTTTGGATGAATCGTTCACCTCGTTATCGTGCAGATACTGAGCTTCATCCAACGTCAGACAATCAAACAGAAACAACTTTCATGTTTTTACCAACAACATGGTGGTTTTGTTCACAAGTTCTCTGAACCTGTAAAACAACAACGAGTTCTCAAACTGGCTTCACAGCAACGTTCACATTGAACAACATTTAAAGCTAAACTGCTGCAGAATAAAACATTTACAGACATTCAACGTGATTCCTCAGAGTCGTTCTATGGAAGCTGAGTCTGTTGATGATGAATATTTACAGACTCGTCTTCATCATCGTCATCCTGATATCAGGACTTCATTAGTTCATGAAGTCACAATCGTGACTTTCAGTCAATAGTTCATCTCCTGCAAAGATCAGAGCTGTTGTGGCTTCATGTGGTCTAACGTCACATTATTATGTATTTTAGTATATTTTAGAGTAACGTTTGTGCCTCTCGTGTCTTACCGTTAAATTAGAGTCACTGAACTAAGCAGACGACTTTGTGACTAATAAATATCCTCCAGTCTTTAAAAGAAGATCCAGAAAGTCCTTCAGCAACACCTCCATCAGTCCTGAAGGTGTTTTTATGGCGGTTGGCAAACAGCTTTCGGGCGCTTTACCGCCACCCACTGACCTGGAGTGTGGACTAAGGACTCTAATGCGACAACCAAATGAAAAGAAATACATATATATATATATATATACACACATACATATATGTGTGTAAATAAATAAATATTAAAATATATATAAATATCTATATACATATAGAAAAAATAGAAGAAAAAAATAATTAATTTTTAGTCTGGTTGACTCTAAAAAGTTTCCAACATGTCACTGAAGCTTCTCTTTAGTACATTAATGATATTCTCCTCTCACATCTCGCTTAGACCTTTTTTCAAAACTTCTCTCGCTGACTCGTTTCTTCTTCTTCACAAAATTCAGTTTCCATTGTTATGCTTTCCGATAACACAGAGGGAACTGTTCACACCAGTATGGACACTCCTTAGTCTTGTCATAATCATCTCCTCTTGTTTAGCTTCTGACTTACTTATATTTACATTAACATTATTTCTTCCACTCTTCAAAGCCCCTTTTGCTGCTTTATCCGCCTTCTCGTTGCCATCGACTCCAACATGGACCCACACAAAATGAACAGCCGTCCGCATTTGATGGATTCTTAAAAATGATTGTAGTATTTCAGACAGTAAATCCTCTCTGCTTCTGGAGCGGCAACATTTCAAACTTGTTAGCGCTGCACATGAGTCTGATGCAATTACCACTAAGCGTCTGCTAAATGACTGTAATGTAGTGATCTTATCAGACCCATATATATATATATATATAGGTTACAGTCAATTTAGCATCATATCCTCATGTTTGATGATTCTGCAGTTTTAGGCAAATTATAAAACTAAAGTCAGTAGAATAATCAAGGAATGTCATTTAAAACAATGTTTATTGTTTCATAAAAAGGATGGCATTGTGGTGGAACATGGTTTTCATAATTCAATAACTGCTCCCTATGTGGTTCAAGAGTTCTTTAGAATCCTGTAAAGTATCAGCTTCATTCTTCTTCTTCTCGGTTGGTTCCATAAATACCACATTGTGTTGAGGAGGTCGTTCCTCTGAACAGAGCCACTGACTTCAGAAGTGAAGTGAGTCTCTTCTTTGCTCACTAGGACCTTATGACCACGCTGGGACTCCACTATGAACAGACAGCAAACCAAACCACCTGTCTGTCACAGTGTTCTCGCCTGTCTGTGGACTCTGTCTAACCAGGACTCATGTAGGGGCGTGGCCGACAGATTCAACATTTCAAAATCTACACTTTCAACACATCTCCATCACTTCTGTTCCCTGGTCACGACACATCTGTCCCGTTGCATTTGGTGGCCGACAGGGGAAGCACTCCACACGTCCCAGTTACACTTTCAAACAGCTGGATTTACAAATACAGTCTGTGCTGTTCATGGATGTCACATTCCCATTGTTAGACCACATTGCAACAATCCCAGAGCCTCTTATAACCGGAAACTATTCTATCCCATCGTCCAACAGGAAACGGAGCTTCTGTCGTGTCAGTGAAGGTCACCCTGGTTGGCATGATGCCAGAGCATTTGGCATCATTGATGTTGCTCTGCTTTAGGAAGAGGATCCTCAGGCCCTGGTCCAGGAGGGAACGCACATCATCAGTGATTCAGCTCATCCTCTGTGGAGAACGCTGATGAAACCCTACCGGGATAATGAGCACCGAACCGCCAGGCAGCGGCGCTTTAACCAAAAGCTGGCTGCAGCTCGTGTGGCCATCGAGCTTTTGATCCTCCTGAAATCCAAGTTCAGGAGGATCAAACGTCTGCACATGAAGGAAGTGGCAAATATCAAAGCAACTGTCACAGCATGTTGCATTCTTCACAAGATTTGTTTGGAGTCAGGTGACCAACTTGATGAAGATGAGCACGGTCTTCATGGCAAAGGTGGGATCTGCAGAGCTCAGGTAATGATGGTCATCTACAGAGACACACAAATCATGTTATTAAGGTATCGTACTTGTTTTTACTCACCAGCTGTCAGTCGATCAGCTGTTTCTCTTTTCATTTCTAACTGGACAGGATCCTTCATCATCCCTCATGATGATCGTTACTTTGTCCGTTGTTGCAGGTTTAACCGAGGTCCTTCAGGTCCTTCAGGGCCTTCAGGGCCCTTTATGTCCCCGATTCCTTGAGGAGAAAAGACCTCAGCTGCTTGAAGTGGAGCAGATCTACTGTGGGAACAACAGACACGCCCTTCACAGTGATCGCTGTTGTGTGTGTGTGTGTGTGTGTGTGTGTGTGTTGCTGATTTTCCAGATGTCGTTCAAGAATGTTTTTCTTATGCTTTAATGTAACAGTACAATAAATAACTAATACATTTAACAGAACTAATCATCTTAACGGGCATATGAGATGTTTATGATATTTTATATTTAATCTCAAAAATGTAACAAATGTATTTTCAATATGTTGAGGTCACACAAATGGGATTTTCCAAAACAATAAATGTACTTTTCACAGTGCTCTTTAAGTTTGGATGTGTTTTTATGTATTTAACTATATTATTATTATAATTGAGGATGTAAGATTGGGCATATTTTAGTTCTTGGATGTCATATTTATTGAAACATTGATATAAATAAATACATGTGAAGATGGCATCATTTCTAAATCATACAACCGTAAATTTAAGAAATGTAAAACCTGAAGCAGCAGTCCAAACATCACAGCTCCATAAACCGGCTGCACACCTGCTCCCACTGACTGTGCTCCTTGTGTTTGGATAGGAGACCTATTATGGAGTCACCAGAGTCCTTCAGGATGTCAAACTGTTTGTGTAAAGGGACAAGAGACGGGGACAGGACCCAGACCTGGGGGGCTCCTGGGGGTCTGATGAAAGCTGGTTCACCTTAACCCACGTCCTCCTGTCACACAGAAAACACTCTCTCAGTTGTTGCAAAGTTCAGCTCTCTTACCGGCTGCCTCTCTCTCTCTCCCCTCTCAACACACCCACACACTTCTACAGGAACTCAGCTGATTTCCTGTAAATGAAGAGGGGCGGAGCTACAGTGGTCATGTGATCCAGGTACATGAGAACAGGAAGAGAACCCTGATGTGTTCATCAGAAAGTTCAGACTCCATTTTGAGTCACAGAGCAGAAGGAGAGAAGCTGAAGGCTGAGGCAGGGTGAGTGTTAATCCAACATGTGATTGTTTTACTGTCAAAGTGTGTGTGTGTGTGTGTGTGTGTGTGTGTGTGTGTGTGTGTGTGTGTGTGTGTGTGTGTGTGTGTGTGTGTGTGTGTGTGTGTGTGTGTGTGTGTGTGTGACTTCCTGTTCTCTCCTCTTGATTCTTGTGTCGTGAGCTCACAGTCAGTGTTAATGTTTTTCTCTCAGACTGACTTCAGATCAGAAGATGAGTGGTTGTGAGGAGGAAGAGGAGGACGGAGCAGAGTCTCTAGTCTCCGGCTGTCTGTCTATGAAGAGTGATTGGTCCAAAGATCTTCCTCTAGTCTTCAGTAAAGAACCTGGACCCTCAGACACACAGTAAGAGAACTTCTACTAACTCATTCATAGGAGTCATTTTCAGTTCCTGTACCTCTGACAGTGTTCTCTGTAGATTTAGAGGTTTTGAGTTGAGTTTGAGGTTCTTCCTCTTAGTAGCAGTGACAGCTGTCAGTCACCTAGAAAAGCTGTGATGTAATCTAAGAGGACTACTACAAACTTTAAAAGCTTCTAAATATCTGCAGTAACAGTAGTTTGTGTATTCAGATCTACTTGAATGTCTTTGTTGTTATCAAAGATTCATTCTGAATAAAATCATCTTGATGTTTGCAGAGTTCAGTCCAGACAGAGAGCAGAGTCTCCAGGATCCATCTGTCTGTCTATGAAGAGTGATCGGTCCAAAGATCAACCTCCAGTCTTCAGTAGTGAACCTGGACCCTCAGACACACAGTAAGAGACTGTTTTTACTGTGAGCTGACCTGATGAAGATGATGCATTGAGGATGAAGACTAAATGTTGTGCTCAAAGATTTATATTATATTTTCATGAGATGAAGCTCAAAGGTTCACTTCCTACAGATTCAGAGCTTTCAGTGTGAAGATTTAAATCTTTAGTAAGTGGACCTTTGAGTTCAGACTCTCTCCTCCAGATGTTGATCCTGAAGGTCTAGAACAAACATCATGAGCAGAACTGATGTAAAAGTTCTCTGCTGACAAAAACCAGACAGGAAATGGTCAACTGTACATTTGGAGCTCTTCTGTTTTCATCACGTTTGAATTGATCCTTCATTTGATAGTTGACAGTAGAAAGTGACAGAAAACAGACATGAAGAAGGAAAGTGTGTGGACTTGAACCTGAGACTCCACTGTTACATGCTGTGTGTTAGACTGTTGGTCCACCACAACATGTAGACCTCTTCTGACCTCAGTTCAAACACAACCAACTCAAGCTGAGCTGATCACAGACACTGTGACACAGTAAAGGACATGATCAGCTCTCTTTAATGGAGGACTTTTACTGTGAAGGAGCTGCAGGAAGTGTTGAGTTAGTTATAAACAAACTACAGACAGATCACTAAATGTTTCATCAGACAGCCTGATAGGAAAAGCAGCTGATTAGAGTTCATGAAAGCAGGAGAGTTTCAATAAAAGAACATTTTCATGACAGACTGAACGCTGAATTCAAAGAGAAAAGTAACACTTTAACTGTTCTCTGTGAACATCTGAGCTTCTACACACTTTAGTCCACATCTGGATGTTTTTCATCAACAACCAACAAATCATTTTAGTTCTAAATAAATGTCTTTACAGAGAGAAGAAGAGGAGTCATGATTCTGAGGAGGAGCTGACGTCCAGATCCAGAACCAGAGCTGGACTGCAGACAGCCAGTGAGACCAGAAGTGTCCAAAGTAAGACTGTCCATTTCTCTGCTGATGTCTTCATGTCTGGAAACAGGACGTGTTGTTTTAATACAGAGACACTTGTTGGATTGAAGGATGTAAACACACAAAGGAAGAAGGTCTCATTGATTCATGATAAACTTGTGTAACAGTTGTGGACAGGGCATGGAAGGAGACCACTCAAAAGATAGATTTCCAGCATTTATTTGCTCCTTCAGAAGACGATATATAACCCATTCATGTCCTTCTGGTCTCTCTCTCTCTGCACATCTGCTCCTGAACATGAACAATATCAGAACTCGAGGACATGAATCTGTGAGGCGCCATGTTGGTGACATGACACAGGGCGGCCTGGTGTGATGCAAAGAGAGAATATACAGTTCAATGAAAACAGCTACAAAAATGATATTATACAGTGAGAACAGCTGGGTAACGTGATCTTATGAGCAGTAAACAATGTTCAACATAAACCGTTCAATTTCAGAAGAAAACAAAACAAACGCGGCTTCATTCATCCAAAAAATCCTCAACAATGCAAAACACTGTGAGGGGAAAGATTAAATATAAATAACTTATTAAGATAAAAATTCACACATACCCCATAAGATCATTAAATGATAAATAAAATACATTATAAATAATAATATATACACCTGCATAAATAATCACATTTTAATAAAAATATTTTATTGTTTCCAAATTCTCAGTGACTTCAATAATAACGAGATCAAGTTAAAGGAGCTGTATTTAACATTCATATTTATATTAGTGATTAAATATGAATTCATATCTCATCAACATCTATCATCTCTGTAAAGATATAAAGAGATAATAATTCATAACGTGTTGCTGACCTGGAGACAGCTGCAGGTGGATTAAAGGTCCTTATTCCACCAGACGAGCCGCTCCGTGTTTTAGAAGCGTCTCTGATAAAAATACGGTCCTAGTCTGTTTTTTGACGGAGCCGCGGTGTGTTTCAAAGAGCAGATCGATCCGGGCAATATAACCAACAGGCTCTGTGTGAGGAATATGAACTCAATGTGAGGATGAATGTATTTATAACAACTAAAACACAGACACACATCTTTGATCCACGTCGTTCATAACTGGACTTTTAACAGTCGCTCTATTAACTTTGTCTGTCGGCTACAGCTCAACAAAACAGGAAATAAGAACAATCAACACATAGTTGATGGAATGTTCTCAATAACGGTCTCCTCCCTCAAACCAAAGCCACGTCTGTAGCTACACTTACTGGATCAACACTGTCTGTGCTGGTGACCAGAGAGAAAGCTCTCTGTGTTCACATCTCACTACTTTAGTAGCTTCTAACTGAATCTAACTGAAAGTTACTTTCACTCACGTGTCCCCGTTTGTAGGTTCAGATATCAGCCTGATTTCATTGTTCACTGATTGTTTTAGTCAAATCAATATCATATCTTCTTTATATGTTCTCTCTGGTTTCTCTGTTTCAGGAGATAGTGGTCTGCAGGAGGTTTTAGATGAACATAAGATCAGTCTGAAGAACAGATGTGAACGTGTGACTGAAGGAAGTGATGAAACAGGAAGTGGAACCCTCCTCAACAGGATCTACACTGAGCTCTACATCACAGAGGGACAGAGTGAAGAGGTTAATACCCAACATGAGGTCAGGCAGCTGGAGTCAGCTTCCAAGAAGAAGACCCTCCATGACACTCCGATCAAGTGCCACGACATCTTCAAAGCCTCAGCTGACCAACAGAGACGCATCAGAGTCGTTCTGACGAACGGCGTCGCTGGAGTTGGAAAAACCTTCTCGGTGCAGAAGTTCACTCTGGACTGGGCCGAGGGTTTGGAGAACCAAGATGTCAGTCTGGTGGTTCTGCTTTCGTTCAGGGAGCTGAACTTGATCAAGGATGAGCAGTACAGTCTTCTCGAGCTGATCCGTGTTTTCCATCCAACATTACAGAAGGTCCCAGCAGAGAAGCTCTCTGTCTGTAAAGTTGTGTTCATCTTTGATGGTCTGGATGAAACCAGACTTTCATTGGATTTCATCAACAATGAGGTCGTGTCTGATGTCACACAGAAGGCATCGGTCAACGTGCTGCTGACGAACCTCATCGAGGGGAAGCTGCTTCCCTCGGCTCTCGTCTGGATAACTTCCAGACCTGCAGCAGCCAATCAGATCCCTCCTTCACGTGTTGACAGGGTAACAGAAGTACGAGGCTTCACCGACCCCCAGAAGGACGAGTACTTCAGGAGGAGGTTCAGTGATGAAGAGCTGTCCAGCAGAATCATCTCACACATCAAGACATCCAGGAGCCTCCACATCATGTGTCTAATCCCAGTCTTCTGCTGGATCACTGCTACAGTTCTGGACCACATGTGGACTACAGACCAGAGAGGAGAGTTGCCCAAGACCCTGACTGACATGTACTCACACTTCCTGCTGGTCCAGACAAAGAGGAAGAAGCAGAAGTACCATGAGGGACATGAGACGAGTCCTCAGGAGCTGACGGAGGCTGACAGGGAAGTTCTTCTGAAGCTGGGGAGGCTGGCGTTTGAACATCTGGAGAAAGGAAACATCATGTTCGACCAAGAAGACCTGGAGCAGTGTGGTCTTGATGTCACGGAGGCCTCGGTGTTCTCAGGAGTTTGTACAGAGATCTTCAAAAGAGAGAGTGTGATCTTCCAGAAAACAGTCTACTGCTTTGTTCATCTGAGTGTTCAAGAGTTTCTGGCTGCAGTCTACATGTTCCACTGCTTCACAAACAGGAACACAGAGGTACTGAAGGACTTCATGGGAGAAGATGACAAGTATTCATCTCTGGAGGACTTCTTTTCATTCCTGGGTAGTGATGAGGAGGAGGATGAGGAGGAGGATGAGGAGGAGGATGAGGAGGAGGATGAGGAGGAGGATGAGGAGGAGGATGAGGAGGAGGATGAGGAGGATGACAGTCTTCATGGTGAATGGGACACTGATTCATCTCTGGATGTCTTCCTGAAGAGAGCCATGGAGAAATCCCTCAAAAGTAAAAATGGCCACCTGGACCTGTTTGTCCGCTTCCTTCATGGCCTCTCTCTGGAGTCCAACCAGAGACTCTTAGGAGGCCTGCTGGGTCAGACAGACAACAGTCCAGAAATCATCCAGAGAGCCATCAACAACCTGAAGGAGATGAGGAGTTATCAAATCTCTCCTGACAGAAGCATCAACATCTTCCACTGTCTGATGGAGATGAACGAGCTCTCAGTACATCAGGAGATCCAAGAGTTCCTGAAGTCAGAGAACAGATCAGAGAAGAAACTCTCAATGATCCACTGCTCAGCTCTGGCCTACATGCTGCAGATGTCAGAGGAGGTTCTGGATGAGTTGGACCTGGAGAACTACAACACATCAGATGAGGGACGATGGAGACTGATTCCAGCTGTGAGGAACTGCAGAAAGGCTCAGTAAGTCCAGATGTGATTAACTTGATGAATCAGTGTAGATCAGTAGTTTAGTTCTTCTAATATAGACATTATGAAATTCATATTCTTAAAATAGTGTTCCAGCTGTTTAATACTAAATTATAATTCAGTTATATTTCATCACAGATGTTCTTGATGTTTGAAATGATGCGAGTGAAAACATGTTTCAGTTTCAGTTGGTTTAGTTTTCACTGTGAAGTTAATGAACACAGTTATTCTATTTATTCCTCATGATTGTTATATTTTATATTGATATCATTCTTCCTCTATTTATCTTCCTTTGGGTGATGGAGGCGACATGCAAACCTGGTGAAACAAATGAAGGACTTTAGAGGTTGTGTTTGAGCTTTCATCACAACATGTAGCAGTATTTTACAGTCATCACTTCATGTACTTTAGTTATTATTACATCAGGAGCTTCTACAAGGTGTCTGACATCATCACACTTACAGGTAACACCTGATTATTTTAACACTATGCTGAAGAGTTTAAATACCATCTGTATCAGGCCACGCCCCCTTCTTAAAGATAGGACCAGAAAACAACAACAAACCAACTTGAGTTCAGGGTTCTACCTCAGACTGTTTACATACATTTACATGAATTGACTTTTAATTTGTATTAATATAGAAACTTCAATAAAGTCAGATGTGAGGTCCTAAAGTATGTGAATGAAGTTCGTATGACAGCATGAAGTAGCCAATGAGAGCGCAGGAGGACACATGTTAGACTCCTTCACAGCCAGTGGGCTGTAATGATGGTAGCAGTGAGGCCAGAAAAGAGTCCACATGTTTTCATACGTTGCTGGTTTCCTCCTCAAACTATTCAACATCTTTTCAGGTCAACTGCAGGATGTTGATTCTTTTATCCGTTGCCTCCATGAAGGAGTTCAGATTTCTACTTTAGTAGAATTCACCTTTACCCAGCTGAGGAATAAGAAGTATTGTTATTGTGGTTCACATGAAGTCCTTGTATGTCTCCTAAGATCCAGACCCTGTAGGGTCAGATGGAATGTGATGTACTTCTACTTCAGAGGACAACATTGTAGTTCTACATTTACCTGACAGAGAAATGTTAAATGTTGAAGATTCACATTTGACTCACAAAATAATTAAGAATTAAAATATGAATTATTATTATTTATTAAACTATCCATCATCATGTAAGCTCCACCTTTAACAGACGTTAACAATAATCTTAATATTATTATTAATGTCATATTATTCCGTATTTTGATACTTTGGCAACATTGTTTTTTAACTTTCATGCCAATGAAGCCACTTTGAATTTAATTAAAAAATATGATTTATCTTTATCTTTCTCTCTTTACTTAAAGTAAATATTTTAATACATTACTTTTACTGAGCAGTATTAATAGTTCTACTAATAATAAGAAACAGTTTTACATCATAAACATGTTTGAGTTCTTCTTCTTCTTCTTCTGTCAAAACCAACATTCCCAGTTAGAGAAAGACTGAAAAATAAATCAACAGCGTTTTCCTGAAGGCCTCAAATCACTAAATCTACCCAGAAAAACACACCCAGGTCTGTTCCTCACCGTCAGAAACATCAGAGAAATTCACTTAACGGAGATATTCACTTATGAAAAGAAATATGAATCTCCTGCTTTGACAAAACATCACTGTTACATTAGAGCATGGATTTAATGAGGGGCAGTAAAGTTATTATTATATATATATATATATATATATATATATATATATATATATATTTAAAACACTTTTTTAAAGTTCTGTATAGATAAAGGATGTTTTTATCATTAATATAATTATTTAAATTGAGTATGTAACTGTTGCTGATCAAGTTGAATGCTGTAACAGTGATTTAGTAGCACAAGAAGAGAAAAGTCATCACATCAGAGAACTGATTCAGTGATGTCAGTTACACATCAATATATATCTGAGGTTTAGCATTAGCATTAGCCACATTAGCCTCCATAAACTGCTTCATACAAGACAAAGACTGTCGCTGTAAAACTCCAGAGTGTTGAACCGAGAAATGTTGCATTTTATTGTTCATGAATTCAACTTTTCATTTTAAAGTTTCATTATTTACATCGTCCTGTTTTTAAATCTTTTAATTTGTTCTTTTACTCAGAAATAAACTCTTTTATAAAGATCTTATGAACACCATGTTGTGTGTTTAATGCTGATTCACGGAAACATATTTCTGATGACATCATGTTGAAAGTAATGCAGCCTCTTTGGTTTAATTGTGTTGAATATGTTCATTTAATCACATACAGGTCTAATAATATCAAGTAATGTGTCTCAGTCCTGTAACATTGCTCAGCTGTCTCTGGATGTGTTGGAGGTGAACCTGACAGCAGCAGGGAGCTCTAGTTGTTAAACTGCTTCTCTAATGAAGAAGGCTTCATGCTGACTTTGTGGAGACAGACATGGGATCAGATCACACTGACAGACTGGACATTATGGAAGCCTCAATGTAACCACACTTTGTCTCCCTTCATCTGCACATTAAAGAGAAACAAAGATTAAAAGTCTGCAGGGAGGAGAGAGAGTGATGAGAGTTATTGTTTCATGTGAAACACAGTGAGATGAGATTAGCTGAACCACTGATGTGAAGAGCTAATGTTCATCAAAACAGGAAGCAGGAAGTAAATATTAAATGTCCTCTTTCATAACAATATGTTGAAATATTTGTGTCATTACAGACTTACTCGCTGTGAACTCTCAGAGACTCACGTTGAAGTTGTGGCCTCAGCTCTGAAGTCCAACCCCTCCCATCTGAGAGAGCTGGACCTGAGTCACAACGACAACCTGTTTGATTCAGGAGTGAAGCCGCTGTTTGCTGGACTGGAGAGTCCACACTGTCGACTGGAGACTCTGAGGTCAGTTCACTGACTGAAAGGTTTCAGGATTTGCCTGAAAACAAAAGCTGAATATTTGTTAGAGTGACAGAAAGTAGAGAAATTAAGTGATTGACAGGAGAGTGTTTAGCTTCCACAGACTCTCATTGTGGTCCATCAGTCAGTGAAGGTGATGTCAGTCCTGATGAGGCTGTAGAGCAGGGTGTTCAATTAAAATACCAAAAGGTCCAGATTGAGAAAATCTCCTCAGGCAAAGGCCCGGAACATTCCAATGCACTATTGCACTATTTAGAAGCGTAGTAGTAGTAACGTCTCTGTGTCAACAACTGTCAAATAAAATAAAGAAAATACACATCAATTATATTTGAACAATTATTATTCTTTTAACTGGATGAATTATAAATAATACATAGAAATACATCAATAAATGGTTTTCTCATTTCAAGTAAAATAATGTCTGGATTAAAGAATAACTGACAGAAAGATTTCGAAAAATGTGCATCTTCAAATAAATGAATTCATTTTAGAAAAATGAATTTCACTGAATTGTCCTGCAGCTTTAAATTCAGTTCATTCAGGTTGAAGTGATGTCAATCAGAAATCAATATTATATTTTTCTTATATTCTAAAAAGATACATTTGTGAGCATGGACTTCATCTGTGGTCTTTAAACCACTTGTTTCAGCTCTATTGTCTCTGGTCACATCATTGGACAGTGAACTCATGTGTTCGGATTCTGATCTCAGGTTTATTTTCTGTGACTTCATTTCAGATGTGAGATGGTACGTTTGCTCCAAAGAGTTGTTCTTTGTCTCGTAGTATCGCTTCATTCACCGCTTTGAATAATCGTTGTGGTCTCTGAACATGTGAGACAAACTGATTTTAAACTGCCCGTGTGGAGAATTAACCTCTCGTGTCTATTCTTGGTTATAGACTCTGGTCTCGCTGACCACTCTCCTCTATTTGGAGAACGTCATGTGAAATAGCTGCTGAGACTCACGTAATTGTCGTATTCTTCTTTCTCTTTCCTCGTCTCCCCCCCTGTGTCACGGTGTGTGAACATCTGACTCGAGTCAGTAAACTTGTCAGAATACTCTTATTTGATTGGCTGAGCTGCATCACGTGATGTGATTTACAACGCATTGGTCAGCGTGTTTCCTGCACCGCTGAACAAATACCGTAAAGGCTGAAAAAGGTGCGCCGGTTAAAATAGAAGCGCTCCGTCAAAATAGAATCGGTTTTAGGTCCTGGGTCCGGATACAACGGCGTCTGGGTCCGGATCCGGACCGCGGCCCGCCTGTTAGTGACCCCTGCTGTAGAGTGTGTGAGGAAGATGAAGGAGGAGGATGAAGATCTGATGACAGCAGATACAAACTCTGTGTAAACAGAGAGAGACTTGAATGCAAAGCTGAATGAAGGTGAAGTTGTGAACTGTGGTGATCTTCATGATATCAGAAGCTGATGAGGCTGCTACAGAGACAACCACACAGCTGCTGTGGTGAGATTAAAGCAGAGCTCAGAGTAATAAGCAGCAGCCTAACACAGGCCCACACGTCTCCACAGAGCAGGCTTTGAGAACACAAGTCTCTGTTGTCATTACTAGAACAAGATGTCAGCTGAGACCAGTCATAGTGGAAGTGGCTCTTCAACAAGTGATGATGATGAATGACATCATCAAACTGTAGATGTTTAAGCTTCTAACTTGTTTCCAGGTTCTTGTTGACAGCAGGTCTAACTGTGGTTCTGTTTTCATGTTTTGTCTCTTTATCTGAAGACACAGACCTTTAGGTTGCAACAACAAACACATGTTGTTCTTAAAGGGCCGGTTCATATTGGTTCAGGTCTTTCTCAACACAACACTCACGTGTCCAAACGTCCATTCAAGAGTTCTTGGTGTCTGTAATCTGTCCACACTGTCTGTGATGTTCAGGACTAAATCCACAGTCTAGTTCTGTAGAAATGACTTGTAAAGTTGATCTCAACTAATCTGAGGCTTCACGTGTATCAAGTCAGTCTGTTGTGTTTGACAGTGGCTGTATTTGAAACCTCACACTATACGAGCAGTTTGTGCTGATTTGACCAACATGTAGCATGTAGCATGTAGCATGCTAACAAAAGCTAAATCTACAGTGTGACAGAAATACCTGATGTTTCACTGATTCAGAAAGAATCTCCAGTCTACCTCTCCTTCTGTATCCCACAATGCAAAGCGCTGGAACAGCACATTCTTCGTTCTATTTCATAATTAAATTCACTAATGAGAACTTTTGAGGAGAGAAATCAACTTTGTAGATTTCAAATATTGTCAGTTAAATTGATGGTGAATCCACATGTACACACAATGTACTGTGTACACATGTGTACTGTGTACATGTACTGTGTACTACCTTCCTCAGCAGTACGTAGCAGGCGGGTTGAACTCAGTGTTTCCTTGTTGAGCTCAGTGGAGGAAGAGGAACTCAAAGAGGGAATCTGCTCCTCAATAGTCTGTAACTTTGGTTCGTCTGACTCAGACTGCTGAAGCTTCATATTAGTTTCAGCTGAACTTGTGAAGTGATTTCTTCAGTGTAGTTGTGTTATGAAGGGACCACTTCACACTCAGTCTGACAGGAGGAATGATTACTGCCACCAAGAACTCTGGTGATGGACAGATGACATGAAGACACACCTGAACACATGTGGACCTCTCCTGTTGAACACATGAAGCTACTAAGCTACCAGATACACAAAGAAGAAGCTCATGGAACCAATGAAGTCATGAACCGTCTTTGAGTCCAACAGGTCTGATCTGATCTTGATCCTCTAGTTGCAGACCTGACTGAGACCAGCAGCATGGTGTTCATCTGTGTTGACATCAATAGGTGATGAATGTTGTGGTGACATTTGGATGATGTGTGTAGAAGGCTGACATGATGATGATCCACAATAACACAACGACAAAGAGAAAAGCTCATTGATGAGGACAGAGTCATGTTGAGCTACACATTTACAACATGAACACATCTGATTGGATTATAAATGGATTCTTATCTTCATCATTTATTCTTTATTCAGGTTGAGGAACTGCAGGTTGTCAGAGATCAGCTGTTCTTCTCTGGCCTCAGCTCTGAAGTCCAACCCCTCCTCCCATCTGAGATACCTGGATCTGAGTGGAAACGACCTGAAGGATTCAGGAGTGAAGCTGCTGTGTGATCTTGTGGAGAGTCCACACTGTAGACTGGAGACTCTGGCGTCAGTTCACTAATTTATGAAAAAACACAACTTACATCCATAAAGTTGTAAATTAGTTTTTATTCATATTTTCATGTTTCTTGAACTAATTTTATTCTGCAGTGACAAAAGAATGTTCTCTTAAAGAACCTGTAGAACATGTCCACTGTTAGTTGTTAAAGTAAATGAATGTTTCTAGTTGTTGGTCAATGGTCACATCTGTAGACAGAAGATCCTCTGAACTAATACTTGTTTTATAATGATGACGTTTACTTGATGAATAGAAATGTTTCTTTTGGTTTCTGTTCATTTAAATGTGTTTTCACAAATAATATCTGAACACACACACACACACACACACACACACACACACACATCGAGTCATATTTCATAAAACAGCTGTTTAAAGGATCAATATAGTCTTGATCCTCTAGTTGCAGACCTGACTGAGACCAGCAGCATGGTGTTCATCTGTGTTGACATCAATAGGTGATGAATGTTGTGGTGACATTTGGATGATGTGTGTAGAAGGCTGACATGATGATGATCCACAATAACACAACGACAAAGAGAAAAGCTCATTGATGAGGACAGAGTCATGTTGAGCTACACATTTACAACATGAACACATCTGATTGGATTATAAATGGATTCTTATCTTCATCATTTATTCTTTATTCAGGTTGAGGTGGTGCAGGTTGTCAGAGATCAGCTGTTCTTCTCTGGCCTCAGCTCTGAAGTCCAACCCCTCCTCCCATCTGAGAAAACTGGATCTGAGATTCAACGACCTGAAGGATTCAGATGTGAAGCTGCTGTGTGATCTTGTGGAGAGTCCACACTGTAGACTGGAGACTCTGAGGTCAGTAGAGGGTTGGACTCAGTCCATGCTGGTTCCAGCAGTATTGAACTAAACACTGATCCAGTATTTCCTGTAAACCTCCAACCTTCTCAGTGAAGCTGTGAGAGGAGAACGCTGACAGGCTTCAGGATTGGACAGAAAGTCAGCCAATCAGACGAGCCAGAAGCTTGTTGTGATCATGTGTTTGAGTTGATGTGAAGACGACTGTTGTTGTTGTGTTCAAGTCTGCAGGAAATACCGCTGTTTATCAGCTGACAGCATCTCAACATGTATAGAGACAGTGGTCCTCATCCATCAATCTGATCTGATCTGTTCTCTCTCATTGGAATATTTCAAAGAGATGAGACGTTCAAATGTCAGTGAGACTGTGGTTTTTATCAGCTTTGAACCCATCATTACAGTGAGCAGTGAACACCTCTCTGTTTCTGCAGTCGTGATGCGTTCAGGACCCTCAGCTCTTTATCTCCACTGTGTACTTGAGTGAAATGTGCAGAGTGAACAGACTTGATGTCCAAAGTGTCTGCAGGTGTGTGAGCTTGGAGCTCAGTGTGTTCACTCCAATACGTTAAGATGAGAGCTGAAAGGACTGAAGTCCTGCTGCTCTTTCTACTGGATGAGCTGCATCACTGACTGACAGCTGATGAAGGGAGTCTCTGCAAACACTCGTTCATCTCTTCTTCTTCTTCTCTCCTCAGATGGAAGTGGTCTCACTCAGACTGAGTCCACCATCATCTCTGTGATCCTCTGGATCTGATCAGAGGATCATCAGAGGATCTGGACTCCTCCAGTCCTGCTGCTCCTCACTGCACCTGGACCTGGATTTAGTTTAGTCCTTTGGTTCCTTCATGTGTTGTGACCCTAAAGTGTCTCTGCTGATGAGTTGTGTTCATGACAGTAGATGAACACATGTAAATGATGTTTCTGCTTTGCTTCCTGTTGCAGCTCCTCCCTGTGGAACGATGGAGTTCTGCACTTTATTTACTCATATTTCTCAGTAACAGTGAGAGTTGATGTCACATGTATGAAGTTACCTTATTACTACCAATACCAGCCTTTTCTCATGTTATAACAGACTCAGATTAGCTTGTAACAAACAGGAAGAGAAGATAAAACCTGAACCTGAACTCAATAAATACATAAAAATATCTTTTATTTTCATGTTTTCATTCCGTCTTCACATCATGTTCATCGTAGTTTGTTCTTTGTTCTTTAGTGATCTGTTGTATTTAAAGTTACTGTGAGGAACTTTAACTTAGTGGTGGTTCTGTCGCCCCCTGTGGTCTAAAGCTGTAGTGTCTCTGAGCTCCAGAGTCTCTTTAGAAAACCTCTCATGTTACTGCAGCAGGTCTGACAGTCTGCTCCTCTCAGTCCTGGTTCTGGTTCTCCCGTGCCTCCCTTCCCTCCAGCGGGTCCAGCAACACGTCCTGGGTCTCCAGCAGCGTGGTGTCGGTGTTGACTCCCAGAGAGGAGAAGCTCTGCTCCTGGAGGAGGAGGTGGAGCTGATGCTGCCGGGAGCTGAGCTCTCCTCCTCCCTCCGGATCTGTTCACGGTGGACCGGTCTCTGATCAGGACTACACAGACTGGTTCATATAGAGGATCAGGACTAACTGAGACTGGTTCTTATAGAGGATCAGGACCAGGTAAAGGATCCTCACTGTATCTTTAGATCAACGAGGGTCTTTGGGGTGAATCCGTGTTTTGGGGTGAAATCAGTGACGTAAAGTGAGCAGCACGTCGAGACCACCAACCAAAACCTTCTCCTTTGGATGAATCGTTCACCTCGTTATCGTGCAGATACTCAGCTTCATCCAACGTCAGACAATCAAACAGAAACAACTTTCATGTTTTTACCAACAACATGGTGGTTTTGTTCACAAGTTCTCTGAACCTGTAAAACAACAACGTTCACATTGAACAACATTTAAAGCTAAACTGCTGCAGAATAAAACATTTACAGACATTCAACGTGATTCCTCAGAGTCGTTCTATGGAAGCTGAGTCTGTTGATGATGAATATTTACAGACTCGTCTTCATCATCGTCATCCTGATATCAGGACTTCATTAGTTCATGAAGTCACAATCGTGACTTTCAGTCAATAGTTCATCTCCTGCAAAGATCAGAGCTGTTGTGGCTTCATGTGGGCTAACGTCACATTATTATGTATTTTAGTATATTTTAGAGTAACGTTTGTGCCTCTCGTGTCTTACCGTTAAATTAGAGTCACTGAACTAAGCAGACGACTTTGTGACAAACAAATATCCTCCAGTCTTTAAAAAAAGATCCAGAAAGTCCTTCAGCAACACCTCCATCAGTCCTGAAGGTGTTTCCAGAGTCCACAGACTCTTCTGAACATCTGGAAACTCATTCTGTCTGTTGATGAATATATTTGTACCAGTTTTATAGGATGTGAAACATCAACAGAAACAAATATAACTAATGAGACCAATGTAATAAAAATGTAGCTTAATGTACAAACTGAACAAGGAGATGTTTGATTTCTGTACCGTCTTTGTTTGGATGATTAAAAAGAGTTACAACTCAGGAACCAGTTTTCACATCTTGTCCACAGGTCACCAGATGAATGTCCTACAGCTGTGAGTTCTTCTGGATCTGGATGGATGTTGGATGTGTTGAGCAGCAGGTTGTTGTGGTGGCACCAAGTGACTGTTTGGGCTTCCTGCTCCCACTGACTGTGCTCCTTGTGTTTGGATAGGAGACCTATTATGGAGTCACCAGAGTCCTTCAGGATGTCAAACTGTTTGTGTAAAGGGACAAGAGACGGGGACAGGACCCAGACCTGGGGGCTCCTGAGGATCAGGACCCAGACCTGGGGGGGTCCTGAGGGTCTGATGAAAGCTGGTTCACCTTAACCCACGTCCTCCTGTCACACAGAAAACACTCTCTCAGTTGTTGCAAAGTTCAGCTCTCTTACCGGCTGCCTCTCTCTCTCTCTCACTCACCTCTCAACACACCCACACACTTCTACAGGAACTCACCTGATTTCCTGTAAATGAAGAGGGGCGGAGCTACAGTGGTCATGTGATCCAGATACATGAGAACAGGGAGGAACCCTGATGTGTTTATCAGAAAGTTCAGACTCCATTTTGAGTCACAGAGCAGAAGGAGAGAAGCTGAAGGCTGAGGCAGGGTGAGTGTTGATCCAACATGTGATTGTTTTACTGTCAAAGTGTGTGTGTGTGTGTGTGTGTGTGTGTGTGTGTGTGTGTGTGTGTGTGTGTGTGTGTGTGTGTGTGTGTGTGTGTGTGTGTGTGTGTGTGTGTGTCAATTCCTGTTCTCTCTTGATTCTTGTGTCATGAGCTCACAGTCAGTGTTAATGTTTTACTCTCAGACTGACTTCAGATCAGAAGATGAAGAGGAAGAGGACGAAGGAGGAGGAAGAGGAGGAAGAGGAGGACGGAGCAGAGTCTCTAGTCTCCGGCTGTCTGTCTATGAAGAGTGATTGGTCCAAAGATGAACCTCCATTCTTCAGTAAAGAACCTGGACCCTCAGACACACAGTAAGAGAACTTCTACTAACTCATTCATAGGAGTCATTTTCAGTTCCTGTACCTCTGACAGTGTTCTCTGTAGATTTAGAGGTTTTGAGTTGAGTTTGAGGTTCTTCCTCTTAGTAGCAGTGACAGCTGTCAGTCACCTAGAAAAGCTGTGATGTAATCTAAGAGGACTACTACAAACTTTAAAAGCTTCTAAATATCTGCAGTAACAGTAGTTTGTGTATTCAGATCTACTTGAATGTCTTTGTTGTTTTCAAAGATTCATTCTGAATAAAATCATCTTGATGTTTGCAGAGTTCAGTCCAGACAGAGAGCAGAGTCTCCAGGATCCATCTGTCTGTCTATGAAGAGTGATCGGTCCAGAGGTGAACCTCCAGACTTCAGTAGTGAACCTGGACCCTCAGACACACAGTAAGAGACTGTTTTTACTGTGAGCTGACCTGATGAAGATGATGCATTGAGGATGAAGACTAAATGTTGTGCTCAAAGATTTATATTATATTTTCATGAGATGAAGCTCAAAGGTTCACTTCCTACAGATTCAGAGCTTTCAGTGTGAAGCTTTAAATCTTTAGTAAGTGGACCTTTGAGTTCAGACTCTCTCCTCCAGATGTTGATCCTGAAGGTCTAGAACAAACATCATGAGCAGAACTGATGTAAAAGTTCTCTGCTGACAAAAACCAGACAGGAAATGGTCAACTGTACATTTGGAGCTCTTCTGTTTTCATCACGTTTGAATTGATCCTTCATTTGATAGTTGACAGTAGAAAGTGACAGAAAACAGACATGAAGAAGGAAAGTGTGTGGACTTGAACCTGAGACTCCACTGTTACATGCTGTGTGTTAGACTGTTGGTCCACCACAACATGTAAACCTCTTCTGACCTCAGTTCAAACACAACCAACTCAAGCTGAGCTGATCACAGACACTGTGACACAGTAAAGGACATGATCAGCTCTCTTTAATGGAGGACTTTTACTGTGAAGGAGCTGCAGGAAGTGTTGAGTTAGTTATAAACAAACTACAGACAGATCACTAAATGTTTCATCAGACAGCCTGATAGGAAAAGCAGCTGATTAGAGTTCATGAAAGCAGGAGAGTTTCAATAAAAGAACATTTTCATGACAGACTGAACGCTGAATTCAAAGAGAAAAGTAACACTTTAACTGTTCTCTGTGAACATCTGAGCTTCTACACACTTTAGTCCACATCTGGATGTTTTTCATCAACAACCAACAAATCATTTTAGTTCTAAATAAATGTCTTTACAGAGAGAAGAAGAGGAGTCATGATTCTGAGGAGGAGCTGACGTCCAGATCCAGAACCAGAGCTGGACTGCAGACAGCCAGTGAGACCAGAAGTGTCCAAAGTAAGACTGTCCATTTCTCTGCTGATGTCTTCATGTCTGGAAACAGGACGTGTTGTTTTAATACAGAGACACTTGTTGGATTGAAGGATGTAAACACACAAAGGAAGAAGGTCTCATTGATTCATAGACGGTCCTAGTCTGTTTTTTGACGGAGCCGCGGTGTGTTTCAAAGAGCAGATCGATCCGGGCAATATAACCAACAGGCTCTGTGTGAGGAATATGAACTCAATGTGAGGATGAATGTATTTATAACAACTAAAACACAGACACACATCTTTGATCCACGTCGTTTATAACTGGACTTTTAACAGTCGCTCTGTTAACTTTGTCTGTCGGCTACAGCTCAACAAAACAGGAAATAAGAACAATCAACACATAGTTGATGTAATGTTCTCAATAACGGTCTCCTCCCTCAAACCAAAGCCACGTCTGTAGCTACACTGACTGGATCAACACTGTCTGTGCTGGTGACCAGAGAGA
The DNA here is from genome assembly GCF_910591455.1 of Pholis gunnellus. Taxonomy (NCBI): domain Eukaryota; kingdom Metazoa; phylum Chordata; class Actinopteri; order Perciformes; family Pholidae; genus Pholis; species Pholis gunnellus. The sequence continues at coordinate 19,771,788 of NC_136547.1, forward strand.
AAGCTCTCTGTGTTCACATCTCACTACTTTAGTAGCTTCTAACTGAATCTAACTGAAAGTTACTTTCACTCACGTGTCCCCGTTTGTAGGTTCAGATATCAGCCTGATTTCATTGTTCACTGATTGTTTTAGTCAAATCAATATCATATCTTCTTTATATGTTCTCTCTGGTTTCTCTGTTTCAGGAGATAGTGGTCTGCAGGAGGTTTTAGATGAACATAAGATCAGTCTGAAGAACAGATGTGAACGTGTGACTGAAGGAAGTGATGAAACAGGAAGTGGAACCCTCCTCAACAGGATCTACACTGAGCTCTACATCACAGAGGGACAGAGTGAAGAGGTTAATACCCAACATGAGGTCAGGCAGCTGGAGTCAGCTTCCAAGAAGAAGACCCTCCATGACACTCCGATCAAGTGCCACGACATCTTCAAAGCCTCAGCTGACCAACAGAGACGCATCAGAGTCGTTCTGACGAACGGCGTCGCTGGAGTTGGAAAAACCTTCTCGGTGCAGAAGTTCACTCTGGACTGGGCCGAGGGTTTGGAGAACCAAGATGTCAGTCTGGTGGTTCTGCTTTCGTTCAGGGAGCTGAACTTGATCAAAGATGAGCAGTACAGTCTTCTCCAGCTGATCCGTGTTTTCCATCCAACATTACAGAAGGTCCCAGCAGAGAAGCTCTCTGTCTGTAAAGTTGTGTTCATCTTTGATGGTCTGGATGAAACCAGACTTTCATTGGATTTCATCAACAATGAGGTCGTGTCTGATGTCACACAGAAGGCATCGGTCAACGTGCTGCTGACGAACCTCATCGAGGGGAAGCTGCTTCCCTCGGCTCTCGTCTGGATAACTTCCAGACCTGCAGCAGCCAATCAGATCCCTCCTTCACGTGTTGACAGGGTGACAGAAGTACGAGGCTTCACCGACCCCCAGAAGGACGAGTACTTCAGGAGGAGGTTCAGTGATGAAGAGCTGTCCAGCAGAATCATCTCACACATCAAGACATCCAGGAGCCTCCACATCATGTGTCTAATCCCAGTCTTCTGCTGGATCACTGCTACAGTTCTGGACCACATGTGGACTACAGACCAGAGAGGAGAACTGCCCAAGACCCTGACTGACATGTACTCACACTTCCTGCTGGTCCAGACAAAGAGGAAGAAGCAGAAGTACCATGAGGGACATGAGACGAGTCCTCAGGAGCTGACGGAGGCTGACAGGGAAGTTCTTCTGAAGCTGGGGAGGCTGGCGTTTGAACATCTGGAGAAAGGAAACATCATGTTCTACCAAGAAGACCTGGAGCAGTGTGGTCTTGATGTCACGGAGGCCTCGGTGTTCTCAGGAGTTTGTACAGAGATCTTCAAAAGAGAGAGTGTGATCTTCCAGAAAACAGTCTACTGCTTTGTTCATCTGAGTGTTCAAGAGTTTCTGGCTGCAGTCTACATGTTCCACTGTTTCACAAACAGGAAGACAGAGGTACTGAAGGACTTCATGGGAGAAGATGACAAGTATTTATCTCTGGAGGACTTCCTGAAGAGAGCCATGGAGAAATCCCTTCAAAGTCAAAATGGCCACCTGGACCTGTTTGTCCGCTTCCTTCATGGCCTCTCTCTGGAGTCCAACCAGAGACTCTTAGGAGGCCTGCTGGGTCAGACAGACAACAGTCCAGAAACCATCCAGAGAGCCATCAACAACCTGAAGAAGATGAGGAAAATTAAAATCTCTCCTGACAGATGCATCAACATCTTCCACTGTCTGATGGAGATGAACGAGCTCTCAGTACATCAGGAGATCCAAGAGTTCCTGAAGAAGAGATCAAAGAGAAAACTCTCAATGATCCACTGCTCAGCTCTGGCCTACATGCTGCAGATGTCAGAGGAGGTTCTGGATGAGTTGGACCTGGAGAAGTACAACACAACACAGGAGGGACGACGGAGACTGATTCCAGCTGTGAGGAACTGCAGAAAGGCTCGGTAAGTCCAGATGTGATTAACTTCATGAATCAGTGTAGATCAGTAGTTTAGTTCTTCTAATATAGACATTATGAAATTCACATTCTTAAAATAGTGTTCCAGTTGTTTAATACTAAATTATAATTCAGTTATATTTCATCACAGATGTTCTTGATGTTTGAAATGCTGCGAGTGAAAACATGTTTCAGTTTCAGTTGGTTTAGTTTTCACTGTGAAGTTAATGAACACAGTTATTCTATTTATTCCTCATGATTGTTATATTTTATATTGATATCATTCTTCCTCTATTTATCTTCCTTTGGGTGATGGAGGCGACATGCAAACCTGGTGAAACAAATGAAGGACTTTAGAGGTTGTGTTTGAGCTTTCATCACAACATGTAGCAGTATTTTACATAATGCATAAAAGCCCTGCTCCAGTGTTGCTCTGCCCTGGTCGTGCTCTGACATACTAGGAGTGATCTCTGCCAGTGGCTGCCGATTATACTTTGGTTTTGTCTTCTTTGGTTTCGCTGACAACACCCCACACTTCATCCCACACACATCCCTGCTCACACTACTGATATACTGACCGACACACTTCACAAAGGTAATTACTTTCTTATTTGGTTAACAATAAATACGTTAATCTACCACCACCCCCTGTGTCTTGTCCATATTTGTCATGGCCTAAGAGCCGGGTTGTGACAAATTGGGGGCTCGTCCGTCTTTTTTCCCGTCTTGTGCTGTGGCTTGGGTAACGATTTGGGAACGTGTGGTTTTGTGCTTTTGATGGGTAACTGCACTTGGCGTGACGACTTTTGACGATTTGTGTGATTTGATGGTTTTGGAGCAGTTTAAAAGTGGTCTTCCAGATCGTATTGCAACATATATCATTGAACGGGAGATCACGACCGCTGCTGAGGCGGCTGTGACGGCTGATGAGCACGTGTTGCTTCATAAGAGCAGCTTCAGAGAGTGTCCTGTGGCTCGCGGTGGTTTTGGTGTGCGGGGGAGTGGTTTTGACGCAGTTTCGCGTGAGATGCGGTCAAAGACGGTTGGATTTTTTGGATCGGATCTTAAAACGGGTGTCAACTTTGACAATAGTGATACTTGTAACTATTGTCGGGAGGAAGGACATTGGAAGGCGGATTGTCCGGTGTTACAGGCTAAAACAAACGGCGGGAGAACTAAGGTTTGGCCGGCTGCTTGTGTCGCTACGGTTAAAGACAACGGCGGTGTTGCTGATGGGCTTCAATCTCACTCTTGTGGCCAGGATGTTTTGGCAGCCTATGCTCCTTTCATTCGCGGTGGATTTGTGTCACTTGTAGGAAGTGAGGTGAAGGTCCCGGTTAAAATCTTGAGGGATACCGGTGCCTATGATTCCTACGTTTTGGGCTCTGTTTTGCCTTTGTCTGAGGATACTGGTGACTGTGTTCTCAGTCGTGGGATGGGATTGGAGGTTCTCCCTGTTCCTTTGCATAAGATGGTGCTTGACTGTGAGCTGGTTAAGGGTGAGGTGGCTGTTGGGGTGCGTCCGGCATTACCGATCGAAGGTATACACTTTATTTTGGGCAACGGCTTGGCGGGTAGTAGAGTGTGGACTGACACTCCTCCGGAACCAGTGATCACATGTTGTCCAATTGTTTTTGTGTCTGACGAGAGCTCCAGAGTGCTGCCAGAGGTCTTTGCATCCTGCGAAGGTGCACGTGCTATGGGCAAATCGGACCCTGATGTGTCATCTGACGACACGGTTGGGATAGTTTTGGGGGTCCCACCTCTGTCTGAACTTCCTGTGTCACTGTCACACAGTGAGGTAGTAAAGGGGCTTCCATGGTTGATGTTGGCTGCGAGGGAGGGCGTACATGAGAGTACAGGCGTCAGCCCAAAGGTGTTGATCTTTGGACATTCTGTGTGGGGTCTCTTGGCAGGGCTGAAAGGTGGTTGTGTTGGTACTGAGTTGCCAGTGAGTCTCACAGTTGACTATGTGAATGGTTTTGGACGTATTTTGTTGGTGGCTGGAAGTATAGTGGCACGGGGGGGGTCGTCTGTGTCTCGGAGTGAGATGGAGAAGTTGTGTGACCGACGTGCAGAGCCTGATGGTGGTCTCTAAGGTGGGCGTTTGGGGTAATTTGGTGGCACTTTGTAAATTGGGCAAATTACTTGGTCTCTCACCTATATATTGGCTAGTCACCAGTGTGACATTCCAACTTCATGTTGTATTGTTCTATTCGAGGTTGCGGATGATTGGGTGGGGAACTATAGGAAGGGTAGTGTGTACAATGGCCGTAGGTTGTGCTGTTTTTTTTTTGTTTGGTTAGTTCTGCTCTGTGGGCTGGTTGGTATGCCGGTGATCCCCTGGGGACACCGACTTTAAGGGGGGGGGGGGGGTGACGACCCCGCCTCTAACATCATGGCTGATTGCCTGATGCAGAGCACCTGGTTCTGGAGCATAAAAGCCCTGCTCCAGTGTTGCTCTGCCCTGGTCGTGCTCTGACATACTAGGAGTGATCTCTGCCAGTGGCTGCCGATTATACTTTGGTTTTGTCTTCTTTGGTTTCGCTGACAACACCCCACACTTCATCCCACACACATCCCTGCTCACACTACTGATATACTGACCGACACACTTCACAAAGGTAATTACTTTCTTATTTGGTTAACAATAAATACGTTAATTTACCACCACCCCCTGTGTCTTGTCCATATTTGTCATGGCCTAAGAGCCGGGTTGTGACAGTCATCACTTCATGTACTTTAGTTATTATTACATCAGGAGCTTCTACAAGGTGTCTGACATCATCACACTTACAGGTAACACCTGATTATTTTAACACTATGCTGAAGAGTTTAAATACCATCTGTATCAGGCCACGCCCCCTTCTTAAAGATAGGACCAGAAAACAACAACAAACCAACTTGAGTTCAGGGTTCTACCTCAGACTGTTTACATACATTTACATGAATTGACTTTTAATTTGTATTAATATAGAAACTTCAATAAAGTCAGATGTGAGGTCCTAAAGTATGTGAATGAAGTTCGTATGACAGCATGAAGTAGCCAATGAGAGCACAGGAGGACACATGTTAGACTCCTTCACAGCCAGTGGGCTGTAATGATGGTAGCAGTGAGGCCAGAAAAGAGTCCACATGTTTTCATACGTTGCTGGTTTCCTCCTCAAACTATTCAACATCTTTTCAGGTCAATTGTCATGGCCTAAGAGCCGGGTTGTGACAGTCATCACTTCATGTACTTTAGTTATTATTACATCAGGAGCTTCTACAAGGTGTCTGACATCATCACACTTACAGGTAACACCTGATTATTTTAACACTATGCTGAAGAGTTTAAATACCATCTGTATCAGGCCACGCCCCCTTCTTAAAGATAGGACCAGAAAACAACAACAAACCAACTTGAGTTCAGGGTTCTACCTCAGACTGTTTACATACATTTACATGAATTGACTTTTAATTTGTATTAATATAGAAACTTCAATAAAGTCAGATGTGAGGTCCTAAAGTATGTGAATGAAGTTCGTATGACAGCATGAAGTAGCCAATGAGAGCACAGGAGGACACATGTTAGACTCCTTCACAGCCAGTGGGCTGTAATGATGGTAGCAGTGAGGCCAGAAAAGAGTCCACATGTTTTCATACGTTGCTGGTTTCCTCCTCAAACTATTCAACATCTTTTCAGGTCAACTGCAGGATGTTGATTCTTTTATCCGTTGCCTCCATGAAGGAGTTCAGATTTCTACTTTAGTAGAATTCACCTTTACCCAGCTGAGGAATAAGAAGTATTGTTATTGTGGTTCACATGAAGTCCTTGTATGTCTCCTAAGATCCAGACCCTGTAGGGTCAGATGGAATGTGATGTACTTCTACTTCAGAGGACAACATTGTAGTTCTACATTTACCTGACAGACAAATGTTAAATGTTGAAGATTCACATTTGACTCACAAAATAATTAAGAATTAAAATATGAATCATTATTATTTATTAAACTATCCATCATCATGTAAGCTCCACCTTTAACAGACGTTAACAATAATCTTAATATTATTATTAATGTCATATTATTCCGTATTTTGATGCTTTGGAAACAATCTTCACTTAAAGTAAACATTTTAATACATTGCTTTTACTGAGCAGTATTAATAGTTCTACTAATAATAAGAAACAGTTTTACATCATAAACATGTTTGAGTTCTTCTTCTTCTTCTTCTGTCAAAACCAACATTCCCAGTTAGAGAAAGACTGAAAAATAACTCAACAGCGTTTTCCTGAAGGCCTCAAATCACTAAATCTACCCAGAAAAACACACCCAGGTCTGTTACTCACCGTCAGAAACATCAGAGAAATTCACTTAACGGAGATATTCATTTATGAAAAGAAATATGAATCTCCTGCTTTGACAAAACATCACTGTTACATTAGAGCATGGATTTAATGAGGGGCAGTAAAGTTATTATTATATATATATATATATATATATATATATATATATATATATATATATATATTTAAAACACTTTTTTAAAGTTCTGTGTAGATAAAGGATGTTTTTATCATTAATATAATTATTTAAATTGAGTATGTAACTGTTTCTGATCATGTTGAATGCTGTAACAGTGATTTAGTAGCACAAGAAGAGAAAAGTCATCACATCAGAGAACTGATTCAGTGATGTCAGTTACACATCAATATATATCTGAGGTTTAGCATTAGCATTAGCCACATTAGCCTCCATAAACTGCTTCATACGAGACAAAGACTGTCGCTGTAAAACTCCAGAGTGTTGAACCGAGAAATGTTGCATTTTATTGTTCATGAATTCAACTTTTCATTTTAAATGTTTTTTTACATCGTCCTGTTTTTAAATCTTTTAATTTGTTCTTTTACTCAGAAATAAACTCTTTTATAAAGATCTCATGAACACCATGTTATGTGTTTAATGCTGATTCACGGAAACATATTTCTGATGACATCATGTTGAAAGTAATGCAGCCTCTTTGGTTTAATTGTGTTGAATATGTTCATTTAATCACATACAGGTCTAATAATATCAAGTAATGTGTCTCAGTCCTGTAACATTGTTCAGCTGTCTCTGGATGTGTTGGAGGTGAACCTGACAGCAGCAGGGAGCTCTAGTTGTTAAACTGCTTCTCTAATGAAGAAGGCTTCATGCTGACTTTGTGGAGACAGACATGGGATCAGATCACACTGACAGACTGGACATTATGGAAGCCTCAATGTAACCACACTTTGTCTCCCTTCATCTGCACATTAAAGAGAAACAAAGATTAAAAGTCTGCAGGGAGGAGAGAGAGTGATGAGAGTTATTGTTTCATGTGAAACACAGTGAGATGAGATAAGCTGAACCACTGATGTGAAGAGCTAATGTTCATCAAAACAGGAAGCAGGAAGTAAATATTAAATGTCCTCTTTCATAACAATATGTTGAAATATGTGTGTCATTACAGACTTATTCACTGTGGACTCTCAGAGACTCACGTTGAAGTTGTGGCCTCAGCTCTGAAGTCCAACCCCTCCCATCTGAGAGAGCTGGACCTGAGTAACAACTACCTGGAGGATTCAGCAGTGAAGCCGCTGTTTGCTGGACTGGAGAGTCCACACTGTCAACTGGAGACTCTGAGGTCAGTTCACTAATTTATGTATGTATTTATTTGTATTTAGGTGTTCAATTAAAATACCAAAATCTCCTCAGGCAAAGGCCCGGAACATTACGATGCACTATTGCACTATTTAGAAGCGTAGTAGTAGTAACGTCTCTGTGTCAACAACTGTCAAATAAAGAAAATACACATCAATTATATTTTAACAATTATTATTCTTTTAACTGGATGAATTATAAATAATACATAGAAATACATCAATAAATGTTTTTCTCATTTCAAGTAAAATAATGTCTGGATTAAAGAATAACTGACAGAAAGCTTTCGTAAAATGTGCATCTTAAAATAAAGTAATTCATTTTAGAAAAATGAATTTCACTGAATTTTCCTGCAGCTTTAAATTCAGTTCATTCAGGTTGAAGTGATGTCAATCAGAAATCAATATTATATTTTTCTTATATTCTAAAAAGATACATTAGTGAGCATGGACTTCATCTGTGGTCTTTAAACCACTTGTTTCAGCTCTATTGTCTCTGGTCACATCATTGGACAGTGAACTCATGTGTTCGGATTCTGATCTCAGGTTTATTTTCTGTGACTTCATTTCAGATGTGAGATGGTACGTTTGCTCCAAAGAGTTGTTCTTTGTCTCGTAGTATCGCTTCATTCACCGCTTTGAATAATCGTTGTGGTCTCTGAACATGTGAGACAAACTGATTTTAAACTGCCCGTGTGGAGAATTAACCTCTCGTGTCTATTCTTGGTTATAGACTCTGGTCTCGCTGACCACTCTCCTCTATTTGGAGAACGTCATGTGAAATAGCTACTGTGACTCACGTAATTGTCGTATTCTTCTTTCTCTTTCCTCGTCTCCCCCCCTGTGTCACGGTGTGTGAACATCTGACTCGAGTCAGTGAACTTGTCAGAATACTCTTATCTGATTGGCTGAGCTGCATCACGTGATGTGATTTACAACGCATTGGTCGGCGTGTTTCCTGCACCGCTGAACAAGTACCGTAAAGGCTGAAAAAGGTGCGCCGGTTAAAATAGAAGCGCTCCGTCAAAATAGAATCGGTTTTAGGTCCTGGGTCCGGATACAACGGCGTCTGGGTCCGGATCCGGACCGCGGCCCGCCTGTTAGTGACCCCTGCTGTAGAGTGTGTGAGGAAGATGAAGGAGGAGGATGAAGATCTGATGACAGCAGATACAAACTCTGTGTAAACAGAGAGAGACTTGAATGCAAAGCTGAATGAAGGTGAAGTTGTGAACTGTGGTGATCTTCATGATATCAGAAGCTGATGAGGCTGCTACAGAGACAACCACACAGCTGCTGTGGTGAGATTAAAGCAGAGCTCAGAGTAATAAGCAGCAGCCTAACACAGGCCCACACGTCTCCACAGAGCAGGCTTTGAGAACACAAGTCTCTGTTGTCATTACTAGAACAAGATGTCAGCTGAGACCAGTCATAGTGGAAGTGGCTCTTCAACAAGTGATGATGATGAATGACATCATCAAACTGTAGATGTTTAAGGTTCTAACTTGTTTCCAGGTTCTTGTTGACAGCAGGTCTAACTGTGGTTCTGTTTTCATGTTTTGTCTCTTTATCTGAAGACACAGACCTTTAGGTTGCAACAACAAACACATGTTGTTCTTAAAGGGCCGGTTCATATTGGTTCAGGTCTTTCTCAACACAACACTCACGTGTCCAAACGTCCATTCAAGAGTTCTTGGTGTCTGTAATCTGTCCACACTGTCTGTGATGTTCAGGACTAAATCCACAGTCTAGTTCTGTAGAAATGACTTGTAAAGTTGATCTCAACTAATCTGAGGCTTCACATGTATCAAGTCAGTCTGTTGTGTTTGACAGTGGCTGTATTTGAAACCTCACACTATACGAGCAATTTGTGCTGATTTGACCAACATGTAGCATGTAGCATGTAGCATGCTAACAAAAGCTAAATCTACAGTGTGACAGAAATACCTGATGTTTCACTGATTCAGAAAGAATCTCCAGTCTACCTCTCCTTCTGTATCCCACAATGCAAAGCGCTGGAACAGCACATTCTTCGTTCTATTTCATAATTAAATTCACTAATGAGAACTTTTGAGGAGAGAAATCAACTTTGTTGATTTTAAATATTGTCAGTTAAATTGATGGTGAATCCACATGTACACACAATGTACTGTGTACACATGTGTACTGTGTACATGTACTGTGTACTACCTTCCTCAGCAGTACGTAGCAGGCGGGTTGAACTCAGTGTTTCCTTGTTGAGCTCAGTGGAGGAAGAGGAACTCAAAGAGGGAATCTGCTCCTCAATAGTCTGTAACTTTGGTTCGTCTGACTCAGACTGCTGAAGCTTCATATTAGTTTCAGCTGAACTTGTGAAGTGATTTCTTCAGTGTAGTTGTGTTATGAAGGGACCACTTCACACTCAGTCTGACAGGAGGAATGATTACTGCCACCAAGAACTCTGGTGATGGACAGATGACATGAAGACACACCTGAACACATGTGGACCTCTCCTGTTGAACACATGAAGCTACTAAGCTACCAGATACACAAAGAAGAAGCTCATGGAACCAATGAAGTCATGAACCGTCTTTGAGTCCAACAGGTCTGATCTGATCTTGATCCTCTAGTTGCAGACCTGACTGAGACCAGCAGCATGGTGTTCATCTGTGTTGACATCAATAGGTGATGAATGTTGTGGTGACATTTGGATGATGTGTGTAGAAGGCTGACATGATGATGATCCACAATAACACAACGACAAAGAGAAAAGCTCATTGATGAGGACAGAGTCATGTTGAGCTACACATTTACAACATGAACACATCTGATTGGATTATAAATGGATTCTTATCTTCTTCATTTATTCTTTATTCAGGTTGAGGAGATGCAGGTTGTCAGAGATCAGCTGTTCTTCTCTGGTCTCAGCTCTGAAGTCCAACCCCTCCTCCCATCTGAGAGAACTGAATCTGAGTGACAACTACTACCTGAAGGATTCAGGAGTGAAGCCGCTGTGTGATCTTGTGGAGAGTCCACACTGTAGACTGGAGACTCTGAGGTCAGTTCACTAATTTATGAAAAAACACAACTTACATCCATAAAGTTGTAAATTAGTTTTTATTCATATTTTCATGTTTCTTGAACTAATTTTATTCTGCAGTGACAAAAGAATGTTCTCTTAAAGAACCTGTAGAACATGTCCACTGTTAGTTGTTAAAGTAAATGAATGTTTCTAGTTGTTGGTCAATGGTCACATCTGTAGACAGAAGATCCTCTGAACTAATACTTGTTTTATATTGATGACGTTTACTTGATGAATAGAAATGTTTCTTTTGGTTTCTGTTCATTTAAATGTGTTTTCACAAATAATATCTGATCATTGATGTTGATCTTTAGGACACACACACACACACGCACGCACGCACACACACACACACACACACACACATAGAGATCGAGTCATATTTCATAAAACAGCTGTTTAAAGGATCAATATAGTCTTGATCCTCTAGTTGCAGACCTGACTGAGACCAGCAGCATGGTGTTCATCTGTGTTGACATCAATAGGTGATGAATGTTGTGGTGACATTTGGATGATGTGTGTAGAAGGCTGACATGATGATGATCCACAATAACACAACGACAAAGAGAAAAGCTCATTGATGAGGACAGAGTCATGTTGAGCTACACATTTACAACATGAACACATCTGATTGGATTATAAATGGATTCTTATCTTCATCATTTATTCTTTATTCAGGTTGATGTACTGCAGTTTGTCAGAGATCAGCTGTTCTTCTCTGGCCTCAGCTCTGAAGTCCAACCCCTCCTCCCATCTGAGAGAACTGGATCTGAGAGACAACGACCTGAAGGATTCAGATGTGAAGCTGCTGTGTGATCTTGTGAACAGTCCACACTGTAGACTGGAGACTCTGAGGTCAGTAGAGGGTTGGACTCAGTCCATGCTGGTTCCAGCAGTATTGAACTAAACACTGATCCAGTATTTCCTGTAAACCTCCAACCTTCTCAGTGAAGCTGTGAGAGGAGAACGCTGACAGGCTTCAGGATTGGACAGAAAGTCAGCCAATCAGACGAGCCAGAAGCTTGTTGTGATCATGTGTTTGAGTTGATGTGAAGACGACTGTTGTTGTTGTGTTCAAGTCTGCAGGAAATACCGCTGTTTATCAGCTGACAGCATCTCAACATGTATAGAGACAGTGGTCCTCATCCATCAATCTGATCTGATCTGTTCTCTCTCATTGGAATATTTCAAAGAGATGAGACGTTCAAATGTCAGTGAGACTGTGGTTTTTATCAGCTTTGAACCCATCATTACAGTGAGCAGTGAACACCTCTCTGTTTCTGCAGTCGTGATGCGTTCAGGACCCTCAGCTCTTTATCTCCACTGTGTACTTGAGTGAAATGTGCAGAGTGAACAGACTTGATGTCCAAAGTGTCTGCAGGTGTGTGAGCTTGGAGCTCAGTGTGTTCACTCCAATACGTTAAGATGAGAGCTGAAAGGACTGAAGTCCTGCTGCTCTTTCTACTGGATGAGCTGCATCACTGACTGACAGCTGATGAAGGGAGTCTCTGCAAACACTCGTTCATCTCTTCTTCTTCTTCTCTCCTCAGATGGAAGGGACCTCGCTGGTAGGAAGATAGCTGGGAGGCAGATCCCTGGGACTGAGTCCAACATCATCTCTGTGATCCTCTGGATCTGATCAGAGGATCATCAGAGGATCTGGACTCCTCCAGTCCTGCTGCTCCTCACTGCACCTGGACCTGGATTTAGTTTAGTCCTTTGGTTCCTTTATGTGTTGTGACCCTAAAGTGTCTCTGCTGATGAGTTGTGTTCATGACAACATGACAGTAGATGAACAGTTGATTGCCTCCACACAGCTCTCAACTTGATTCTCTGCTCAGGTAGACATTACTCCTCTAGACCTTTACATGGATGATAGTTGTTTGAAGAACCATTAACCTTTATTTAACCCTCCTGTTATGTTGCGGGTCAAATTGACCCGTTTCAAAGTTTGAAAATCTAGAAAAAATATTTACAATTTTTCTTGTCTTTTTTTTTCTCGCGGGAAAACTCCACCCACACTTAGCAGGAGAGGGGAGAAACATACGAAAGGGTTGCTTGGGCGTCCTACCCAATCATGTATTTGCAACCCCCCCTTGCATGTTTATATAACAGAGATGATGTTCGGGGTCAATTTGACCCGGCAGTGAAGTGGAGGCTATAAGGGATCAAAGGGGTCAAGTTTAGATCATTTCTTTCTTTGAAAATGTGAGACAAACTATCTCTTACTCCTCCCAACATGTTTCACCCCATTTCACACACACACACACACACACACACACACACACACACACACACACACACACACACACACACCTCGTTCATTGTGTTGATATCTTGTTCATTTTTGTAAATGTGTGTTTCTTAACACTATAAATAAACATAAATACAGTTTACTTTCAATACAAATCCTTATGACTCATTTAGCTTGATTTTGAGTGAGCGGGTCAATATGACCCTGAACAGCAGAGGTGTCTCTTCTCCATTTATCTACATCACCCCATGAAAAAAAGAAAGTTTCAAAATGTAAAAAAAATTTAGAAGAAAATACATGTTATGGTAGACTAATGCAATTTACATCTAGGTTTTTCCAATGTACCTAAAAAATTGTTTTAACATGTATTTTTCATTAAAACGAGTGAGTTACCCTCATTGAACTATGATCTATGGAGGGGGGAATTACTTCATTCCACTAAAAACTGATTGAATTGTTAGTAAGGGTGTTGGTGATGAGGTACAAACTATATTTATTAGGATTTTTTGGTTTCTGACAACTTTTGGATGATTAAACCTGCACCGGGTCATATTGACCCGCGAACATCATGGCTGTACCTAAAAAACGAACATAACAGGAGGGTTAACCAGGTAAAACCAACACAGATCCAGTCTAACGATGGGGACCTGGTCCTGAAGGCAGCAGAGCGACACTTGAACGTCTATTTCTGACGATTTTATTTCAGGAATCAAAGTATCATTGACTTTCACATTAGTGTAAAACTGGAAACAGGTTCTAATTCTGTGAACTAGTGTGAAGTCTGTGGTCTCCTTCTGTTGTAGTATCGGTCTCGTCAGTGCTGCATTATATTCCTGTAAACGTTATTCTGTGTTTAAGCTCTTATTTCATATCAAAGCATCAACACTCTATAAAATTCTAAAATATGATTCATCTAAATGATAACAGAAATGAGAGGGATGTGATTGTAAGTGAAATGTTTTCTTGTTCCGTAATGAACTAAACGGATTAAAAGCAATGTTGAACTCATTCCAGGTGTTTGTCTGCTGACTCTAAAGACCTGCTCACAGTCAGTCCGCTGCTCACTAACACACTTTAAAGCACATTTAGATCAATGAATCAGTTTCTCATCAACATGAACTGAAGTGTGATTCATCTCTAGAGACACCATGTCATAGATCAATAAATGTTCCACTGCTGCTTCAGTTACACGTTCACATCTCATGTGTAGTGATGCAAACATGACATTTAGATTAACAAGTATTTAAACGTGAATAAACAAATCATACAACTGCAGATTTAGAAGAAACTATTAACCAACTGTAGCATTATTGTTTGTGTTAAATTTAATATAATATATATGATCAAAATATGTTACGATATTTACAACATTATGAATCATAACCTCATGAATTAGTATTTAAAAATGAGTGATGGTACTCAGCGTCCACCGTCAGACACCATTAGTTTAAATAACAGAGTTTAACATGAGAATAAATGAAGGATAGCTGAGGTGCAGTCACTGGTGCAGAGGCAGAGTTCTACTGTGACTTTTATGACTTTCTCCGACAGGTTCGACTACTTTGACCTCAGTTGTGTTGATGCCTTCACTTCCCGTCAGTAAACTTGTGTTCTGATGTGAACCGATCACACTGCAGGATGTACGGACCACAGACATCACACGACTGTAGTTTAACCCTTTATTAGCTGAACACGTTCACAATATTTCTTCACACAGTTCAGAGCTTAGAAACGTGAGATTATTAGTTACACAATAATGAATTCATCATCATAGAAAATAAACACATTATTCACGTCTTATGTACAAAACATTCGTACAGGCGACCCGTCATACGGTTCGTGGTCCGGTTCACCAAAGGTGACGCGTCACCTGATCCGCTTACAGTGAGCATGTTTCACCATCAAACTATATTAACAGCAGTTTCATATTCTGATTCATGAAACCTATGAAGACCTGTTTATTGATCTTCCTGTTTGAAGTGATTGTGTCAGAGTCCGTGTTTCTGATGTGCACGGAGACGTGCAGCAGCTCAGGATCCTCAAACATTAAAGCTGCTAAATGTAATGTTCAGAGCATTATTATAGCAGCAGACAGATATTATCTGTGTGAAGATATAGAGGACTAATGTCTGCTAGAGTAGAGGAACAAGTCTCTGTGTGTGTGTGTGTGTGTGTGTTGTCTTTGTTCACATAGCCGGCCGGCTGCGTACCATTTAGTGCACGTTGATGTGTTCAGAGGCACGAGAAACGCTTTAAATTTAGCACCTTTAACTCATTTAAACTACTAATAACCCCACATTTAGGAAATGCAGTTTAAATATTCTGAGAGTGAAGTTAGTTTTAATACTTTTATAATAAAATAAATGTGTAAATATTGAATATTTTTGGAGTTTTAATGGTTTGGGAATATAGTCGTGAAGTCAGAATGTTTTGTGATTTTAATGGATCAGGTGTTAACATGTTTATTTTAATAAACAAACAATAGAAAAGAGACGGACTGATACGAGTGTGTTTAACCCGTGATGATGATGATGATGATGATGGTGATGATGATGGTGATGATGATGATGATGATGATGATGGTGATGATGGTGATGATGGTGATTTGTTCCCTGTGCTGGTCTTCTTCTGAACTCAGTCAGTCTGGTTCTGGTCCTGCTGGTTCACACGGTGGACGGTTTCATCAGAGCCTGATCCCCAAACAGCTGCTTGAAGTGAACCACATGCTCCTCACAGTGCTCTCCTGTGGGGGGGGGCGGGGGGGGCAGAAGGTTACTGAAGCTCACGGTCAGTCCGTCCTACAGAGTTAAACACTGAGCTGACTTCGGATCAGTTTCCTCTCACCGGGGTTGAATCCAGGACTTCCTCTGAGCCGCTGGTTCCTCTGCTGGAAGGACCTGAACACGGTGTAGAACAACATCTGGTCTCCGGTCTGTCGCGCCGCGTCCAGGAACTTCCTGGACGACACGTTGTCGTGGCCACCTGAAACCAGGGCAGGGTTACGCAATCATCCACACAGACCAATCAGAGCTTCCTTATAATTAGTTCAGTTAAAGTGATCAGATTCTACTTTAAGAGATTAGATGAAGCGTCAACGTACCGACGCTGCGGATGAATCTCAGCGCTCCCAGAACTTGTTGCTTCGACAGAAGAACCTCCACGATCTCATCGTTGGCCGTAGACAGACGCTTAAAAACACAAAACTATGTTTAAAACCACGAGATTTAAATAAAGTTTGTCTTCTCTTGAAGCCGCTTTGTGTGATACCTTCAACATGTCCAGTGAGAGCTGGTGAGCCGGAGGATACGTGCTCTCCAGAGACAGAAGCAAACACGCCTGAACACAAAGGAAAGGTCATTAATAAAGAGACGTTCATGAGTTCATGGTATATTTCAGGTTTTCCTTGTTTCCCTTTTATGAATTAAGCTCTTTATTTTAATGATATCTTTGTTTATTTCCAACAATAAAAGGTTCAGGACTCCTTCCAGATAGTTTAACTCCATCGTATGAACATTTAGTTGAGTCTCATTAAGTTGGTGAGTTTGAGGAGAAACGGGAGCAGAAGCTCCGGGTGGAGGTTTGGACTCACCAGAGGTTTGGAGTCACTGAGGACGTGGTACTGGAGGAACTGGTGCAGCATGTAGAACAGGCTGTGCTGCACCAGCGTCTTTATCACCAACTCGTACAAATAATGCTGAGACACAAACAACCGTCTGATTTAATCAGGAGACGACGTCACCTTTTATATCTACATTTAATATAAAACGGGTGAAGATGAGTTTGATCAGTTTTACCTGCACGGTGATCTGGAACTGAAGATAATGTCACACCTTGCATTCCTGAGTGAACTCTGTGTGCGGATAGTCGGGTATAAAGTTGATGAAGTCCTGAAGAAGAACAAGACATCAAGAGTTAGTCTTCAGACCACACACACACACACACACACACACACACACACACACACACACACGCTACTTTAAAATAAGTTACATTACGTCACACGGTTATGATCATTATTATTATTATTATTGTTATTGTTATAATAAGAAGCGTCTCGTTCTGTTCAAACTCACCACCGATTTTAAAGTCCTCTGAACCGCTAAGATCTTATTTCCAATAGAGAACTTGATGCACTTCACTTCTCCTTTATCGTCCATTCTGTGGAGAAAACACCACAAACATACATAATATAATCATACAGTGATCAGTATGAATGATTATTGTTATATATTAATATCTATGATTATTGTCAGCACATTGGCCATAAAAAGTTAAAGTGCTTTTGAGGAGACAAAGCACTCCAGATCCTTTATTTTATATTTCTATTATTTATTTATTTTTATTTAATTAAATTATTATTATTATTTTTATTCTATGTTTTAGTTTCTCTGTGATGAAAAGGCAAACAAATAAATTGTGAATAAAAAGAGTTAAAACGTCCCTCAATGCATCACAGATGTATTCATATTAATATTCGTCTCATCTCTAAATCACTTCAGATTTTTCCTGCGCAGGCGGGCGTACCTGAAGGCAACGCTGCTCTTGTCGTCGGGCCCTTTGACCACCACACCTGTGGCTCCACCTGAACGCACCGCGAACACCTGCAGACAAAAAACAGGGAGTAAAAAAACACAATCATTTTACACTGACTATATGACTCTATATTATCCAACAATATGATGTATAATGATATAACTCTGAACACAAAGTCAAACTAATATATACATGAATAGAGGGAGAAGAGCAGTGGGGAGAGCACACATCCCTGGGGGGTCCAGTGCTGATGGTCCGGGTGCTGGATGTGATCTTTCCCAGCCTCACCTGCTGCGTCCTGTCTGTCAGGAAGTTTGTGATCCACTGACAGGTGGAGGCTGGCACAGTGAGCTGGGAGAGTTTGGGTTGGAGTATCTCCAGGATGATGGTGTTGAACACTGGGGGTCAGAGGGTCAGGACCCAGACCTGGGGGGCTCCTGAGGGTCTGAGGGTCAGATGATCGGTGGTTCACCTTAGTCCACGTCCTCCTGTCACACACAAAGCTCCAGATCCAGAGGAACATGAAGCAGCTGATGTTCAACTGTGTTGTTGTTCCTCACAGTGTGGAACAGAAACCTTTACACAGAAAGCTCTCATAGATTCATGTTCATGATTTAAACATGAAGATAATGCAGCAACATTTTGACCAAAACTCATTTTAATTCAACCTGTTCAAGCCGAGAGAGACGCTCATAAACACATCGTAATAAAAAGAGGATCTGTGTGAGCTCACACACACACCCACACACTTCTACAGGAACTCAGCTGATTTCCTGTAAATGAAGAGGGGCGGAGCTACAGTGATCATGTGATCCAGGTACATGAGAACAGGAAGAGAACCCTGATGTGTTTATCAGAAAGTTCAGACTCCATTTTGAGTCACAGAGCAGAAGGAGAGAAGCTGAAGGCTGAGGCAGGGTGAGTGTTGATCCAACATGTGATTGTTTTACTGTCAAAGTGTGTGTGTGTGTGTGTGTGTGTGTGTGTGTGTGTGTGTGTGTGCGTTACTTCCTGTTCTCTCTTGATTCTTGTGTCTGCTCTCTCACAGTCAGTGTTAATGTTTTACTCTCAGACTGACTTCAGATCAGAAGATGAGTGGTTGTGAGGAGGAAGAGGAGGACGGAGCAGAGTCTCTAGTCTCCGGCTGTCTGTCTATGAAGAGTGATCGGTCCAAAGATGATCCTCCAGACTTCAGTAGTGAACCTGGACCCTCAGACACACAGTAAGAGACTGTTTTTACTGTGAGCTGACCTGATGAAGATGATGCATTGAGGATGAAGACTAAATGTTCTGCTCAAAGATTTATATTATATTTTCATGAGATGAAGCTCAAAGGTTCACTTCCTACAGATTCAGAGCTTTCAGTGTGAAGCTTTAAATCTTTAGTAAGTGGACCTTTGAGTTCAGACTCTCTCCTCCAGATGTTGATCCTGAAGGTCTAGAACAAACATCATGAGCAGAACTGATGTAAAAGTTCTCTGCTGACAAAAACCAGACAGGAAATGGTCAACTGTACATTTGGAGCTCTTCTGTTTTCATCACGTTTGAATTGATCCTTCATTTGATAGTTGACAGTAGAAAGTGACAGAAAACAGACATGAAGAAGGAAAGTGTGTGGACTTGAACCTGAGACTCCACTGTTACATGCTGTGTGTTAGACTGTTGGTCCACCACAACATGTAGACCTCTTCTGACCTCAGTTCAAACACAACCAACTCAAGCTGAGCTGATCACAGACACTGTGACACAGTAAAGGACATGATCAGCTCTCTTTAATGGAGGACTTTTACTGTGAAGGAGCTGCAGGAAGTGTTGAGTTAGTTATAAACAAACTACAGACAGATCACTAAATGTTTCATCAGACAGCCTGATAGGAAAAGCAGCTGATTAGAGTTCATGAAAGCAGGAGAGTTTCAATAAAAGAACATTTTCATGACAGACTGAACGCTGAATTCAAAGAGAAAAGTAACACTTTAACTGTTCTCTGTGAACATCTGAGCTTCTACACACTTTAGTCCACATCTGGATGTTTTTCATCAACAACCAACAAATCATTTTAGTTCTAAATAAATGTCTTTACAGAGAGAAGAAGAGGAGTCATGATTCTGAGGAGGAGCTGACGTCCAGATCCAGAACCAGAGCTGGACTGCAGACAGCCAGTGAGACCAGAAGTGTCCAAAGTAAGACTGTCCATTTCTCTGCTGATGTCTTCATGTCTGGAAACAGGACGTGTTGTTTTAATACAGAGACACTTGTTGGATTGAAGGATGTAAACACACAAAGGAAGAAGGTCTCATTGATTCATGATAAACTTGTGTAACAGTTGTGGACAGGGCATGGAAGGAGACCACTCAAAAGATAGATTTCCAGCATTTATTTGCTCCTTCAGAAGACGATATATAACCCATTCATGTCCTTCTGGTCTCTCTCTCTCTGCACATCTGCTCCTGAACATGAACAATATCAGAACTCGAGGACATGAATCTGTGAGGCACCATGTTGGTGACATGACACAGGGCGGCCTGGTGTGATGCAAAGAGAGAATGTACAGTTCAATGAAAACAGCTACAAAAATGATATTATACAGTGAGAACAGCTGAGTAACGTGATCTTATGAGCAGTAAACAATGTTCAACATAAACCGTTCAATTTCAAAAGAAAACAAAACAAACGCGGCTTCATTCATCCAAAAAATCCTCAACAATGCAAAACACTGTGAGGGGAAAGATTAAATATAAATAACTTATTAAGATAAAAATTCACACATACCCCATAAGATCATTAAATGATAAATATAATACATTATAAATAATAATATATACACCTGCATAAATAATCACATTTTAATAAAAATATTTTATTGTTTCTAAATTCTCAGTGACTTCAATAATAACGAGATCAAGTTAAAGGAGCTGTATTTAACATTCATATTTATATTAGTGATTAAATATGAATTCATATCTCATCAACATCTATCATCTCTGTAAAGATATAAAGAGATAATAATTCATAACGTGTTGCTGACCTGGAGACAGCTGCAGGTGGATTAAAGGTCCTTATTCCACCAGACGAGCCGCTCTGATAAAAATACGGTCCTAGTCTGTTTTTTGACGGAGCCGCGGTGTGTTTCAAAGAGCAGATCGATCCGGGCAATATAACCAACAGGCTCTGTGTGAGGAATATGAACTCAATGTGAGGATGAATGTATTTATAACAACTAAAACACAGACACACATCTTTGATCCACGTCGTTCATAACTGGACTTTTAACAGTCGCTCTATTAACTTTGTCTGTCGGCTACAGCTCAACAAAACAGGAAATAAGAACAATCAACACATAGTTGATGTAATGTTCTCAATAACGGTCTCCTCCCTCAAACCAAAGCCACGTCTGTAGCTACACTGACTGGATCAACACTGTCTGTGCTGGTGACCAGAGAGAAAGCTCTCTGTGTTCACATCTCACTACTTTAGTAGCTTCTAACTGAATCTAACTGAAAGTTACTTTCACTCACGTGTCCCCGTTTGTAGGTTCAGATATCAGCCTGATTTCATTGTTCACTGATTGTTTTAGTCAAATCAATATCATATCTTCTTTATATGTTCTCTCTGGTTTCTCTGTTTCAGGAGATAGTGGTCTGCAGGAGGTTTTAGATGAACATAAGATCAGTCTGAAGAACAGATGTGAATGTGTGACTGAAGGAAGTGATGAAACAGGAAGTGGAACCCTCCTCAACAGGATCTACACTGAGCTCTACATCACAGAGGGACAGAGTGAAGAGGTTAATACCCAACATGAGGTCAGGCAGCTGGAGTCAGCTTCCAAGAAGAAGACCCTCCATGACACTCCGTTCAAGTGCCACGACATCTTCAAAGCCTCAGCTGACCAACAGAGACGCATCAGAGTCGTTCTGACGAACGGCGTCGCTGGAGTTGGAAAAACCTTCTCGGTGCAGAAGTTCACTCTGGACTGGGCCGAGGGTTTGGAGAACCAAGATGTCAGTCTGGTGGTTCTGCTTTCGTTCAGGGAGCTGAACTTGATCAAAGATGAGCAGTACAGTCTTCTCGAGCTGATCCATGTTTTCCATCCAACATTACAGAAGGTCCCAGCAGAGAAGCTCTCTGTCTGTAAAGTTGTGTTCATCTTTGATGGTCTGGATGAAACCAGACTTTCATTGGATTTCATCAACAATGAGGTCGTGTCTGACGTCACACAGAAGGCATCGGTCAACGTGCTGCTGACGAACCTCATCGAGGGGAAGCTGCTTCCCTCGGCTCTCGTCTGGATAACTTCCAGACCTGCAGCAGCCAATCAGATCCCTCCTTCACGTGTTGAGAGGGTGACAGAAGTACGAGGCTTCACCGACCCCCAGAAGGACGAGTACTTCAGGAGGAGGTTCAGTGATGAAGAGCTGTCCAGCAGAATCATCTCACACATCAAGACATCCAGGAGCCTCCACATCATGTGTCTAATCCCAGTCTTCTGCTGGATCACTGCTACAGTTCTGGACCACATGTGGACTACAGACCAGAGAGGAGAACTGCCCAAGACCCTGACTGACATGTACTCACACTTCCTGCTGGTCCAGACAAAGAGGAAGAAGCAGAAGTACCATGAGGGACATGAGACGAGTCCTCAGGAGCTGACGGAGGCTGACAGGGAAGTTCTTCTGAAGCTGGGGAGGCTGGCGTTTGAACATCTGGAGAAAGGAAACATCATGTTCTACCAAGAAGACCTGGAGCAGTGTGGTCTTGATGTCACGGAGGCCTCGGTGTTCTCAGGAGTTTGTACAGAGATCTTCAAAACAGAGAGCGTGATCTTCCAGAAAACAGTCTACTGCTTTGTTCATCTGAGTGTTCAAGAGTTTCTGGCTGCAGTCTACATGTTCCACTGTTTCACAAACAGGAACACAGAGGTGCTGAAGAACTTCATGGGGAAATACAAGTATTCATCTCTGACTATCTTCCTGAAGAGATCCATGGAGAAATCCCTTAAAAGTAAAAATGGCCACCTGGACCTGTTTGTCCGCTTCCTTCATGGCCTCTCTCTGGAGTCCAACCAGAGACTCTTAGGAGGCCTGCTGGGTCAGACAGACAACAGTCCAGAAACCATCCAGAGAGCCATCAACAACCTGAAGAAGATGAGGAGAATTAAAATCTCTCCTGACAGATGCATCAACATCTTCCACTGTCTGATGGAGATGAACGACCTCTCAGTACATCAGGAGATCCAAGAGTTCCTGAAGTCAGAGAACAGATCAGAGAAGAAACTCTCAGAGATCCACTGCTCAGCTCTGTCCTACATGCTGCAGATGTCAGAGGAGGTTCTGGATGAGTTGGACCTGAAGAACTACAACACATCAGATGAGGGACGATGGAGACTGATTCCAGCTGTGAGGAACTGCAGAAAGGCTCAGTAAGTCCAGATGTGATTAACTTCATGAATCAGTGTAGATCAGTAGTTTAGTTCTTCTAATATAGACATTATGAAATTCATATTCTTAAAATAGTGTTCCAGCTGTTTAATACTAAATTATAATTCAGTTATATTTCATCACAGATGTTCTTGATGTTTGAAATGCTGCGAGTGAAAACATGTTTCAGTTTCAGTTGGTTTAGTTTTCACTGTGAAGTTAATGAACACAGTTATTCTATTTATTCCTCATGATTGTTATATTTTATATTGATATCATTCTTCCTCTATTTATCTTCCTTTGGGTGATGGAGGCGACATGCAAACCTGGTGAAACAAATGAAGGACTTTAGAGGTTGTGTTTGAGCTTTCATCACAACATGTAGCAGTATTTTACAGTCATCACTTCATGTACTTTAGTTATTATTACATCAGGAGCTTCTACAAGGTGTCTGACATCATCACACTTACAGGTAACACCTGATTATTTTAACACTATGCTGAAGAGTTTAAATACCATCTGTATCAGGCCACGCCCCCTTCTTAAAGATAGGACCAGAAAACAACAACAAACCAACTTGAGTTCAGGGTTCTACCTCAGACTGTTTACATACATTTACATGAATTGACTTTTAATTTGTATTAATATAGAAACTTCAATAAAGTCAGATGTGAGGTCCTAAAGTATGTGAATGAAGTTTGTATGACAGCATGAAGTAGCCAATGAGAGCACAGGAGGACACATGTTAGACTCCTTCACAGCCAGTGGGCTGTAATGATGGTAGCAGTGAGGCCAGAAAAGAGTCCGCATGTTTTCATACGTTGCTGGTTTCCTCCTCAAACTATTCAACATCTTTTCAGGTCAACTGCAGGATGTTGATTCTTTTATCCGTTGCCTCCATGAAGGAGTTCAGATTTCTACTTTAGTAGAATTCACCTTTACCCAGCTGAGGAATAAGAAGTATTGTTATTGTGGTTCACATGAAGTCCTTGTATGTCTCCTAAGATCCAGACCCTGTAGGGTCAGATGGAATGTGATGTACTTCTACTTCAGAGGACAACATTGTAGTTCTACATTTACCTGACAGAGAAATGTTAAATGTTGAAGATTCACATTTGACTCACAAAATAATTAAGAATTAAAATATGAATCATTATTATTTATTAAACTATCCAGCATCATGTAAGCTCCACCTTTAACAGACGTTAACAATAATCTTAATATTATTATTAATGTCATATTATTCTGTATTTTGATGCTTTGGAAACAATCTTCACTTAAAGTAAACATTTTAATACATTACTTTTACTGAGCAGTATTAATAGTTCTACTAATAATAAGAAACAGTTTTACATCATAAACATGTTTGAGTTCTTCTTCTTCTTCTTCTTCTGTCAAAACCAACATTCCCAGTTAGAGAAAGACTGAAAAATAACTCAACAGCGTTTTCCTGAAGGCCTCAAATCACTAAATCTACCCAGAAAAACACACCCAGGTCTGTTCCTCACCGTCAGAAACATCAGAGAAATTCACTTAACGGAGATATTCATTTATGAAAAGAAATATGAATCTCCTGCTTTGACAAAACATCACTGTTACATTAGAGCATGGATTTAATGAGGGGCAGTAAAGTTATTATTATATATATATATATATATATATATATATTTAAAACACTTTTTTAAAGTTCTGTGTAGATAAAGGATGTTTTTATCATTAATATCATATTTTAAATTGAGTATGTAACTGTTGCTGATCAAGTTGAATGCTGTAACAGTGATTTAGTAGCACAAGAAGAGAAAAGTCATCACATCAGAGAACTGATTCAGTGATGTCAGTTACACATCAATATATATCTGAGGTTTAGCATTAGCATTAGCCACATTAGCCTCCATAAACTGCTTCATACGAGACAAAGACTGTCGCTGTAAAACTCCAGAGTGTTGAACCGAGAAATGTTGCATTTTATTGTTCATGAATTCAACTTTTCATTTTAAAGTTTCATTATTTACATCGTCCTGTTTTTAAATCTTTTAATTTGTTCTTTTACTCAGAAATAAACTCTTTTATAAAGATCTTATGAACACCATGTTATGTGTTTAATGCTGATTCACTGAAACATATTTCTGATGACATCATGTTGAAAGTAATGCAGCCTCTTTGGTTTAATTGTGTTGAATATGTTCATTTAATCACATACAGGTCTAATAATATCAAGTAATGTGTCTCAGTCCTGTAACATTGCTCAGCTGTCTCTGGATGTGTTGGAGGTGAACCTGACAGCAGCAGGGAGCTCTAGTTGTTAAACTGCTTCTCTAATGAAGAAGGCTTCATGCTGACTTTGTGGAGACAGACATGGGATCAGATCACACTGACAGACTGGACATTATGGAAGCCTCAATGTAACCACACTTTGTCTCCCTTCATCTGCACATTAAAGAGAAACAAAGATTAAAAGTCTGCAGGGAGGAGAGAGAGTGATGAGAGTTATTGTTTCATGTGAAACACAGTGAGATGAGATTAGCTGAACCACTGATGTGAAGAGCTAATGTTCATCAAAACAGGAAGCAGGAAGTAAATATTAAATGTCCTCTTTCATAATAATATGTTGAAATATTTGTGTCATTCCAGACTTTCTAGCTGTGATCTCTCAGAGACTCACGTTGAAGTTGTGGCCTCAGCTCTGAAGTCCAACCCCTCCCATCTGAGAGAGCTGGACCTGAGTTACAACTACAACCTGCAGGATTCAGGAGTGAAGCCGCTGTTTGCTGGACTGGAGAGTCCACACTGTCGACTGGAGACTCTGAGGTCAGTTCACTAATTTATGTATGTATTTATTTGTATTTAGGTGTTCAATTAAAATACCAAAATCTCCTCAGGCAAAGGCCCGGAACATTACGATGCACTATTGCACTATTTAGAAGCGTAGTAGTAGTAACGTCTCTGTGTCAACAACTGTCAAATAAAGAAAATACACATCAATTATATTTTAACAATTATTATTCTTTTAACTGGATGAATTATAAATAATACATAGAAATACATCAATAAATGTTTTTCTCATTTCAAGTAAAATAATGTCTGGATTAAAGAATAACTGACAGAAAGCTTTCGTGAAATGTGCATCTTAAAATAAAGTAATTCATTTTAGAAAAATGAATTTCACTGAATTGTCCTGCAGCTTTAAATTCAGTTCATTCAGGTTGAAGTGATTCAATCAGAAATCAATATTATATTTTTCTTATATTCTAAAAAGATACATTAGTGAGCATGGACTTCATCTGTGGTCTTTAAACCACTTGTTTCAGCTCTATTGTCTCTGGTCACATCATTGGACAGTGAACTCATGTGTTCGGATTCTGATCTCAGGTTTATTTTCTGTGACTTCATTTCAGATGTGAGATGGTACGTTTGCTCCAAAGAGTTGTTCTTTGTCTCGTAGTATCGCTTCATTCACCGCTTTGAATAATCGTTGTGGTCTCTGAACATGTGAGACAAACTGATTTTAAACTGCCCGTGTGGAGAATTAACCTCTCGTGTCTATTCTTGGTTATAGACTCTGGTCTCGCTGACCACTCTCCTCTATTTGGAGAACGTCATGTGAAATAGCTGCTGAGACTCACGTAATTGTCGTATTCTTCTTTCTCTTTCCTCGTCTCCCCCCCTGTGTCACGGTGTGTGAACATCTGACTCGAGTCAGTAAACTTGTCAGAATACTCTTATCTGATTGGCTGAGCTGCATCACGTGATGTGATTTACAACGCATTGGTCGGCGTGTTTCCTGCACCGCTGAACAAGTACCGTAAAGGCTGAAAAAGGTGCGCCGGTTAAAATAAAGCGCTCCGTCAAAATAGAATCGGTTTTAGGTCCTGGGTCCGGATACAACGGCGTCTGGGTCCGGATCCGGACCGCGGCCCGCCTGTTAGTGACCCCTGCTGTAGAGTGTGTGAGGAAGATGAAGGAGGAGGATGAAGATCTGATGACAGCAGATACAAACTCTGTGTAAACAGAGAGAGACTTGAATGCAAAGCTGAATGAAGGTGAAGTTGTGAACTGTGGTGATCTTCATGATATCAGAAGCTGATGAGGCTGCTACAGAGACAACCACACAGCTGCTGTGGTGAGATTAAAGCAGAGCTCAGAGTAATAAGCAGCAGCCTAACACAGGCCCACACGTCTCCACAGAGCAGGCTTTGAGAACACAAGTCTCTGTTGTCATTACTAGAACAAGATGTCAGCTGAGACCAGTCATAGTGGAAGTGGCTCTTCAACAAGTGATGATGATGAATGACATCATCAAACTGTAGATGTTTAAGGTTCTAACTTGTTTCCAGGTTCTTGTTGACAGCAGGTCTAACTGTGGTTCTGTTTTCATGTTTTGTCTCTTTATCTGAAGACACAGACCTTTAGGTTGCAACAACAAACACATGTTGTTCTTAAAGGACCGGTTCATATTGGTTCAGGTCTTTCTCAACACAACACTCACGTGTCCAAACGTCCATTCAAGAGTTCTTGGTGTCTGTAATCTGTCCACACTGTCTGTGATGTTCAGGACTAAATCCACAGTCTAGTTCTGTAGAAATGACTTGTAAAGTTGATCTGAACTAATCTGAGGCTTCACATGTATCAAGTCAGTCTGTTGTGTTTGACAGTGGCTGTATTTGAAACCTCGTACTATACGAGCAGTTTGTGCTGATTTGACCAACATGTAGCATGTAGCATGTAGCATGTAGCATGCTAACAAAAGCTGAATCTACAGTCTGACAGAAATACCTGATGTTTCACTGATTCAGAAAGAATCTCCAGTCTACCTCTCCTTCTGTATCCCACAATGCAAAGCGCTGGAACAGCACATTCTTCATTCTATTTCATAATTAAATTCACTAATGAGAACTTTTGAGGAGAGAAATCAACTTTGTAGATTTTAAATATTGTCAGTTAAATTGATGGTGAATCCACATGTACACACGATGTACTGTGTACACATGTGTACAGTACATGTACTGTGTAGTACCGTGTACATGTACTGTGTACTACCTTCCTCAGCAGTACGTAGCAGGCGGGTTGAACTCAGTGTTTCCTTGTTGAGCTCAGTGGAGGAAGAGGAACTCAAAGAGGGAATCTGCTCCTCAATAGTCTGTAACTTTGGTTCGTCTGACTCAGACTGCTGAAGCTTCATATTAGTTTCAGCTGAACTTGTGAAGTGATTTCTTGAGTGTAGTTGTGTTATGAAGGGACCACTTCACACTCAGTCTGACAGGAGGAATGATTACTGCCACCAAGAACTCTGGTGATGGACAGATGACATGAAGACACACCTGAACACATGTGGACCTCTCCTGTTGAACACATGAAGCTACTAAGCTACCAGATACACAAAGAAGAAGCTCATGGAACCAATGAAGTCATGAACCGTCTTTGAGTCCAACAGGTCTGATCTGATCTTGATCCTCTAGTTGCAGACCTGACTGAGACCAGCAGCATGGTGTTCATCTGTGTTGACATCAATAGGTGATGAATGTTGTGGTGACATTTGGATGATGTGTGTAGAAGGCTGACATGATGATGATCCACAATAACACAACGACAAAGAGAAAAGCTCATTGATGAGGACAGAGTCATGTTGAGCTACACATTTACAACATGAACACATCTGATTGGATTATAAATGGATTCTTATCTTCATCATTTATTCTTTATTCAGGTTGAGGGTCTACAAGTTGTCAGAGATCAGCTGTTCTTCTCTGGCCTCAGCTCTGAAGTCCAACCCCTCCTCCCATCTGAGAGAACTGGATCTGAGTTTAAACTACGACCTGAAGGATTCAGGAGTGAAGCTGCTGTGTGATCTTGTGGAGAGTCCACACTGTAGACTGGAGACTCTGAGGTCAGTTCACTAATTTATGAAAAAACACAACTTACATCCATAAAGTTGTAAATTAGTTTTTATTCATATTTTCATGTTTCTTGAACTAATTTTATTCTGCAGTGACAACAGAATGTTCTCTTAAAGAACCTGTAGAACATGTCCACTGTTAGTTGTTAAAGTCAATGAATGTTTCTAGTTGTTGGTCAATGGTCACATCTGTAGACAGAAGATCCTCTGAACTAATACTTGTTTTATATTGATGACGTTTACTTGATGAATAGAAATATTTCTTTTGGTTTCTGTTCATTTAAATGTGTTTTCACAAATAATATCTGAACACACACACACACACACACACACACACACACACACACAGAGATCGAGTCATATTTCATAAAACAGCTCTTTAAAGGATCAATATAGACTTGATCCTCTAGTTGCAGACCTGACTGAGACCAGCAGCATGGTGTTCATCTGTGTTGACATCAATAGGTGATGAATGTTGTGGTGACATTTGGATGATGTGTGTAGAAGGCTGACATGATGATGATCCACAATAACACAACGACAAAGAGAAAAGCTCATTGATGAGGACAGAGTCATGTTGAGCTACACATTTACAACATGAACACATCTGATTGGATTATAAATGGATTCTTATCTTCATCATTTATTCTTTATTCAGGTTGAGGGCCTGCAGTTTGACAGAGATCAGCTGTTCTTCTCTGGCCTCAGCTCTGAAGTCCAACCCCTCCTCCCATCTGAGAGAACTGGATTTGAGAGGAAACGACCTGAAGGATTCAGATGTGAAGCTGCTGTGTGATCTTGTGGAGAGTCCACACTGTAGACTGGAGACTCTGAGGTCAGTAGAGGGTTGGACTCAGTCCATGCTGGTTCCAGCAGTATTGAACTAAACACTGATCCAGTATTTCCTGTAAACCTCCAACCTTCTCAGTGAAGCTGTGAGAGGAGAACGCTGACAGGCTTCAGGATTGGACAGAAAGTCAGCCAATCAGACGAGCCAGAAGCTTGTTGTGATCATGTGTTTGAGTTGATGTGAAGACGACTGTTGTTGTTGTGTTCAAGTCTGCAGGAAATACCGCTGTTTATCAGCTGACAGCATCTCAACATGTATAGAGACAGTGGTCCTCATCCATCAATCTGATCTGATCTGTTCTCTCTCATTGGAATATTTCAAAGAGATGAGACGTTCAAATGTCAGTGAGACTGTGGTTTTTATCAGCTTTGAACCCATCATTACAGTGAGCAGTGAACACCTCTCTGTTTCTGCAGTCGTGATGCGTTCAGGACCCTCAGCTCTTTATCTCCACTGTGTACTTGAGTGAAATGTGCAGAGTGAACAGACTTGATGTCCAAAGTGTCTGCAGGTGTGTGAGCTTGGAGCTCAGTGTGTTCACTCCAATACGTTAAGATGAGAGCTGAAAGGACTGAAGTCCTGCTGCTCTTTCTACTGGATGAGCTGCATCACTGACTGACAGCTGATGAAGGGAGTCTCTGCAAACACTCGTTCATCTCTTCTTCTTCTTCTCTCCTCAGATGGAAGGGAGATCCCTGGGACTGAGTCCACCATCATCTCTTTGATCCTCTGGATCTGATCAGAGGATCATCAGAGGATCTGGACTCCTCCAGTCCTGCTGCTCCTCAATTAAAGCACATTTAGATCAATGAATCAGTTTCTCATCAACATGAACTGAAGTGTGATTCATCTCTAGAGACACCATGTCATAGATCAATAAATGTTCCACTGCTGCTTCAGTTACACGTTCACATCTCATGTGTAGTGATGCAAACATGACATTTAGATTAACAAGTATTTAAATGACTAAGACTTTTATGACTTTCTCCGACAGGTTCGACTACTTTGACCTCAGTTGTGTTGATGCCTTCACTTCCCGTCAGTAAACTTGTGTTCTGATGTGAACCGATCACACTGCAGGATGTACGGACCACAGACATCACACGACTGTAGTTTAACCCTTTATTAGCTGAACACGTTCACAATATTTCTTCACACAGTTCAGAGCTTAGAAACGTGAGATTATTAGTTACACAATAATGAATTCATCATCATAGAAAATAAACACATTATTCACGTCTTATGTACAAAACATTCGTACAGGCGACCCGTCATACGGTTCGTGGTCCGGTTCACCAAAGGTGACGCGTCACCTGATCCGCTTACAGTGAGCATGTTTCACCATCAAACTATATTAACAGCAGTTTCATATTCTGATTCATGAAACCTATGAAGACCTGTTTATTGATCTTCCTGTTTGAAGTGATTGTGTCAGAGTCCGTGTTTCTGATGTGCACGGAGACGTGCAGCAGCTCAGGATCCTCAAACATTAAAGCTGCTAAATGTAATGTTCAGAGCATTATTATAGCAGCAGACAGATATTATCTGTGTGAAGATATAGAGGACTAATGTCTGCTAGAGTAGAGGAAGAAGTCTCTGTGTGTGTGTGTGTGTGTGTGTGTTGTCTTTGTTCACATAGCCGGCCGGCTGCGTACCATTTAGTGCACGTTGATGTGTTCAGAGGCACGAGAAACGCTTTAAATTTAGCACCTTTAACTCATTTAAACTACTAATAACCCCACATTTAGGAAATGCAGTTTAAATATTCTGAGAGTGAAGTTAGTTTTAATACTTTTATAATAAAATAAATGTGTAAATATTGAATATTTTTGGAGTTTTAATGGTTTGGGAATATAGTCGTGAAGTCAGAATTTATTTTAATAAACAAACGGAGAGACGGACTGATACGAGTGTGTTTAACCCGTGATGATGATGGTGATGATGATGATGATGATGATGATGGTGATGATGATGATGATGATGATGATGATGATGATGATGATGATGATGATGATGATGGTGATGATGGTGATTTGTTCCCTGTGCTGGTCTTCTTCTGAACTCAGTCAGTCTGGTTCTGGTCCTGCTGGTTCACACGGTGGACGGTTTCATCAGAGCCTGATCCCCAAACAGCTGCTTGAAGTGAACCACATGCTCCTCACAGTGCTCTCCTGTGGGGGGGGGGGCAGAAGGTTACTGAAGCTCACGGTCAGTCCGTCCTACAGAGTTAAACACTGAGCTGACTTCGGATCAGTTTCCTCTCACCGGGGTTGAATCCAGGACTTCCTCTGAGCCGCTGGTTCCTCTGCTGGAAGGACCTGAACACGGTGTAGAACAACATCTGGTCTCCGGTCTGTCGCGCCGCGTCCAGGAACTTCCTGGACGACACGTTGTCGTGGCCACCTGAAACCAGGGCAGGGTTACGCAATCATCCACCCAGACCAATCAGAGCTTCCTTATAATTAGTTCAGTTAAAGTGATCAGATTCTACTTTAAGAGATTAGATGAAGCGTCAACGTACCGACGCTGCGGATGAATCTCAGCGCTCCCAGAACTTGTTGCTTCGACAGAAGAACCTCCACGATCTCATCGTTGGCCGTAGACAGACGCTTAAAAACACAAAACTATGTTTAAAACAACGAGATTTAAATAAAGTTTGTCTTCTCTTGAAGCCGCTTTGTGTGATACCTTCAACATGTCCAGTGAGAGCTGGTGAGCCGGAGGATACGTGCTCTCCAGAGACAGAAGCAAACACGCCTGAACACAAAGGAAAGGTCATTAATAAAGAGACGTTCATGAGTTCATGGTATATTTCAGGTTTTCCTTGTTTCCCTTTTATGAATTAAGCTCTTTATTTTAATGATATCTTTGTTTATTTCCAACAATAAAAGGTTCAGGACTCCTTCCAGATAGTTTAACTCCATCGTATGAACATTTAGTTGAGTCTCATTAAGTTGGTGAGTTTGAGGAGAAACGGGAGCAGAAGCTCCGGGTGGAGGTTTGGACTCACCAGAGGTTTGGAGTCACTGAGGACGTGGTACTGGAGGAACTGGTGCAGCATGTAGAACAGGCTGTGCTGCACCAGCGTCTTTATCACCAACTCGTACAAATAATGCTGAGACACAAACAACCGTCTGATTTAATCAGGAGACGACGTCACCTTTTAAATCTACATTTAATATAAAACGGGTGAAGATGAGTTTGATCAGTTTTACCTGCACGGTGATCTGGAACTGAAGATAATGTCACACCTTGCATTCCTGAGTGAACTCTGTGTGCGGATAGTCGGGTATAAAGTTGATGAAGTCCTGAAGAAGAACAAGACATCAAGAGTTAGTCCTCAGACCACACACACACACACACACACGCTACTTTAAAATAAGTTACATTACGTCACACGGTTATGATCATTATTATTATTATTATTGTTAATATAATAAGAAGCGTCTCGTTCTGTTCAAACTCACCACCGATTTTAAAGTCCTCTGAACCGCTAAGATCTTATTTCCAATAGAGAACTTGATGCACTTCACTTCTCCTTTATCGTCCATTCTGTGGAGAAAACACCACAAACATACATAATATAATCATACAGTGATCAGTATGAATGATTATTGTTATATATTAATATCTATGATTATTGTCAGCACATTGGCCATAAAAAGTTAAAGTGCTTTTGAGGAGACAAAGCACTCCAATCCTTTATTTTATATTTCTATTATTTATTTATTTTTATTTAATTAAATTATTATTATTATTTTTATTCTATGTTTTAGTTTCTCTGTGATGAAAAGGCAAACAAATAAATTGTGAATAAAAAGAGTTAAAACGTCCCTCAATGCATCACAGATGTATTCATATTAATATTCGTCTCATCTCTAAATCACTTCAGATTTTTCCTGCGCAGGCGGGCGTACCTGAAGGCAACGCTGCTCTTGTCGTCGGGCCCTTTGACCACCACACCTGTGGCTCCACCTGAACGCACCGCGAACACCTGCAGACAAAAAACAGGGAGTAAAAAAACACAATCATTTTACACTGACTATATGACTCTATATTATCCAATAATATGATGTATAATGATATAACTCTGAACACAAAGTCAAACTAATATATACATGAATAGAGGGAGAAGAGCAGTGGGGAGAGCACACATCCCTGGGGGGTCCAGTGCTGATGGTCCGGGTGCTGGATGTGATCTTTCCCAGCCTCACCTGCTGCGTCCTGTCTGTCAGGAAGTTTGTGATCCACTGACAGGTGGAGGCTGGCAAAGTGAGCTGGGAGAGTTTGGGTTGGAGTATCTCCAGGATGATGGTGTTGAACACTGGGGGTCAGAGGGTCAGGACTCAGACCTGGGGGGCTCCTGAGGGCCTGAGGGTCAGATGATCGGTGGTTCACCTTAACCCACGTCCTCCTGTCACACACAAAGCTCCAGATCCAGAGGAACATGAAGCAGCTGATGTTCAACTGTGTTGTTGTTCCTCACAGTGTGGAACAGAAACCTTTACACAGAAAGCTCTCATAGATTCATGTTCATGATTTAAACATGAAGATAATGCAGCAACATTTTGACCAAAACTCATTTTAATTCAACCTGTTCAAGCCGAGAGAGACGCTCATAAACACATCGTAATTAAAAGAGGATCTGTGTGAGCTCACACACACACCCACACTTCTACAGGAACTCAGCTGATTTCCTGTAAATGAAGAGGGGCGGAGCTACAGTGATCATGTGATCCAGGTACATGAGAACAGGGAGGAACCCTGATGTGTTTATCAGAAAGTTCAGACTCCATTTTGAGTCACAGAGCAGAAGGAGAGAAGCTGAAGGCTGAGGCAGGGTGAGTGTTGATCCAACATGTGATTGTTTTACTGTCAAAGTGTGTGTGTGTGTGTGTGTGTGTGTGTGTGTGTGTGTGTGTGTGTGTGTGTGTGTGTGCGTTACTTCCTGTTCTCTCTTGATTCTTGTGTCTGCTCTCTCACAGTCAGTGTTAATGTTTTACTCTCAGACTGACTTCAGATCAGAAGATGAGTGGTTGTGAGGAGGAAGAGGAGGACGGAGCAGAATCTCTAGTCTCCGGCTGTCTGTCTATGAAGAGTGATCAGTCCAAAGATGAACCTCTGAACTTCAGTAAAGAACCTGGACCCTCAGACACACAGTAAGAGAACTTCTACTAACTCATTCATAGGAGTCATTTTCAGTTCCTGTACCTCTGACAGTGTTCTCTGTAGATTTAGAGGTTTTGAGTTGAGTTTGAGGTTCTTCCTCTTAGTAGCAGTGACAGCTGTCAGTC
The DNA here is from genome assembly GCF_910591455.1 of Pholis gunnellus. Classification (NCBI taxonomy): domain Eukaryota; kingdom Metazoa; phylum Chordata; class Actinopteri; order Perciformes; family Pholidae; genus Pholis; species Pholis gunnellus. The sequence continues at coordinate 19,806,710 of NC_136547.1, forward strand.
ACCTAGAAAAGCTGTGATGTAATCTAAGAGGACTACTACAAACTTTAAAAGCTTCTAAATATCTGCAGTAACAGTAGTTTGTGTATTCAGATCTACTTGAATGTCTTTGTTGTTATCAAAGATTCATTCTGAATAAAATCATCTTGATGTTTGCAGAGTTCAGTCCAGACAGAGAGCAGAGTCTCCAGGATCCATCTGTCTGTCTATGAAGAGTGATCGGTCCAAAGGTGAACCTCCAGTCTTCAGTAGTGAACCTGGACCCTCAGACACACAGTAAGAGACTGTTTTTACTGTGAGCTGACCTGATGAAGATGATGCATTGAGGATGAAGACTAAATGTTCTGCTCAAAGATTTATATTATATTTTCATGAGATGAAGCTCAAAGGTTCACTTCCTACAGATTCAGAGCTTTCAGTGTGAAGCTTTAAATCTTTAGTAAGTGGACCTTTGAGTTCAGACTCTCTCCTCCAGATGTTGATCCTGAAGGTCTAGAACAAACATCATGAGCAGAACTGATGTAAAAGTTCTCTGCTGACAAAAACCAGACAGGAAATGGTCAACTGTACATTTGGAGCTCTTCTGTTTTCATCACGTTTGAATTGATCCTTCATTTGATAGTTGACAGTAGAAAGTGACAGAAAACAGACATGAAGAAGGAAAGTGTGTGGACTTGAACCTGAGACTCCACTGTTACATGCTGTGTGTTAGACTGTTGGTCCACCACAACATGTAGACCTCTTCTGACCTCAGTTCAAACACAACCAACTCAAGCTGAGCTGATCACAGACACTGTGACACAGTAAAGGACATGATCAGCTCTCTTTAATGGAGGACTTTTACTGTGAAGGAGCTGCAGGAAGTGTTGAGTTAGTTATAAACAAACTACAGACAGATCACTAAATGTTTCATCAGACAGCCTGATAGGAAAAGCAGCTGATTAGAGTTCATGAAAGCAGGAGAGTTTCAATAAAAGAACATTTTCATGACAGACTGAACGCTGAATTCAAAGAGAAAAGTAACACTTTAACTGTTCTCTGTGAACATCTGAGCTTCTACACACTTTAGTCCACATCTGGATGTTTTTCATCAACAACCAACAAATCATTTTAGTTCTAAATAAATGTCTTTACAGAGAGAAGAAGAGGAGTCATGATTCTGAGGAGGAGCTGACGTCCAGATCCAGAACCAGAGCTGGACTGCAGACAGCCAGTGAGACCAGAAGTGTCCAAAGTAAGACTGTCCATTTCTCTGCTGATGTCTTCATGTCTGGAAACAGGACGTGTTGTTTTAATACAGAGACACTTGTTGGATTGAAGGATGTAAACACACAAAGGAAGAAGGTCTCATTGATTCATGATAAACTTGTGTAACAGTTGTGGACAGGGCATGGAAGGAGACCACTCAAAAGATAGATTTCCAGCATTTATTTGCTCCTTCAGAAGACGATATATAACCCATTCATGTCCTTCTGGTCTCTCTCTCTCTGCACATCTGCTCCTGAACATGAACAATATCAGAACTCGAGGACATGAATCTGTGAGGCGCCATGTTGGTGACATGACACAGGGCGGCCTGGTGTGATGCAAAGAGAGAATATACAGTTCAATGAAAACAGCTACAAAAATGATATTATACAGTGAGAACAGCTGGGTAACGTGATCTTATGAGCAGTAAACAATGTTCAACATAAACCGTTCAATTTCAAAAGAAAACAAAACAAACGCGGCTTCATTCATCCAAAAAATCCTCAACAATGCAAAACACTGTGAGGGGAAAGATTAAATATAAATAACTTATTAAGATAAAAATTCACACATACCCCATAAGATCATTAAATGATAAATATAATACATTATAAATAATAATATATACACCTGCATAAATAATCACATTTTAATAAAAATATGTTATTGTTTCTAAATTCTCAGTGACTTCAATAATAACGAGATCAAGTTAAAGGAGCTGTATTTAACATTTATATTTATATTAGTTATTAAATATGAATTCATATCTCATCAACATCTATCATCTCTGTAAAGATATAAAGAGATAATAATTTATAACGTGTTGCTGACCTGGAGACAGCTGCAGGTGGATTAAAGGTCCTTATTCCACCAGACGAGCCGCTCTGATAAAAATACGGTCCTAGTCTGTTTTTTGACGGAGCCGCGGTGTGTTTCAAAGAGCAGATCGATCCGGGCAATATAACCAACAGGCTCTGTGTGAGGAATATGAACTCAATCTGAGGATGAATGTATTTATAACAACTAAAACACAGACACACATCTTTGATCCACGTCGTTCATAACTGGACTTTTAACAGTCGCTCTATTAACTTTGTCTGTCGGCTACAGCTCAACAAAACAGGAAATAAGAACAATCAACACATAGTTGATGTAATGTTCTCAATAACGGTCTCCTCCCTCAAACCAAAGCCACGTCTGTAGCTACACTGACTGGATCAACACTGTCTGTGCTGGTGACCAGAGAGAAAGCTCTCTGTGTTCACATCTCACTACTTTAGTAGCTTCTAACTGAATCTAACTGAAAGTTACTTTCACTCACGTGTCCCCGTTTGTAGGTTCAGATATCAGCCTGATTTCATTGTTCACTGATTGTTTTAGTCAAATCAATATCATATCTTCTTTATATGTTCTCTCTGGTTTCTCTGTTTCAGGAGATAGTGGTCTGCAGGAGGTTTTAGATGAACATAAGATCAGTCTGAAGAACAGATGTGAACGTGTGACTGAAGGAAGTGATGAAACAGGAAGTGATGAAACAGGAAGTGGACCTCTCCTCAACAGGATCTACACTGAGCTCTACATCACAGAGGGACAGAGTGAAGAGGTTAATACCCAACATGAGGTCAGGCAGCTGGAGTCAGCTTCCAAGAAGAAGACCCTCCATGACACTCCGATCAAGTGCCACGACATCTTCAAAGCCTCAGCTGACCAACAGAGACGCATCAGAGTCGTTCTGACGAACGGCGTCGCTGGAGTTGGAAAAACCTTCTCGGTGCAGAAGTTCACTCTGGACTGGGCCGAGGGTTTGGAGAACCAAGATGTCAGTCTGGTGGTTCTGCTTTCGTTCAGGGAGCTGAACTTGATCAAAGATGAGCAGTACAGTCTTCTCGAGGTGATCCATGTTTTCCATCCAACATTACAGAAGGTCCCAGCAGAGAAGCTCTCTGTCTGTAAAGTTCTGTTCATCTTTGATGGTCTGGATGAAACCAGACTTTCATTGGATTTCATCAACAATGAGGTCGTGTCTGACGTCACACAGAAGGCATCGGTCAACGTGCTGCTGACGAACCTCATCGAGGGGAAGCTGCTTCCCTCGGCTCTCGTCTGGATAACTTCCAGACCTGCAGCAGCCAATCAGATCCCTCCTTCACGTGTTGACAGGGTGACAGAAGTACGAGGCTTCACCGACCCCCAGAAGGACGAGTACTTCAGGAGGAGGTTCAGTGATGAAGAGCTGTCCAGCAGAATCATCTCACACATCAAGACATCCAGGAGCCTCCACATCATGTGTCTAATCCCAGTCTTCTGCTGGATCACTGCTACAGTTCTGGACCACATGTGGACTACAGACCAGAGAGGAGAGCTGCCCAAGACCCTGACTGACATGTACTCACACTTCCTGCTGGTCCAGACAAAGAGGAAGAAGCAGAAGTACCACGAGGGACATGAGACGAGTCCTCAGGAGCTGACGGAGGCTGACAGGGAAGTTCTTCTGAAGCTGGGGAGGCTGGCGTTTGAACATCTGGAGAAAGGAAACATCATGTTCTACCAAGAAGACCTGGAGCAGTGTGGTCTTGATGTCACGGAGGCCTCGGTGTTCTCAGGAGTTTGTACAGAGATCTTCAAAAGAGAGAGCGTGATCTTCCAGAAAACAGTCTACTGCTTTGTTCATCTGAGTGTTCAAGAGTTTCTGGCTGCGGTCTACATGTTCCACTGTTTCACAAACAGGAAGACAAAGGTACTGAAGGACTTCATGGGGAAATACTACAAGTATTCATCTCTGGAGGACTTCCTGAAGACAGCCATGAAGAAATCCCTTCAAAGTAAAAATGGCCACCTGGACCTGTTTGTCCGCTTCCTTCATGGCCTCTCTCTGGAGTCCAACCAGAGACTCTTAGGAGGCCTGCTGGGTCAGACAGACAACAGTCCAGAAACCATCCAGAGAGCCATCAACAACCTGAAGAAGATGAGGAGAATTAATATCTCTCCTGACAGAAGCATCAACATCTTCCACTGTCTGATGGAGATGAACGACCTCTCAGTACATCAGGAGATCCAAGAGTTCCTGAAGTCAGAGAACAGATCAGAGAAGGAACTCTCAGTGATCCACTGCTCAGCTCTGTCCTACATGCTGCAGATGTCAGAGGAGGTTCTGGATGAGTTGGACCTGGAGAACTACAACACATCAGATGAGGGACGACGGAGACTGATTCCAGCTGTGAGGAACTGCAGAAAGGCTGAGTAAGTCCAGATGTGATTAACTTCATGAATCAGTGTAGATCAGTAGTTTAGTTCTTCTAATATAGACATTATGAAATTCATATTCTTAAAATAGTGTTCCAGTTGTTTAATACTAAATTATAATTCAGTTATATTTCATCACAGATGTTCTTGATGTTTGAAATGCTGCGAGTGAAAACATGTTTCAGTTTCAGTTGGTTTAGTTTTCACTGTGAAGTTAATGAACACAGTTATTCTATTTATTCCTCATGATTGTTATATTTTATATTGATATCATTCTTCCTCTATTTGTCTTCCTTTGGGTGATGGAGGCGACATGCAAACCTGGTGAAACAAATGAAGGACTTTAGAGGTTGTGTTTGAGCTTTCATCACAACATGTAGCAGTATTTTACAGTCATCACTTCATGTACTTTAGTTATTATTACATCAGGAGCTTCTACAAGGTGTCTGACATCATCACACTTACAGGTAACACCTGATTATTTTAACACGATGCTGAAGAGTTTAAATACCATCTGTATCAGGCCACGCCCCCTTCTTAAAGATAGGACCAGAAAACAACAACAAACCAACTTGAGTTCAGGGTTCTACCTCAGACTGTTTACATACATTTACATGAATTGACTTTTAATTTGTATTCATATAGAAACTTCAATAAAGTCAGATGTGAGGTCCTAAAGTATGTGAATGAAGTTTGTATGACAGCATGAAGTAGCCAATGAGAGCACAGGAGGACACATGTTAGACTCCTTCACAGCCAGTGGGCTGTAATGATGGTAGCAGTGAGGCCAGAAAAGAGTCCACATGTTTTCATACGTTGCTGGTTTCCTCCTCAAACTGTTCAACATCTTTTCAGGTCAACTGCAGGATGTTGATTCTTTTATCCGTTGCCTCCATGAAGGAGTTCAGATTTCTACTTTAGTAGAATTCACCTTTACCCAGCTGAGGAATAAGAAGTATTGTTATTGTGGTTCACATGAAGTCCTTGTATGTCTCCTAAGATCCAGACCCTGTAGGGTCAGATGGAATGTGATGTACTTCTACTTCAGAGGACAACATTGTAGTTCTACATTTACCTGACAGAGAAATGTTAAATGTTGAAGATTCACATTTGACTCACAAAATAATTAAGAATTAAAATATGAATTATTATTATTTATTAAACTATCCAGCATCATGTAAGCTCCACCTTTAACAGACGTTAACAATAATCCTAATATTATTATTATTGTCATATTATTCCGTATTTTGATGCTTTGGCAACATTGTTTTTTAACTTTCATGCCAATAAAGCCACTTTGACTTTAGTTTAAAAATATGATTTATCTTTATCTTTCTCTCTTTACTTAAAGTAAATATTTGAATGCAGGATGTTTACTGAGCAGTATTAATAGTTCTACTACTAATAAGAAACAGTTTTACATAATAAACATGTTTGAGTTCTTCTTCTTCTGCCAAAACCAACATTCCCAGTTAGAGAAAGGCTGAAAAATAACTCAACAGCGTTTTCCTGAAGGCCTCAAATCACTAAATCTACCCAGAAAAACACACCCAGGTCTGTTCCTCACCGTCAGAAACATCAGAGAAATTCTTTCATCAGTTACTTTAGAGCATGGATTTAATGAGGGGCAGTAAAGTTATTTTTATATATGTGTGTATATATATATATATATATATATATATATATAGACTGTATATCTGTCGTTTATATCTTTAAAACCCTTTTTTTTAAGTTCAGTGTAGATAAAGGATGTTTTTATCATTAATATAATTATTTAAATTGAGTATGTAACTGTTGCTGATCATGTTGAATGCTGTAACAGTGATTTAGTAGCACAAGAAGAGAAAAGTCATCACATCAGAGAACTGATTCAGTGATGTCAGTTACACATCAATATATATCTGAGGTTTAGCATTAGCATTAGCCACATTAGCCTCCATAAACTGCTTCATACGAGACAAAGACTGTCGCTGTAAAACTCCAGAGTGTTGAACCGAGAAATGTTGCATTTTATTGTTCATGAATTCAACTTTTCATTTTAAAGTTTCATTATTTACATCGTCCTGTTTTTAAATCTTTTAATTTGTTCTTTTACTCAGAAATGAACTCTTTTATAAAGATCTTATGAACACCATGTTATGTGTTTAATGCTGATTCATGGAAACATATTTCTGATGACATCATGTTGAAAGTAATGCAGCCTCTTTGGTTTAATTGTGTTGAATATGTTCATTTAATCACATACAGGTCTAATAATATCAAGTAATGTGTCTCAGTCCTGTAACATTGCTCAGCTGTCTCTGGATGTGTTGGAGGTGAACCTGACAGCAGCAGGGAGCTCTAGTTGTTAAACTGCTTCTCTAATGAAGAAGGCTTCATGCTGACTTTGTGGAGACAGACATGGGATCAGATCACACTGACAGACTGGACATTATGGAAGCCTCAATGTAACGACACTTTGTCTCCCTTCATCTGCACATTAAAGAGAAACAAAGATTAAAAGTCTGCAGGGAGGAGAGAGAGTGATGAGAGTTATTGTTTCATGTGAAACACAGTGAGATGAGATTAGCTGAACCACTGATGTGAAGAGCTAATGTTCATCAAAACAGGAAGCAGGAAGTAAATATTAAATGTCCTCTTTCATAATAATATGTTGAAATATGTGTGTCATTCCAGACTTACTGACTGTGAACTCTCAGAGACTCACGTTGAAGTTGTGGCCTCAGCTCTGAAGTCCAACCCCTCCCATCTGAGAGAGCTGGAGCTGAGTTACAACTACAACCTGTTTGATTCAGGAGTGAAGCCGCTGTCTGCTGGACTGGAGAGTCCACACTGTCGACTGGAGACTCTGAGGTCAGTTCACTGACTGAAAGGTTTCAGGATTTGCCTGAAAACAAAAGCTGAATATTTGTTAGAGTGACAGAAAGTAGAGAAATGAAGTGATTGACAGGAGAGTGTTTAGCTTCCACAGACTCTCATTGTGGTCCATCAGTCAGTGAAGGTGATGTCAGTCCTGATGAGGCTGTAGAGCAGGGTGTTCAATTAAAATACCAAAAGGTCCAGATTGAGAAAATCTCCTCAGGCAAAGGCCCGGAACATTACAATGCAATACAATTAACAATATTTAGTGCCATATATATATATATATTCAAGAAGCCTAGTAGTAGCGTCTCTGTGTCAACAACTGTCAAATAAAATTAAGAAAATAGTGCCTTTTATTTATTTATATATATATAAATATTTTCATCAATTATATTTTAACAATTATTATTCTCAGTGTTCGAATTTAACTGGATGGATTATAAATAATACATAGAAATACATCAATAAATGTTTTTCTCATTTCAAGTAAAATAATGTCTGGATTAAAGAATAACTGACAGAAAGCTTTCGAAAAATGTGCATCTTAAGGTTCTAACTTGTTTCCAGGTTCTTGTTGACAGCAGGTCTAACTGTGGTTCTGTTTTCATGTTTTGTCTCTTTATCTGAAGACACAGACCTTTAGGTTGCAACAACAAACACATGTTGTTCTTAAAGGGCCGGTTCATATTGGTTCAGGTCTTTCTCAACACAACACTCACGTGTCCAAACGTCCATTCAAGAGTTCTTGGTGTCTGTAATCTGTCCACACTGTCTGTGATGTTCAGGACTAAATCCACAGTCTAGTTCTGTAGAAATGACTTGTAAAGTTGATCTGAACTAATCTGAGGCTTCACATGTATCAAGTCAGTCTGTTGTGTTTGACAGTGGCTGTATTTGAAACCTCACACTATACGAGCAGTTTGTGCTGATTTGACCAAAATGTAGCATGTAGCATGTAGCATGCTAACAAAAGCTAAATCTACAGTCTGACAGTTTCATCACTAAATTCACTAATGAGAACTTTTGAGGAGAGAGAAATCAACTTTGTAGATTTCAAATATTGTCAGTTAAATTGATGGTGAATCCACATGTACACGTAATGTACCGGTACTGTGTACGGTGTACATGTACGGTGTAGTACCGTGTACATGTACTGTGTACTACCTTCCTCAGCAGTACGTAGCAGGCGGGTTGAACTCAGTGTTTCCTTGTTGAGCTCAGTGGAGGAAGAGGAACTCAAAGAGGGAATCTGCTCCTCAATAGTCTGTAACTTTGGTTCGTCTGACTCAGACTGCTGAAGCTTCATATTAGTTTCAGCTGAACTTGTGAAGTGATTTCTTCAGTGTAGTTGTGTTATGAAGGGACCACTTCACACTCAGTCTGACAGGAGGAATGATTACTGCCACCAAGAACTCTGGTGATGGACAGATGACATGAAGACACACCTGAACACATGTGGACCTCTCCTGTTGAACACATGAAGCTACTAAGCTACCAGATACACAAAGAAGAAGCTCATGGAACCAATGAAGTCATGAACCGTCTTTGAGTCCAACAGGTCTGATCTGATCTTGATCCTCTAGTTGCAGACCTGACTGAGACCAGCAGCATGGTGTTCATCTGTGTTGACATCAATAGGTGATGAATGTTGTGGTGACATTTGGATGATGTGTGTAGAAGGCTGACATGATGATGATCCACAATAACACAACGACAAAGAGAAAAGCTCATTGATGAGGACAGAGTCATGTTGAGCTACACATTTACAACATGAACACATCTGATTGGATTATAAATGGATTCTTATCTTCATCATTTATTCTTTATTCAGGTTGATGTACTGCAGTTTGTCAGAGATCAGCTGTTCTTCTCTGGCCTCAGCTCTGAAGTCCAACCCCTCCTCCCATCTGAGAGAACTGGATCTGAGTAACAACGACCTGAAGGATTCAGATGTGAAGCTGCTGTCTGATCTTGTGGAGAGTCCACACTGTAGACTGGAGACTCTGAGGTCAGTAGAGGGTTGGACTCAGTCCGTGCTGGTTCCAGCAGTATTGAACTAAACACTGATCCAGTATTTCCTGTAAACCTCCAACCTTCTCAGTGAAGCTGTGAGAGGAGAACGCTGACAGGCTTCAGGATTGGACAGAAAGTCAGCCAATCAGACGAGCCAGAAGCTTGTTGTGATCATGTGTTTGAGTTGATGTGAAGACGACTGTTGTTGTTGTGTTCAAGTCTGCAGGAAATACCGCTGTTTATCAGCTGACAGCATCTCAACATGTATAGAGACAGTGGTCCTCATCCATCAATCTGATCTGATCTGTTCTCTCTCATTGGAATATTTCAAAGAGATGAGACGTTCAAATGTCAGTGAGACTGTGGTTTTTATCAGCTTTGAACCCATCATTACAGTGAGCAGTGAACACCTCTCTGTTTCTGCAGTCGTGATGCGTTCAGGACCCTCAGCTCTTTATCTCCACTGTGTACTTGAGTGAAATGTGCAGAGTGAACAGACTTGATGTCCAAAGTGTCTGCAGGTGTGTGAGCTTGGAGCTCAGTGTGTTCACTCCAATACGTTAAGATGAGAGCTGAAAGGACTGAAGTCCTGCTGCTCTTTCTACTGGATGAGCTGCATCACTGACTGACAGCTGATGAAGGGAGTCTCTGCAAACACTCGTTCATCTCTTCTTCTTCTTCTCTCCTCAGATGGAAGAATTCTCACTCAGACTGAGTCCACCATCATCTCTGTGATCCTCTGGATCTGATCAGAGGATCATCAGAGGATCTGGACTCCTCCAGTCCTGCTGCTCCTCACTGCACCTGGACCTGGATTTAGTTTAGTCCTTTGGTTCCTTCATGTGTTGTGACCCTAAAGTGTCTCTGCTGATGAGTTGTGTTCATGACAACATGACAGTAGATGAACACATGTAAATGATGTTTCTGCTTTGCTTCCTGTTGCAGCTCCTCCCTGTGGAACGATGGAGTTCTGCACTTTATTTACTCATATTTCTCAGTAACAGTGAGAGTTGATGTCACATGTATGAAGTTACCTTATTACCACCAATACCAGCCTTTTCTCATGTTATAACAGACTCAGATTAGCTTGTAACAAACAGGAAGAGAAGATAAAACCTGAACCTGAACTCAATAAATACATAAAAATATCTTTTATTTTCATGTTTTCATTCCGTCTTCACATCATGTTCATCGTAGTTTGTTCTTTGTTCTTTAGTGATCTGTTGTATTTAAAGTTACTGTGAGGAACTTTAACTTAGTGGTGGTTCTGTCGCCCCCTGTGGTCTAAAGTGGTAGTGTCTCTGAGCTCCAGACTCTCTTTAGAAAACCTCTCATGTTACTGCAGCAGGTCTGACAGTCTGCACCTCTCAGTCCAGGTTCTGGTTCTCCCGTGCCTCCCTTCCCTCCAGCGGGTCCAGCAATACGTCCTGGGTCTCCAGCAGCGTGGTGTCGCTGTTGACTCCCAGAGAGGAGAAGCTCTGCTCCTGGAGGAGGAGGTGGAGGAGGAGGAGGAGGAGGAGGAGCTGATGCTGCCGGGAGCTGAGCTCTCCTCCTCCCTCCGGATCTGTTCACGGTGGACCGGTCTCTGATCAGGACTACACTGAGACTGGTTCATATAGAGGATCAGGACTACACTGAGACTGGTTCATATAGAGGATCAGGACTAACAGACTGGTTCAGGACCAGGTAAAGGATCCTCACTGTCTCTTTAGATCAACGAGGGTCTTTGGGGTGAATCCGTGTTTTGGGGTGAAATCAGTGACGTAAAGTGAGCAGCACGTCGAGACCACCAACCAAAACCTTCTCCTTTGGATGAATCGTTCACCTCGTTATCGTGCAGATACTCAGCTTCATCCAACGTCAGACAATCAAACAGAAACAACGTTCATGTTTTTACCAACAACATGGTGGTTTTGTTCACAAGTTCTCTGAACCTGTAAAACAACAACGAGTTCTCAAACTGGCTTCACAGCAACGTTCACATTGAACAACATTTAAAGCTAAACTGCTGCAGAATAAAACATTTACAGACATTCAACGTGATTCCTCAGAGTCGTTCTATGGAAGCTGAGTCTGTTGATGATGAATATTTACAGACTCGTCTTCATCATCGTCATCCTGATATCAGGACTTCATTAGTTCATGAAGTCACAATCATGACTTTCAGTCAATATTTCATCTCCTGCAAAGATCAGAGCTGTTGTGGCTTCATGTGGTCTAACGTCACATTATTATGTATTTTAGTATATTTTAGAGTAACGTTTGTGCCTCTCGTGTCTTACCGTTAAATTAGAGTCACTGAACTAAGCAGACGACTTTGTGACTAATAAATATCCTCCAGTCTTTAAAAGAAGATCCAGAAAGTCCTTCAGCAACACCTCCATCAGTCCTGAAGGTGTTTTTATGGCGGTTGGCAAACAGCTTTCGGGCGCTTTACCGCCACCCACTGACCTGGAGTGTGGACTAAGGACTCTAATGCGACAACCAAATGAAAAGAAATACATATATATATATATATATATATATACACACATACATATATGTGTGTAAATAAATAAATATTAAAATATATATAAATATCTATATACATATAGAAAAAATAGAAGAAAAAAATAATTAATTTTTAGTCTGGTTGACTCTAAAAAGTTTCCAACATGTCACTGAAGCTTCTCTTTAGTACATTAATGATATTCTCCTCTCACATCTCGCTTAGACCTTTTTTCAAAACTTCTCTCGCTGACTCGTTTCTTCTTCTTCACAAAATTCAGTTTCCATTGTTATGCTTTCCGATAACACAGAGGGAACTGTTCACACCAGTATGGACACTCCTTAGTCTTGTCATAATCATCTCCTCTTGTTTAGCTTCTGACTTACTTATATTTACATTAACATTATTTCTTCCACTCTTCAAAGCCCCTTTTGCTGCTTTATCCGCCTTCTCGTTGCCATCGACTCCAACATGGACCCACACAAAATGAACAGCCGTCCGCATTTGATGGATTCTTAAAAATGATTGTAGTATTTCAGACAGTAAATCCTCTCTGCTTCTGGAGCGGCAACATTTCAAACTTGTTAGCGCTGCACATGAGTCTGATGCAATTACCACTAAGCGTCTGCTAAATGACTGTAATGTAGTGATCTTATCAGACCCATATATATATATATATATAGGTTACAGTCAATTTAGCATCATATCCTCATGTTTGATGATTCTGCAGTTTTAGGCAAATTATAAAACTAAAGTCAGTAGAATAATCAAGGAATGTCATTTAAAACAATGTTTATTGTTTCATAAAAAGGATGGCATTGTGGTGGAACATGGTTTTCATAATTCAATAACTGCTCCCTATGTGGTTCAAGAGTTCTTTAGAATCCTGTAAAGTATCAGCTTCATTCTTCTTCTTCTCGGTTGGTTCCATAAATACCACATTGTGTTGAGGAGGTCGTTCCTCTGAACAGAGCCACTGACTTCAGAAGTGAAGTGAGTCTCTTCTTTGCTCACTAGGACCTTATGACCACGCTGGGACTCCACTATGAACAGACAGCAAACCAAACCACCTGTCTGTCACAGTGTTCTCGCCTGTCTGTGGACTCTGTCTAACCAGGACTCATGTAGGGGCGTGGCCGACAGATTCAACATTTCAAAATCTACACTTTCAACACATCTCCATCACTTCTGTTCCCTGGTCACGACACATCTGTCCCGTTGCATTTGGTGGCCGACAGGGGAAGCACTCCACACGTCCCAGTTACACTTTCAAACAGCTGGATTTACAAATACAGTCTGTGCTGTTCATGGATGTCACATTCCCATTGTTAGACCACATTGCAACAATCCCAGAGCCTCTTATAACCGGAAACTATTCTATCCCATCGTCCAACAGGAAACGGAGCTTCTGTCGTGTCAGTGAAGGTCACCCTGGTTGGCATGATGCCAGAGCATTTGGCATCATTGATGTTGCTTTGCTTTAGGAAGAGGATCCTCAGGCCCTGGTCCAGGAGGGAACGCACATCATCAGTGATTCAGCTCATCCTCTGTGGAGAACGCTGATGAAACCCTACCGGGATAATGAGCACCGAACCGCCAGGCAGCGGCGCTTTAACCAAAAGCTGGCTGCAGCTCGTGTGGCCATCGAGCTTTTGATCCTCCTGAAATCCAAGTTCAGGAGGATCAAACGTCTGCACATGAAGGAAGTGGCAAATATCAAAGCAACTGTCACAGCATGTTGCATTCTTCACAAGATTTGTTTGGAGTCAGGTGACCAACTTGATGAAGATGAGCACGGTCTTCATGGCAAAGGTGGGATCTGCAGAGCTCAGGTAATGATGGTCATCTACAGAGACACACAAATTATGTTATTAAGGTATCGTACTTGTTTTTACTCACCAGCTGTCAGTCGATCAGCTGTTTCTCTTTTCATTTCTAACTGGACAGGATCCTTCATCATCCCTCATGATGATCGTTACTTTGTCCGTTGTTGCAGGTTTAACCGAGGTCCTTCAGGTCCTTCAGGGCCCTTTATGTCCCCGATTCCTTGAGGAGAAAAGACCTCAGCTGCTTGAAGTGGAGCAGATCTACTGTGGGAACAACAGACACGCCCTTCACAGTGATCGCTGTTGTGTGTGTGTGTGTGTGTGTGTGTGTGTGTTGCTGATTTTCCAGATGTCGTTCAAGAATGTTTTTCTTATGCTTTAATGTAACAGTACAATAAATAACTAATACATTTAACAGAACTAATCATCTTAACGGGCATATGAGATGTTTATGATATTTTATATTTAATCTCAAAAATGTAACAAATGTATTTTCAATATGTTGAGGTCACACAAATGGGATTTTCCAAAACAATAAATGTACTTTTCACAGTGCTCTTTAAGTTTGGATGTGTTTTTATGTATTTAACTATATTATTATTATAATTGAGGATGTAAGATTGGGCATATTTTAGTTCTTGGATGTCATATTTATTGAAACATTGATATAAATAAATACATGTGAAGATGGCATCATTTCTAAATCATACAACCGTAAATTTAAGAAATGTAAAACCTGAAGCAGCAGTCCAAACATCACAGCTCCATAAACCGGCTGCACACCTGCTCCCACTGACTGTGCTCCTTGTGTTTGGATAGGAGACCTATTATGGAGTCACCAGAGTCCTTCAGGATGTCAAACTGTTTGTGTAAAGGGACAAGAGACGGGGACAGGACCCAGACCTGGGGGGCTCCTGAGGGTCAGAGGGACCCAGACCTGGGGGGCCCCTGAGGGTCTGAGGGTCAGATGATCGGTGGTTCACCTTAACCCACGTCCTCCTGTCACACAGAAAACACTCTCTCAGTTGTTGCAAAGTTCAGCTCTCTTACCGGCTGCCTCTCTCTCTCTCCCCTCTCAACACACCCACACACTTCTACAGGAACTCACCTGATTTCCTGTAAATGAAGAGGGGCGGAGCTACAGTGGTCATGTGATCCAGGTACATGAGAACAGGAAGAGAACCCTGATGTGTTCATCAGAAAGTTCAGACTCCATTTTGAGTCACAGAGCAGAAGGAGAGAAGCTGAAGGCTGAGGCAGGGTGAGTGTTGATCCAACGTGTGATTGTTTTACTGTCAAAGTGTGTGTGTGTGTGTGTGTGTGTGTGTGTGTGTGTGTGTGTGTGTGTGTGTGTGTGTGTGTGTGTGTGTGTGTGTGTGTGACTTCCTGTTCTCTCCTCTTGATTCTTGTGTCGTGAGCTCACAGTCAGTGTTAATGTTTTTCTCTCAGACTGACTTCAGATCAGAAGATGAGTGGTTGTGAGGAGGAAGAGGAGGACGGAGCAGAGTCTCTAGTCTCCGGCTGTCTGTCTATGAAGAGTGATTGGTCCAAAAATGAACCTCTCAAGTTCAGTAAAGAACCTGAACCTTCAGACACACAGTAAGAGAACTTCTACTAACTCATTCATAGGAGTCATTTTCAGTTCCTGTACCTCTGACAGTGTTCTCTGTAGATTTAGAGGTTTTGAGTTGAGTTTGAGGTTCTTCCTCTTAGTAGCAGTGACAGCTGTCAGTCACCTAGAAAAGCTGTGATGTAATCTAAGAGGACAACTACAAACTTTAAAAGCTTCTAAATATCTGCAGTAACAGTAGTTTGTGTATTCAGATCTACTTGAATGTCTTTGTTGTTATCAAAGATTCATTCTGAATAAAATTATCTTGATGTTTGCAGAGTTCAGTCCAGACAGAGAGCAGAGTCTCCAGGATCCATCTGTCTGTCTATGAAGAGTGATCGGTCCAAAGATCAACCTCCAGGCTTCAGTAGTGAACCTGGACCCTCAGACACACAGTAAGAGACTGTTTTTACTGTGAGCTGACCTGATGAAGATGATGCATTGAGGATGAAGACTAAATGTTCTGCTCAAAGATTTATATTATATTTTCATGAGATGAAGCTCAAAGGTTCACTTCCTACAGATTCAGAGCTTTCAGTGTGAAGCTTTAAATCTTTAGTAAGTGGACCTTTGAGTTCAGACTCTCTCCTCCAGATGTTGATCCTGAAGGTCTAGAACAAACATCATGAGCAGAACTGATGTAAAAGTTCTCTGCTGACAAAAACCAGACAGGAAATGGTCAACTGTGCATTTGGAGCTCTTCTGTTTTCATCACGTTTGAATTGATCCTTCATTTGATAGTTGACAGTAGAAAGTGACAGAAAACAGACATGAAGAAGGAAAGTGTGTGGACTTGAACCTGAGACTCCACTGTTACATGCTGTGTGTTAGACTGTTGGTCCACCACAACATGTAGACCTCTTCTGACCTCAGTTCAAACACAACCAACTCAAGCTGAGCTGATCACAGACACTGTGACACAGTAAAGGACATGATCAGCTCTCTTTAATGGAGGACTTTTACTGTGAAGGAGCTGCAGGAAGTGTTGAGTTAGTTCTAAACAAACTACAGACAGATCACTAAATGTTTCATCAGACAGCCTGATAGGAAAAGCAGCTGATTAGAGTTCATGAAAGCAGGAGAGTTTCAATAAAAGAACATTTTCATGACAGACTGAACGCTGAATTCAAAGAGAAAAGTAACACTTTAACTGTTCTCTGTGAACATCTGAGCTTCTACACACTTTAGTCCACATCTGGATGTTTTTCATCAACAACCAACAAATCATTTTAGTTCTAAATAAATGTCTTTACAGAGAGAAGAAGAGGAGTCATGATTCTGAGGAGGAGCTGACGTCCAGATCCAGAACCAGAGCTGGACTGCAGACAGCCAGTGAGACCAGAAGTGTCCAAAGTAAGACTGTCCATTTCTCTGCTGATGTCTTCATGTCTGGAAACAGGACGTGTTGTTTTAATACAGAGACACTTGTTGGATTGAAGGATGTAAACACACAAAGGAAGAAGGTCTCATTGATTCATAGACGGTCCTAGTCTGTTTTTTGACGGAGCCGCGGTGTGTTTCAAAGAGCAGATCGATCCGGGCAATATAACCAACAGGCTCTGTGTGAGGAATATGAACTCAATGTGAGGATGAATGTATTTATAACAACTAAAACACAGACACACATCTTTGATCCACGTCGTTCATAACTGGACTTTTAACAGTCGCTCTATTAACTTTGTCTGTCGGCTACAGCTCAACAAAACAGGAAATAAGAACAATCAACACATAGTTGATGTAATGTTCTCAATAACGGTCTCCTCCCTCAAACCAAAGCCACGTCTGTAGCTACACTGACTGGATCAACACTGTCTGTGCTGGTGACCAGAGAGAAAGCTCTCTGTGTTCACATCTCACTACTTTAGTAGCTTCTAACTGAATCTAACTGAAAGTTACTTTCACTCACGTGTCCCCGTTTGTAGGTTCAGATATCAGCCTGATTTCATTGTTCACTGATTGTTTTAGTCAAATCAATATCATATCTTCTTTATATGTTCTCTCTGGTTTCTCTGTTTCAGGAGATAGTGGTCTGCAGGAGGTTTTAGATGAACATAAGATCAGTCTGAAGAACAGATGTGAATGTGTGACTGAAGGAAGTGATGAAACAGGAAGTGGAACCCTCCTCAACAGGATCTACACTGAGCTCTACATCACAGAGGGACAGAGTGAAGAGGTTAATACCCAACATGAGGTCAGGCAGCTGGAGTCAGCTTCCAAGAAGAAGACCCTCCATGACACTCCGATCAAGTGCCACGACATCTTCAAAGCCTCAGCTGACCAACAGAGACGCATCAGAGTCGTTCTGACGAACGGCGTCGCTGGAGTTGGAAAAACCTTCTCGGTGCAGAAGTTCACTCTGGACTGGGCCGAGGGTTTGGAGAACCAAGATGTCAGTCTGGTGGTTCTGCTTTCGTTCAGGGAGCTGAACTTGATCAAAGATGAGCAGTACAGTCTTCTCGAGCTGATCCATGTTTTCCATCCAACATTACAGAAGGTCCCAGCAGAGAAGCTCTCTGTCTGTAAAGTTGTGTTCATCTTTGATGGTCTGGATGAAACCAGACTTTCATTGGATTTCATCAACAATGAGGTCGTGTCTGACGTCACACAGAAGGCATCGGTCAACGTGCTGCTGACGAACCTCATCGAGGGGAAGCTGCTTCCCTCGGCTCTCGTCTGGATAACTTCCAGACCTGCAGCAGCCAATCAGATCCCTCCTTCACGTGTTGACAGGGTGACAGAAGTACGAGGCTTCACCGACCCCCAGAAGGACGAGTACTTCAGGAGGAGGTTCAGTGATGAAGAGCTGTCCAGCAGAATCATCTCACACATCAAGACATCCAGGAGCCTCCACATCATGTGTCTAATCCCAGTCTTCTGCTGGATCACTGCTACAGTTCTGGACCACATGTGGACTACAGACCAGAGAGGAGAGCTGCCCAAGACCCTGACTGACATGTACTCACACTTCCTGCTGGTCCAGACAAAGAGGAAGAAGCAGAAGTACCATGAGGGACATGAGACGAGTCCTCAGGAGCTGACGGAGGCTGACAGGGAAGTTCTTCTGAAGCTGGGGAGGCTGTCGTTTGAACATCTGGAGAAAGGAAACATCATGTTCTACCAAGAAGACCTGGAGCAGTGTGGTCTTGATGTCACGGAGGCCTCGGTGTTCTCAGGAGTTTGTACAGAGATCTTCAAAAGAGAGAGCGTGATCTTCCAGAAAACAGTCTACTGCTTTGTTCATCTGAGTGTTCAAGAGTTTCTGGCTGCAGTCTACATGTTCCACTGTTTCACAAACAGGAAGACAGAGGTACTGGAGGACTTTATGGGGAAATACAAGTATTCATCTCTGGAGGACTTCATGAGAGAAGATGACAAGTATTCATATCTGGAGGACTTCATGAGAGAAGATGACAAGTATTCATCTCTGGACGACTTCATGAGAGAAGATGACAAGTATTCATCTCTGGAGGACTTCCTGAAGAGAGCCATGGAGAAATCCCGTAGAAGTAAAAATGGCCACCTGGACCTGTTTGTCCGCTTCCTTCATGGCCTCTCTCTGGAGTCCAACCAGAGACTCTTAGGAGGCCTGCTGGGTCAGACAGACAACAGTCCAGAAATCATCCAGAGAGCCATCAACAACCTGAAGGAGATGAGGAGTATTAATATCTCTCCTGACAGAAGCATCAACTTCTTCCACTGTCTGATGGAGATGAACGACCTCTCAGTACATCAGGAGATCCAAGAGTTCCTGAAGTCAGAGAACAGATCAGAGAGGAAACTCTCAGAGATCCACTGCTCAGCTCTGTCCTACATGCTGCAGATGTCAGAGGAGGTTCTGGATGAGTTGGACCTGAACGAGTACAACACAACAGATGAGGGACGTCGGAGACTGATTCTAGCTGTGAGGAACTGCAGAAAGGCTCGGTAAGTCCAGATGTGATTAACTTCATGAATCAGTGTAGATCAGTAGTTTAGTTCTTCTAATATAGACATTATGAAATTCATATTCTTAAAATAGTGTTCCAGTTGTTTAATACTAAATTATAATTCAGTTATATTTCATCACAGATGTTCTTGATGTTTGAAATGCTGCGAGTGAAAACATGTTTCAGTTTCAGTTGGTTTAGTTTTCACTGTGAAGTTAATGAACACAGTTATTCTATTTATTCCTCATGATTGTTATATTTTATATTGATATCATTCTTCCTCTATTTATCTTCCTTTGGGTGATGGAGGCGACATGCAAACCTGGTGAAACAAATGAAGGACTTTAGAGGTTGTGTTTGAGCTTTCATCACAACATGTAGCAGTATTTTACAGTCATCACTTCATGTACTTTAGTTATTATTACATCAGGAGCTTCTACAAGGTGTCTGACATCATCACACTTACAGGTAACACCTGATTATTTTAACACTATGCTGAAGAGTTTAAATACCATCTGTATCAGGCCACGCCCCCTTCTTAAAGATAGGACCAGAAAACAACAACAAACCAACTTGAGTTCAGGGTTCTACCTCAGACTGTTTACATACATTTACATGAATTGACTTTTAATTTGTATTAATATAGAAACTTCAATAAAGTCAGATGTGAGGTCCTAAAGTATGTGAATGAAGTTCGTATGACAGCATGAAGTAGCCAATGAGAGCACAGGAGGACACATGTTAGACTCCTTCACAGCCAGTGGGCTGTAATGATGGTAGCAGTGAGGCCAGAAAAGAGTCCACATGTTTTCATACGTTGCTGGTTTCCTCCTCAAACTATTCAACATCTTTTCAGGTCAACTGCAGGATGTTGATTCTTTTATCCGTTGCCTCCACGAAGGAGTTCAGATTTCTACTTTAGTAGAATTCACCTTTACCCAGCTGAGGAATAAGAAGTATTGTTATTGTGGTTCACATGAAGTCCTTGTATGTCTCCTAAGATCCAGACCCTGTAGGGTCAGATGGAATGTGATGTACTTCTACTTCAGAGGACAACATTGTAGTTCTACATTTACCTGACAGACAAATGTTAAATGTTGAAGATTCACATTTGACTCACAAAATAATTAAGAATTAAAATATGAATTATTATTATTTATTAAACTATCCAGCATCATGTAAGCTCCACCTTTAACAGACGTTAACAATAATCCTAATATTATTATTAATGTCATATTATTCCGTATTTTGATACTTTGGCAACATTGTTTTTTAACTTTCATGCCAATAAAGCCACTTTGACTTTAGTTTAAAAATATGATTTATCTTTATCTTTCTCTCTTTACTTAAAGTAAATATTTGAATGCAGGATGTTTACTGAGCAGTATTAATAGTTCTACTACTAATAAGAAACAGTTTTACATAATAAACATGTTTGAGTTCTTCTTCTTCTGCCAAAACCAACATTCCCAGTTAGAGAAAGACTGAAAAATAACTCAACAGCGTTTTCCTGAAGGCCTCAAATCACTAAATCTACCCAGAAAAACACACCCAGGTCTGTTCCTCACCGTCAGAAACATCAGAGAAATTCTTTCATCAGTTACTTTAGAGCATGGATTTAATGAGGGGCAGTAAAGTTATTTTTATATATGTGTGTATATATATATATATATATATATATATATAGACTGTATATCTGTCGTTTATATCTTTAAAACACTTTTTTTTAAGTTCAGTGTAGATAAAGGATGTTTTTATCATTAATATAATTATTTAAATTGAGTATGTAACTGTTGCTGATCATGTTGAATGCTGTAACAGTGATTTAGTAGCACAAGAAGAGAAAAGTCATCACATCAGAGAACTGATTCAGTGATGTCAGTTACACATCAATATATATCTGAGGTTTAGCATTAGCATTAGCCACATTAGCCTCCATAAACTGCTTCATACGAGACAAAGACTGTCGCTGTAAAACTCCAGAGTGTTGAACCGAGAAATGTTGCATTTTATTGTTCATGAATTCAACTTTTCATTTTAAAGTTTCATTATTTACATCGTCCTGTTTTTAAATCTTTTAATTTGTTCTTTTACTCAGAAATGAACTCTTTTATAAAGATCTTATGAACACCATGTTATGTGTTTAATGCTGATTCATGGAAACATATTTCTGATGACATCATGTTGAAAGTAATGCAGCCTCTTTGGTTTAATTGTGTTGAATATGTTCATTTAATCACATACAGGTCTAATAATATCAAGTAATGTGTCTCAGTCCTGTAACATTGCTCAGCTGTCTCTGGATGTGTTGGAGGTGAACCTGACAGCAGCAGGGAGCTCTAGTTGTTAAACTGCTTCTCTAATGAAGAAGGCTTCATGCTGACTTTGTGGAGACCGACATGGGATCAGATCACACTGACAGACTGGACATTATGGAAGCCTCAATGTAACCACACTTTGTCTCCCTTCATCTGCACATTAAAGAGAAACAAAGATTAAAAGTCTGCAGGGAGGAGAGAGAGTGATGAGAGTTATTGTTTCATGTGAAACACAGTGAGATGAGATTAGCAGAACCACTGATGTGAAGAGCTAATGTTCATCAAAACAGGAAGCAGGAAGTAAATATTAAATGTCCTCTTTCATAATAATATGTTGAAATATGTGTGTCATTCCAGACTTACTGACTGTCATCTCTCAGAGACTCACGTTGAAGTTGTGGCCTCAGCTCTGAAGTCCAACCCCTCCCATCTGAGAGAGCTGGACCTGAGTAACAACTACAACCTGGAGGATTCAGCAGTGAAGCCGCTGTCTGCTGGACTGGAGAGTCCACACTGTCGACTGGAGACTCTGAGGTCAGTTCACTGACTGAAAGGTTTCAGGATTTGCCTGAAAACAAAAGCTGAATATTTGTTAGAGTGACAGAAAGTAGAGAAATTAAGTGATTGACAGGAGAGTGTTTAGCTTCCACAGACTCTCATTGTGGTCCATCAGTCAGTGAAGGTGATGTCAGTCCTGATGAGGCTGTAGAGCAGGGTGTTCAATTAAAATACCAAAAGGTCCAGATTGAGAAAATCTCCTCAGGCAAAGGCCCGGAACATTACAATGCACTATTGCACTATTTAGTGCCTTTTATATATATATATATATATATTTATTTTCAAGAAGCCTAGTAGTAGTAGTTGCGTCTCTGTGTCAACAACTGTCAAATAAAGAAAATACACATCAATTATATTTTAACAATTATTATTCTTTTAACTGGATGAATTATAAATAATACATAGAAATACATCAATAAATGGTTTTCTCATTTCAAGTAAAATAATGTCTGGATTAAAGAATAACTGACAGAAAGCTTTCGAAAAATGTGCATCTTAAAATAAAGTAATTCATTTTAGAAAAATGAATTTCACTGAATTTTCCTGCAGCTTTAAATTCAGTTCATCCAGGTTGAAGTGATGTCAATCAGAAATCAATATTATATTTTTCTTATATTCTAAAAAGATACATTAGTGAGCATGGACTTCATCTGTGGTCTTTAAACCACTTGTTTCAGCTCTATTGTCTCTGGTCACATCATTGGACAGTGAACTCATGTGTTCGGATTCTGATCTCAGGTTTATTTTCTGTGACTTCATTTCAGATGTGAGATGGTACGTTTGCTCCAAAGAGTTGTTCTTTGTCTCGTAGTATCGCTTCATTCACCGCTTTGAATAATCGTTGTGGTCTCTGAACATGTGAGACAAACTGATTTTAAACTGCCCGTGTGGAGAATTAACCTCTCGTGTCTATTCTTGGTTATAGACTCTGGTCTCGCTGACCACTCTCCTCTATTTGGAGAACGTCATGTGAAATAGCTGCTGAGACTCACGTAATTGTCGTATTCTTCTTTCTCTTTCCTCGTCTCCCCCCCTGTGTCACGGTGTGTGAACATCTGACTCGAGTCAGTAAACTTGTCAGAATACTCTTATTTGATTGGCTGAGCTGCATCACGTGATGTGATTTACAACGCATTGGTCGGCGTGTTTCCTGCACCGCTGAACAAATACCGTAAAGGCTGAAAAAGGTGCGCCGGTTAAAATAAAGCGCTCCGTCAAAATAGAATCGGTTTTAGGTCCTGGGTCCGGATACAACGGCGTCTGGGTCCGGATCCGGACCGCGGCCCGCCTGTTAGTGACCCCTGCTGTAGAGTGTGTGAGGAAGATGAAGGAGGAGGATGAAGATCTGATGACAGCAGATACAAACTCTGTGTAAACAGAGAGAGACTTGAATGCAAAGCTGAATGAAGGTGAAGTTGTGAACTGTGGTGATCTTCATGATATCAGAAGCTGATGAGGCTGCTACAGAGACAACCACACAGCTGCTGTGGTGAGATTAAAGCAGAGCTCAGAGTAATAAGCAGCAGCCTAACACAGGCCCACACGTCTCCACAGAGCAGGCTTTGAGAACACAAGTCTCTGTTGTCATTACTAGAACAAGATGTCAGCTGAGACCAGTCATAGTGGAAGTGGCTCTTCAACAAGTGATGATGATGAATGACATCATCAAACTGTAGATGTTTAAGGTTCTAACTTGTTTCCAGGTTCTTGTTGACAGCAGGTCTAACTGTGGTTCTGTTTTCATGTTTTGTCTCTTTATCTGAAGACACAGACCTTTAGGTTGCAACAACAAACACATGTTGTTCTTAAAGGACCGGTTCATATTGGTTCAGGTCTTTCTCAACACAACACTCACGTGTCCAAACGTCCATTGAAGAGTTCTTGGTGTCTGTAATCTGTCCACACTGTCTGTGATGTTCAGGACTAAATCAACAGTCTAGTTCTGTAGAAATGACTTGTAAAGTTGATCTCAACTAATCTGAGGCTTCACATGTATCAAGTCAGTCTGTTGTGTTTGACAGTGGCTGTATTTGAAACCTCGTACTATACGAGCAGTTTGTGCTGATTTGACCAACATGTAGCATGTAGCATGTAGCATGCTAACAAAAGCTAAATCTACTGTGTGACAGAAATACCTGATGTTTCACTGATTCAGAAAGAATCTCCAGTCTACCTCTCCTTCTGTATCCCACAATGCAAAGCGCTGGAACAGCACATTCTTCGTTCTATTTCATAATTAAATTCACTAATGAGAACTTTTGAGGAGAGAAATCAACTTTGTAGATTTTAAATATTGTCAGTTAAATTGATGGTGAATCCACATGTACACACGATGTACTGTGTACACATGTGTACAGTACATGTACTGTGTAGTACCGTGTACATGTACTGTGTAATACCTTCCTCAGCAGTACGTAGCAGGCGGGTTGAACTCAGTGTTTCCTTGTTGAGCTCAGTGGAGGAAGAGGAACTCAAAGAGGGAATCTGCTCCTCAATAGTCTGTAACTTTGGTTCGTCTGACTCAGACTGCTGAAGCTTCATATTAGTTTCAGCTGAACTTGTGAAGTGATTTCTTCAGTGTAGTTGTGTTATGAAGGGACCACTTCACACTCAGTCTGACAGGAGGAATGATTACTGCCACCAAGAACTCTGGTGATGGACAGATGACATGAAGACACACCTGAACACATGTGGACCTCTCCTGTTGAACACATGAAGCTACTAAGCTACCAGATACACAAAGAAGAAGCTCATGGAACCAATGAAGTCATGAACCGTCTTTGAGTCCAACAGGTCTGATCTGATCTTGATCCTCTAGTTGCAGACCTGACTGAGACCAGCAGCATGGTGTTCATCTGTGTTGACATCAATAGGTGATGAATGTTGTGGTGACATTTGGATGATGTGT
Organism: Pholis gunnellus; assembly: GCF_910591455.1. Classification (NCBI taxonomy): domain Eukaryota; kingdom Metazoa; phylum Chordata; class Actinopteri; order Perciformes; family Pholidae; genus Pholis; species Pholis gunnellus. Next base: position 19,831,709 of record NC_136547.1, read on the forward strand.
GTAGAAGGCTGACATGATGATGATCCACAATAACACAACGACAAAGAGAAAAGCTCATTGATGAGGACAGAGTCATGTTGAGCTACACATTTACAACATGAACACATCTGATTGGATTATAAATGGATTCTTATCTTCATCATTTATTTTTTATTCAGGTTGAGGAGCTGCTGGTTGTCAGAGATCAGCTGTTCTTCTCTGGCCTCAGCTCTGAAGTCCAACCCCTCCTCCCATCTGAGAGAACTGGATCTGAGTAACAACGACCTGAAGGATTCAGGAGTGAAGCTGCTGTGTGATCTTGTGGAGAGTCCACACTGTAGACTGAAGACTCTGAGGTCAGTTCAGTAATTTATGAAAAAACACAACTTACATCCATAAAGTTGTAAATTAGTTTTTATTCATATTTTCATGTTTCTTGAACTAATTTTATTCTGCAGTGACAAAAGAATGTTCTCTTAAAGAACCTGTAGAACATGTCCACTGTTAGTTGTTAAAGTAAATGAATGTTTCTAGTTGTTGGTCAATGGTCACATCTGTAGACAGAAGATCCTCTGAACTAATACTTGTTTTATATTGATGACGTTTACTTGATGAATAGAAATATTTCTTTTGGTTTCTGTTCATTTAAATGTGTTTTCACAAATAATATCTGATCATTGATGTTGATCTTTAGGACACACACACACACACACACACACGCACACACACACACACACACACACACACATCGAGTCATATTTCATAAAACAGCTGTTTAAAGGATCAATATAGTCTTGATCCTCTAGTTGCAGACCTGACTGAGACCAGCAGCATGGTGTTCATCTGTGTTGACATCAATAGGTGATGAATGTTGTGGTGACATTTGGATGATGTGTGTAGAAGGCTGACATGATGATGATCCACAATAACACAACGACAAAGAGAACAGCTCATTGATGAGGACAGAGTCATGTTGAGCTACACATTTACAACATGAACACATCTGATTGGATTATAAATGGATTCTTATCTTCATCATTTATTCTTTATTCAGGTTGAGGAACTGCAGTTTGTCAGAGATCAGCTGTTCTTCTCTGGTCTCAGTTCTGAAGTCCAACCCCTCCTCCCATCTGAGAGAACTGGATCTGAGAGACAACGACCTGAAGGATTCAGGAGTGAAGCTGCTGTGTGATCTTGTGGAGAGTCCACACTGTAGACTGGAGACTCTGAGGTCAGTAGAGGGTTGGACTCAGTCCATGCTGGTTCCAGCAGTATTGAACTAAACACTGATCCAGTATTTCCTGTAAACCTCCAACCTTCTCAGTGAAGCTGTGAGAGGAGAACGCTGACAGGCTTCAGGATTGGACAGAAAGTCAGCCAATCAGACGAGCCAGAAGCTTGTTGTGATCATGTGTTTGAGTTGATGTGAAGACGACTGTTGTTGTTGTGTTCAAGTCTGCAGGAAATCCCGCTGTTTATCAGCTGACAGCATCTCAACACGTATAGAGACAGTGGTCCTCATCCATCAATCTGATCTGATCTGTTCTCTCTCATTGGAATATTTCAAAGAGATGAGACGTTCAAATGTCAGTGAGACTGTGGTTTTTATCAGCTTTGAACCCATCATTACAGTGAGCAGTGAACACCTCTCTGTTTCTGCAGTCGTGATGCGTTCAGGACCCTCAGCTCTTTATCTCCACTGTGTACTTGAGTAAAATGTGCAGAGTGAACAGACTTGATGTCCAAAGTGTCTGCAGGTGTGTGAGCTTGGAGCTCAGTGTGTTCACTCCAATACGTTAAGATGAGAGCTGAAAGGACTGAAGTCCTGCTGCTCTTTCTACTGGATGAGCTGCATCACTGACTGACAGCTGATGAAGGGAGTCTCTGCAAACACTCGTTCATCTCTTCTTCTTCTTCTCTCCTCAGATGGAAGAATTCTCACTCAGACTGAGTCCACCATCATCTCTGTGATCCTCTGGATCTGATCAGAGGATCATCAGAGGATCTGGACTCCTCCAGTCCTGCTGCTCCTCACTGCACCTGGACCTGGATTTAGTTTAGTCCTTTGGTTCCTTCATGTGTTGTGACCCTAAAGTGTCTCTGCTGATGAGTTGTGTTCATGACAACATGACAGTAGATGAACACATGTAAATGATGTTTCTGCTTTGCTTCCTGTTGCAGCTCCTCCCTGTGGAACGATGGAGTTCTGCACTTTATTTACTCATATTTCTCAGTAACAGTGAGAGTTGATGTCACATGTATGAAGTTACCTTATTACCACCAATACCAGCCTTTTCTCATGTTATAACAGACTCAGATTAGCTTGTAACAAACAGGAAGAGAAGATAAAACCTGAACCTGAACTCAATAAATACATAAAAATATCTTTTATTTTCATGTTTTCATTCCGTCTTCACATCATGTTCATCGTAGTTTGTTCTTTGTTCTTTAGTGATCTGTTGTATTTAAAGTTACTGTGAGGAACTTTAACTTAGTGGTGGTTCTGTCGCCCCCTGTGGTCTAAAGCTGTAGTGTCTCTGAGCTCCAGACTCTCTTTAGAAAACCTCTCATGTTACTGCAGCAGGTCTGACAGTCTGCTCCTCTCAGTCCTGGTTCTGGTTCTCCCGTGCCTCCCTTCCCTCCAGCGGGTCCAGCAATACGTCCTGGGTCTCCAGCAGCGTGGTGTCGCTGTTGACTCCCAGAGAGGAGAAGCTCTGCTCCTGGAGGAGGAGGAGCTGATGCTGCCGGGAGCTGAGCTCTCCTCCTCCCTCCGGATCTGTTCACGGTGGACCGGTCTCTGATCAGGACTACACTGAGACTGGTTCATATAGAGGATCAGGACTACACTGAGACTGGTTCATATAGAGGATCAGGACTAACAGACTGGTTCAGGACCAGGTAAAGGATCCTCACTGTCTCTTTAGATCAACGAGGGTCTTTGGGGTGAATCCGTGTTTTGGGGTGAAATCAGTGACGTAAAGTGAGCAGCACGTCGAGACCACCAACCAAAACCTTCTCCTTTGGATGAATCGTTCACCTCGTTATCGTGCAGATACTCAGCTTCATCCAACGTCAGACAATCAAACAGAAACAACGTTCATGTTTTTACCAACAACACGGTGGTTTTGTTCACAAGTTCTCTGAACCTGTAAAACAACAACGAGTTCTCAAACTGGCTTCACAGCAACGTTCACATTGAACAACATTTAAAGCTAAACTGCTGCAGAATAAAACATTTACAGACATTCAACGTGATTCCTCAGAGTCGTTCTATGGAAGCTGAGTCTGTTGATGATGAATATTTACAGACTCGTCTTCATCATCGTCATCCTGATATCAGGACTTCATTAGTTCATGAAGTCACAATCATGACTTTCAGTCAATATTTCATCTCCTGCAAAGATCAGAGCTGTTGTGGCTTCATGTGGTCTAACGTCACATTATTATGTATTTTAGTATATTTTAGAGTAACGTTTGTGCCTCTCGTGTCTTACCGTTAAATTAGAGTCACTGAACTAAGCAGACGACTTTGTGACTAATAAATATCCTCCAGTCTTTAAAAGAAGATCCAGAAAGTCCTTCAGCAACACCTCCATCAGTCCTGAAGGTGTTTTTATGGCGGTTGGCAAACAGCTTTCGGGCGCTTTACCGCCACCCACTGACCTGGAGTGTGGACTAAGGACTCTAATGCGACAACCAAATGAAAAGAAATACATATATATATATATATATATATACACACATACATATATGTGTGTAAATAAATAAATATTAAAATATATATAAATATCTATATACATATAGAAAAAATAGAAGAAAAAAATAATTAATTTTTAGTCTGGTTGACTCTAAAAAGTTTCCAACATGTCACTAAAGCTTCTCTTTAGTACATTAATGATATTCTCCTCTCACATCTCGCTTAGACCTTTTTTCAAAACTTCTCTCGCTGACTCGTTTCTTCTTCTTCACAAAATTCAGTTTCCATTGTTATGCTTTCCGATAACACAGAGGGAACTGTTCACACCAGTATGGACACTCCTTAGTCTTGTCATAATCATCTCCTCTTGTTTAGCTTCTGACTTACTTATATTTACATTAACATTATTTCTTCCACTCTTCAAAGCCCCTTTTGCTGCTTTATCCGCCTTCTCGTTGCCATCGACTCCAACATGGACCCACACAAAATGAACAGCCGTCCGCATTTGATGGATTCTTAAAAATGATTGTAGTATTTCAGACAGTAAATCCTCTCTGCTTCTGGAGCGGCAACATTTCAAACTTGTTAGCGCTGCACATGAGTCTGATGCAATTACCACTAAGCGTCTGCTAAATGACTGTAATGTAGTGATCTTATCAGACCCATATATATATATATATATAGGTTACAGTCAATTTAGCATCATATCCTCATGTTTGATGATTCTGCAGTTTTAGGCAAATTATAAAACTAAAGTCAGTAGAATAATCAAGGAATGTCATTTAAAACAATGTTTATTGTTTCATAAAAAGGATGGCATTGTGGTGGAACATGGTTTTCATAATTCAATAACTGCTCCCTATGTGGTTCAAGAGTTCTTTAGAATCCTGTAAAGTATCAGCTTCATTCTTCTTCTTCTCGGTTGGTTCCATAAATACCACATTGTGTTGAGGAGGTCGTTCCTCTGAACAGAGCCACTGACTTCAGAAGTGAAGTGAGTCTCTTCTTTGCTCACTAGGACCTTATGACCACGCTGGGACTCCACTATGAACAGACAGCAAACCAAACCATCTGTCTGTCACAGTGTTCTCGCCTGTCTGTGGACTCTGTCTAACCAGGACTCATGTAGGGGCGTGGCCGACAGATTCAACATTTCAAAATCTACACTTTCAACACATCTCCATCACTTCTGTTCCCTGGTCACGACACATCTGTCCCGTTGCATTTGGTGGCCGACAGGGGAAGCACTCCACACGTCCCAGTTACACTTTCAAACAGCTGGATTTACAAATACAGTCTGTGCTGTTCATGGATGTCACATTCCCATTGTTAGACCACATTGCAACAATCCCAGAGCCTCTTATAACCGGAAACTATTCTATCCCATCGTCCAACAGGAAACGGAGCTTCTGTCGTGTCAGTGAAGGTCACCCTGGTTGGCATGATGCCAGAGCATTTGGCATCATTGATGTTGCTCTGCTTTAGGAAGAGGATCCTCAGGCCCTGGTCCAGGAGGGAACGCACATCATCGGTGATTCAGCTCATCCTCTGTGGAGAACGCTGATGAAACCCTACCGGGATAATGAGCACCGAACCGCCAGGCAGCGGCGCTTTAACCAAAAGCTGGCTGCAGCTCGTGTGGCCATCGAGCTTTTGATCCTCCTGAAATCCAAGTTCAGGAGGATCAAACGTCTGCACATGAAGGAAGTGGCAAATATCAAAGCAACTGTCACAGCATGTTGCATTCTTCACAAGATTTGTTTGGAGTCAGGTGACCAACTTGATGAAGATGAGCACGGTCTTCATGGCAAAGGTGGGATCTGCAGAGCTCAGGTAATGATGGTCATCTACAGAGACACACAAATCATGTTATTAAGGTATCGTACTTGTTTTTACTCACCAGCTGTCAGTCGATCAGCTGTTTCTCTTTTCATTTCTAACTGGACAGGATCCTTCATCATCCCTCATGATGATCGTTACTTTGTCCGTTGTTGCAGGTTTAACCGAGGTCCTTCAGGGCCTTCAGGGCCCTTTATGTCCCCGATTCCTTGAGGAGAAAAGACCTCAGCTGCTTGAAGTGGAGCAGATCTACTGTGGGAACAACAGACACGCCCTTCACAGTGATCGCTGTTGTGTGTGTGTGTGTGTGTGTGTGTGTGTGTGTGTTGCTGATTTTCCAGATGTCGTTCAAGAATGTTTTTCTTATGCTTTAATGTAACAGTACAATAAATAACTAATACATTTAACAGAACTAATCATCTTAACGGGCATATGAGATGTTTATGATATTTTATATTTAATCTCAAAAATGTAACAAATGTATTTTCAATATGTTGAGGTCACACAAATGGGATTTTCCAAAACAATAAATGTACTTTTCACAGTGCTCTTTAAGTTTGGATGTGTTTTGATGTATTTAACTATATTATTATTATAATTGAGGATGTAAGATTGGGCATATTTTAGTTCTTGGATGTCATATTTATTGAAACATTGATATAAATAAATACATGTGAAGATGGCATCATTTCTAAATCATACAACCGTAAATTTAAGAAATGTAAAACCTGAAGCAGCAGTCCAAACATCACAGCTCCATAAACCGGCTGCACACCTGCTCCCACTGACTGTGCTCCTTGTGTTTGGATAGGAGACCTATTATGGAGTCACCAGAGTCCTTCAGGATGTCAAACTGTTTGTGTAAAGGGACAAGAGACGGGGACAGGACCCAGACCTGGGGGGCTCCTGGGGGTCTGATGAAAGCTGGTTCACCTTAACCCACGTCCTCCTGTCACACAGAAAACACTCTCTCAGTTGTTGCAAAGTTCAGCTCTCTTACCGGCTGCCTCTCTCTCTCTCCCCTCTCAACACACCCACACACTTCTACAGGAACTCAGCTGATTTCCTGTAAATGAAGAGGGGCGGAGCTACAGTGGTCATGTGATCCAGGTACATGAGAACAGGAAGAGAACCCTGATGTGTTTATCAGGAAGTTCAGACTCCATTTTGAGTCACAGAGCAGAAGGAGAGAAGCTGAAGGCTGAGGCAGGGTGAGTGTTAATCCAACGTGTGATTGTTTTACTGTCAAAGTGTGTGTGTGTGTGTGTGTGTGTGACTTCCTGTTCTCTCCTCTTGATTCTTGTGTCGTGAGCTCACAGTCAGTGTTAATGTTTTTCTCTCAGACTGACTTCAGATCAGAAGATGAGTGGTTGTGAGGAGGAAGAGGAGGACAGAGCAGAGTCTCTAGTCTCCGGCTGTCTGTCTATGAAGAGTGATTGGTCCAAAAATGAACCTCTCAAGTTCAGTAAAGAACCTGAACCTTCAGACACACAGTAAGAGAACTTCTACTAACTCATTCATAGGAGTCATTTTCAGTTCCTGTACCTCTGACAGTGTTCTCTGTAGATTTAGAGGTTTTGAGTTGAGTTTGAGGTTCTTCCTCTTAGTAGCAGTGACAGCTGTCAGTCACCTAGAAAAGCTGTGATGTAATCTAAGAGGACTACTACAAACTTTAAAAGCTTCTAAATATCTGCAGTAACAGTAGTTTGTGTATTCACATCTACTTGAATGTCTTTGTTGTTATCAAAGATTCATTCTGAATAAAATCATCTTGATGTTTGCAGAGTTCAGTCCAGACAGAGAGCAGAGTCTCCAGGATCCATCTGTCTGTCTATGAAGAGTGATTGGTCCAGAGGTGAACCTCCAGACTTCAGTAGTGAACCTGGACCCTCAGATTCTGAGGAGGAGCTGACGTCCAGATCCAGAACCAGAGCTGGACTGCAGACAGCCAGTGAGACCAGAAGTGTCCAAAGTAAGACTGTCCATTTCTCTGCTGATGTCTTCATGTCTGGAAACAGGACGTGTTGTTTTAATACAGAGACACTTGTTGGATTGAAGGATGTAAACACACAAAGGAAGAAGGTCTCATTGATTCATGATAAACTTGTGTAACACTTGTGGACAGGGCATGGAAGGAGACCACTCAAAAGATAGATTTCCAGCATTTATTTGCTCCTTCAGAAGACGATATATAACCCATTCATGTCCTTCTGGTCTCTCTCTCTCTGCACATCTGCTCCTGAACATGAACAATATCAGAACTCGAGGACATGAATCTGTGAGGCACCATGTTGGTGACATGACACAGGGCGGCCTGGTGTGATGCAAAGAGAGAATATACAGTTCAATGAAAACAGCTACAAAAATGATATTATACAGTGAGAACAGCTGGGTAACGTGATCTTATGAGCAGTAAACAATGTTCAACATAAACCGTTCAATTTCAAAAGAAAAGAAACGCGGCTTCATTCATCCAAAAAATCCTCAACAATGCAAAACACTGTGAGGGGAAACATTAAATATAAATAACTTATTCAGATAAAGAATTCACACATACTCAATAAGATCATTAAATGATAAATATAATACATTATAAATAATAATATATACACCTACATAAATAATCACATTTTAATAAAAATATGTTATTGTTTCTAAATTCTCAGTGACTTCAATAATAACGAGATCAAGTTAAAGGAGCTGTATTTAATATTTATATTAGTTATTAAATATGAATTCATATCTCATCAACATCTATCATCTCTGTAAAGATATAAAGAGATAATAATTCATAACGTGTTGCTGACCTGGAGACAGCTGCAGGTGGATTAAAGGTCCTTATTCCACCAGACGAGCCGCTCTGATAAAAATACGGTCCTAGTCTGTTTTTTGACGGAGCCGCGGTGTGTTTCAAAGAGCAGATCGATCCGGGCAATATAACCAACAGGCTCTGTGTGAGGAATATGAACTCAATGTGAGGATGAATGTATTTATAACAACTAAAACACAGACACACATCTTTGATCCACGTCGTTCATAACTGGACTTTTAACAGTCGCTCTGTTAACTTTGTCTGTCGGCTACAGCTCAACAAAACAGGAAATAAGAACAATCAACACATAGTTGATGTAATGTTCTCAATAACGGTCTCCTCCCTCAAACCAAAGCCACGTCTGTAGCTACACTGACTGGATCAACACTGTCTGTGCTGGTGACCAGAGAGAAAGCTCTCTGTGTTCACATCTCACTACTTTAGTAGCTTCTAACTGAATCTAACTGAAAGTTACTTTCACTCACGTGTCCCCGTTTGTAGGTTCAGATATCAGCCTGATTTCATTGTTCACTGATTGTTTTAGTCAAATCAATATCATATCTTCTTTATATGTTCTCTCTGGTTTCTCTGTTTCAGGAGATAGTGGTCTGCAGGAGGTTATAGATGAACATAAGATCAGTCTGAAGAAGAGATGTGAACGTGTGACTGAAGGAAGTGATGAAACAGGAAGTGGAACCCTCCTCAACAGGATCTACACTGAGCTCTACATCACAGAGGGACAGAGTGAAGAGGTTAATACCCAACATGAGGTGAGGCAGCTGGAGTCAGCTTCCAAGAAGAAGACCCTCCATGACACTCCGATCAAGTGCCACGACATCTTCAAAGCCTCAGATGACCAACAGAGACGCATCAGAGTCGTTCTGACGAACGGCGTCGCTGGAGTTGGAAAAACCTTCTCGGTGCAGAAGTTCACTCTGGACTGGGCCGAGGGTTTGGAGAACCAAGATGTCAGTCTGGTGGTTCTGCTTTCGTTCAGGGAGCTGAACTTGATCAAAGATGAGCAGTACAGTCTTCTCGAGCTGATCCGTGTTTTCCATCCAACATTACAGAAGGTCCCAGCAGAGAAGCTCTCTGTCTGTAAAGTTGTGTTCATCTTTGATGGTCTGGATGAAACCAGACTTTCATTGGATTTCATCAACAATGAGGTCGTGTCTGACGTCACACAGAAGGCATCGGTCAACGTGCTGCTGACGAACCTCATCGAGGGGAAGCTGCTTCCCTCGGCTCTCGTCTGGATAACTTCCAGACCTGCAGCAGCCAATCAGATCCCTCCTTCACGTGTTGACAGGGTGACAGAAGTACGAGGCTTCACCGACCCCCAGAAGGACGAGTACTTCAGGAGGAGGTTCAGTGATGAAGAGCTGTCCAGCAGAATCATCTCACACATCAAGACATCCAGGAGCCTCCACATCATGTGTCTAATCCCAGTCTTCTGCTGGATCACTGCTACAGTTCTGGACCACATGTGGACTACAGACCAGAGAGGAGAGCTGCCCAAGACCCTGACTGACATGTACTCACACTTCCTGCTGGTCCAGACAAAGAGGAAGAAGCAGAAGTACCATGAGGGACATGAGACGAGTCCTCAGGAGCTGACGGAGGCTGACAGGGAAGTTCTTCTGAAGCTGGGGAGGCTGTCGTTTGAACATCTGGAGAAAGGAAACATCATGTTCTACCAAGAAGACCTGGAGCAGTGTGGTCTTGATGTCACGGAGGCCTCGGTGTTCTCAGGAGTTTGTACAGAGATCTTCAAAACAGAGAGCGTGATCTTCCAGAAAACAGTCTACTGCTTTGTTCATCTGAGTGTTCAAGAGTTTCTGGCTGCAGTCTACATGTTCCACTGTTTCACAAACAGGAACACAGAGGTGCTGAAGAACTTCATGGGGAAATACAAGTATTCATCTCTGGAGGACTTCCTGAAGAGAGCCATGAAGAAATCCCTTAAAAGTCAAAATGGCCACCTGGACCTGTTTGTCCGCTTCCTTCATGGCCTCTCTCTGGAGTCCAACCAGAGACTCTTAGGAGGCCTGCTGGGTCAGACAGACAACAGTCCAGAAACCATCCAGAGAGCCATCAACAACCTGAAGACGATGAACAGTGATAAAATCTCTCCTGACAGAAGCATCAACATCTTCCACTGTCTGATGGAGATGAACGAGCTCTCAGTACATCAGGAGATCCAAGAGTTCCTGAAGTCAGAGAACAGATCAGAGAAGGAACTCTCAGAGATCCACTGCTCAGCTCTGGCCTACATGCTGCAGATGTCAGAGGAGGTTCTGGATGAGTTGGACCTGAAGAAGTACAACACATCAGATGAGGGACGATGGAGACTGATTCCAGCTGTGAGGAACTGCAGAAAGGCTCAGTAAGTCCAGATGTGATTAACTTCATGAATCAGAGTAGATCAGTAGTTTAGTTCTTCTAATATAGACATTATGAAATTCATATTCTTAAAATAGTGTTCCAGTTGTTTAATACTAAATTATAATTCAGTTATATTTCATCACAGATGTTCTTGATGTTTGAAATGCTGCGAGTGAAAACATGTTTCAGTTTCAGTTGGTTTAGTTTTCACTGTGAAGTTAATGAACACAGTTATTCTATTTATTCCTCATGATTGTTATATTTTATATTGATATCATTCTTCCTCTATTTATCTTCCTTTGGGTGATGGAGGCGACATGCAAACCTGGTGAAACAAATGAAGGACTTTAGAGGTTGTGTTTGAGCTTTCATCACAACATGTAGCAGTATTTTACAGTCATCACTTCATGTACTTTAGTTATTATTACATCAGGAGCTTCTACAAGGTGTCTGACATCATCACACTTACAGGTAACACCTGATTATTTTAACACTATGCTGAAGAGTTTAAATACCATCTGTATCAGGCCACGCCCCCTTCTTAAAGATAGGACCAGAAAACAACAACAAACCAACTTGAGTTCAGGGTTCTACCTCAGACTGTTTACATACATTTACATGAATTGACTTTTAATTTGTATTAATATAGAAACTTCAATAAAGTCAGATGTGAGGTCCTAAAGTATGTGAATGAAGTTCGTATGACAGCATGAAGTAGCCAATGAGAGCACAGGAGGACACATGTTAGACTCCTTCACAGCCAGTGGGCTGTAATGATGGTAGCAGTGAGGCCAGAAAAGAGTCCACATGTTTTCATACGTTGCTGGTTTCCTCCTCAAACTATTCAACATCTTTTCAGCTCAACTGCAGGATGTTGATTCTTTTATCCGTTGCCTCCATGAAGGAGTTCAGATTTCTACTTTAGTAGAATTCACCTTTACCCAGCTGAGTAATAAGAAGTATTGTTATTGTGGTTCACATGAAGTCCTTGTATGTCTCCTAAGATCCAGACCCTGTAGGGTCAGATGGAATGTGATGTACTTCTACTTCAGAGGACAACATTGTAGTTCTACATTTACCTGACAGAGAAATGTTAAATGTTGAAGATTCACATTTGACTCACAAAATAATTAAGAATTAAAATATGAATTATTATTATTTATTAAACTATCCATCATCATGTAAGCTCCACCTTTAACAGACGTTAACAATAATCTTAATATTATTATTAATGTCATATTATTCCGTATTTTGATACTTTGGCAACATTGTTTTTTAACTTTCATGCCAATAAAGCCACTTTGAATTTAATTAAAAAATATGATTTATCTTTATCTTTCTCTCTTTACTTAAAGTAAATATTTGAATACATTACTTTTACTGAGCAGTATTAATAGTTCTACTACTAATAAGAAACAGTTTTACATAATAAACATGTTTGAGTTCTTCTTCTTCTTCTTCTTCTTCTGTCAAAACCAACATTCCCAGTTAGAGAAAGACTGAAAAATAACTCAACAGCGTTTTCCTGAAGGCCTCAAATCACTAAATCTACCCAGAAAAACACACCCAGGTCTGTTCCTCACCGTCAGAAACATCAGAGAAATTCTTTCATCAGTTACTTTAGAGCATGGATTTAATGAGGGGCAGTAAAGTTATTATTATATATATATATATATATATTTAAAACACTTTTTTTAAGTTCAGTGTAGATAAAGGATGTTTTTATCATTAATATAATTATTTAAATTGAGTATGTAACTGTTGCTGATCATGTTGAATGCTGTAACAGTGATTTAGTAGCACAAGAAGAGAAAAGTCATCACATCAGAGAACTGATTCAGTGATGTCAGTTACACATCAATATATATCTGAGGTTTAGCGTTAGCATTAGCCACATTAGCCTCCATAAACTGCTTCATACGAGACAAAGACTGTCGCTGTAAAACTCCAGAGTGTTGAACCGAGAAATGTTGCATTTTATTGTTCATGAATTCAACTTTTCATTTTAAAGTTTCATTATTTACATCGTCCTGTTTTTAAATCTTTTAATTTGTTCTTTTACTCAGAAATAAACTCTTTTATAAAGATCTCATGAACACCATGTTATGTGTTTAATGCTGATTCATGGAAACATATTTCTGATGACATCATGTTGAAAGTAATGCAGCCTCTTTGGTTTAATTGTGTTGAATATGTTCATTTAATCACATACAGGTCTAATAATATCAAGTAATGTGTCTCAGTCCTGTAACATTGCTCAGTTGTCTCTGGATGTGTTGGAGGTGAACCTGACAGCAGCAGGGAGCTCTAGTTGTTAAACTGCTTCTCTAATGAAGAAGGCTTCATGCTGACTTTGTGGAGACAGACATGGGATCAGATCACACTGACAGACTGGACATTATGGAAGCCTCAATGTAACCACACTTTGTCTCCCTTCATCTGCACATTAAAGAGAAACAAAGATTAAAAGTCTGCAGGGAGGAGAGAGAGTGATGAGAGTTATTGTTTCATGTGAAACACAGTGAGATGAGATTAGCTGAACCACTGATGTGAAGAGCTAATGTTCATCAAAACAGGAAGCAGGAAGTAAATATTAAATGTCCTCTTTCATAACAATATGTTGAAATATGTGTGTCATTACAGACTTACTCACTGTGGACTCTCAGAGACTCACGTTGAAGTTGTGGCCTCAGCTCTGAAGTCCAACCCCTCCCATCTGAGAGAGCTGGACCTGAGTTACAACAACCTGGAGGATTCAGCAGTGAAGCCGCTGTTTGCTGGACTGGAGAGTCCACACTGTCAACTGGAGACTCTGAGGTCAGTTCACTAATTTATGTATGTATTTATTTGTATTTAGGTGTTCAATTAAAATACCAAAATCTCCTCAGGCAAAGGCCCGGAACATTACGATGCACTATTGCACTATTTAGAAGCGTAGTAGTAGTAACGTCTCTGTGTCAACAACTGTCAAATAAAGAAAATACACATCAATTATATTTTAACAATTATTATTCTTTTAACTGGATGAATTATAAATAATACATAGAAATACATCAATAAATGTTTTTCTCATTTCAAGTAAAATAATGTCTGGATTAAAGAATAACTGACAGAAAGCTTTCGTAAAATGTGCATCTTAAAATAAAGTAATTCATTTTAGAAAAATGAATTTCACTGAATTGTCCTGCAGCTTTAAATTCAGTTCATTCAGGTTGAAGTGATGTCAATCAGAAATCAATATTATATTTTTCTTATATTCTAAAAAGATACATTAGTGAGCATGGACTTCATCTGTGGTCTTTAAACCACTTGTTTCAGCTCTATTGTCTCTGGTCACATCATTGGACAGTGAACTCATGTGTTCGGATTCTGATCTCAGGTTTATTTTCTGTGACTTCATTTCAGATGTGAGATGGTACGTTTGCTCCAAAGAGTTGTTCTTTGTCTCGTAGTATCGCTTCATTCACCGCTTTGAATAATCGTTGTGGTCTCTGAACATGTGAGACAAACTGATTTTAAACTGCCCGTGTGGAGAATTAACCTCTCGTGTCTATTCTTGGTTATAGACTCTGGTCTCGCTGACCACTCTCCTCTATTTGGAGAACGTCATGTGAAATAGCTGCTGTGACTCACGTAATTGTCGTATTCTTCTTTCTCTTTCCTCGTCTCCCCCCCTGTGTCACGGTGTGTGAACATCTGACTCGAGTCAGTGAACTTGTCAGAATACTCTTATTTGATTGGCTGAGCTGCATCACGTGATGTGATTTACAACGCATTGGTCGGCGTGTTTCCTGCACCGCTGAACAAGTACCGTAAAGGCTGAAAAAGGTGCGCCGGTTAAAATAGAAGCGCTCCGTCAAAATAGAATCGGTTTTAGGTCCTGGGTCCGGATCCAACGGCGTCTGGGTCCGGATCCGGACCGCGGCCCGCCTGTTAGTGACCCCTGCTGTAGAGTGTGTGAGGAAGATGAAGGAGGAGGATGAAGATCTGATGACAGCAGATACAAACTCTGTGTAAACAGAGAGAGACTTGAATGCAAAGCTGAATGAAGGTGAAGTTGTGAACTGTGGTGATCTTCATGATATCAGAAGCTGATGAGGCTGCTACAGAGACAACCACACAGCTGCTGTGGTGAGATTAAAGCAGAGCTCAGAGTAATAAGCAGCAGCCTAACACAGGCCCACACGTCTCCACAGAGCAGGCTTTGAGAACACAAGTCTCTGTTGTCATTACTAGAACAAGATGTCAGCTGAGACCAGTCATAGTGGAAGTGGCTCTTCAACAAGTGATGATGATGAATGACATCATCAAACTGTAGATGTTTAAGCTTCTAACTTGTTTCCAGGTTCTTGTTGACAGCAGGTCTAACTGTGGTTCTGTTTTCATGTTTTGTCTCTTTATCTGAAGACACAGACCTTTAGGTTGCAACAACAAACACATGTTGTTCTTAAAGGACCGGTTCATATTGGTTCAGGTCTTTCTCAACACAACACTCACGTGTCCAAACGTCCATTCAAGAGTTCTTGGTGTCTGTAATCTGTCCACACTGTCTGTGATGTTCAGGACTAAATCCACAGTCTAGTTCTGTAGAAATGACTTGTAAAGTTGATCTCAACTAATCTGAGGCTTCACGTGTATCAAGTCAGTCTGTTGTGTTTGACAGTGGCTGTATTTGAAACCTCACACTATACCAGCAATTTGTGCTGATTTGACCAACATGTAGCATGTAGCATGTAGCATGCTAACAAAAGCTAAATCTACAGTGTGACAGAAATACCTGATGTTTCACTGATTCAGAAAGAATCTCCAGTCTACCTCTCCTTCTGTATCCCACAATGCAAAGCGCTGGAACAGCACATTCTTCGTTCTATTTCATAATTAAATTCACTAATGAGAACTTTTGAGGAGAGAAATCAACTTTGTATATTTTAAATATTGTCAGTTAAATTGATGGTGAATCCACATGTACACACAATGTACTGTGTACACATGTGTACTGTGTACATGTGCTGTGTACTACCTTCCTCAGCAGTACGTAGCAGGCGGGTTGAACTCAGTGTTTCCTTGTTGAGCTCAGTGGAGGAAGAGGAACTCAAAGAGGGAATCTGCTCCTCAATAGTCTGTAACTTTGGTTCGTCTGACTCAGACTGCTGAAGCTTCATATTAGTTTCAGCTGAACTTGTGAAGTGATTTCTTCAGTGTAGTTGTGTTATGAAGGGACCACTTCACACTCAGTCTGACAGGAGGAATGATTACTGCCACCAAGAACTCTGGTGATGGACAGATGACATGAAGACACACCTGAACACATGTGGACCTCTCCTGTTGAACACATGAAGCTACTAAGCTACCAGATACACAAAGAAGAAGCTCATGGAACCAATGAAGTCATGAACCGTCTTTGAGTCCAACAGGTCTGATCTGATCTTGATCCTCTAGTTGCAGACCTGACTGAGACCAGCAGCATGGTGTTCATCTGTGTTGACATCAATAGGTGATGAATGTTGTGGTGACATTTGGATGATGTGTGTAGAAGGCTGACATGATGATGATCCACAATAACACAACGACAAAGAGAAAAGCTCATTGATGAGGACAGAGTCATGTTGAGCTACACATTTACAACATGAACACATCTGATTGGATTATAAATGGATTCTTATCTTCTTCATTTATTCTTTATTCAGGTTGAGGAGATGCAGGTTGTCAGAGATCAGCTGGTCTTCTCTGGTCTCAGCTCTGAAGTCCAACCCCTCCTCCCATCTGAGAGAACTGAATCTGAGTGACAACTACTACCTGAAGGATTCAGGAGTGAAGCTGCTGTGTGATCTTGTGGAGAGTCCACACTGTAGACTGGAGACTCTGAGGTCAGTTCACTAATTTATGAAAAAACACAACTTACATCCATAAAGTTGTAAATTAGTTTTTATTCATATTTTCATGTTTCTTGAACTAATTTTATTCTGCAGTGACAAAAGAATGTTCTCTTAAAGAACCTGTAGAACATGTCCACTGTTAGTTGTTAAAGTAAATGAATGTTTCTAGTTGTTGGTCAATGGTCACATCTGTAGACAGAAGATCCTCTGAACTAATACTTGTTTATATTGATGACGTTTACTTGATGAATAGAAATGTTTCTTTTGGTTTCTGTTCATTTAAATGTGTTTTCACAAATAATATCTGAACACACACACACACACACACACACACACACACACACACACACACACACACACACACACACACATAGAGATCGAGTCATATTTCATAAAACAGCTGTTTAAAGGATCAATATAGTCTTGATCCTCTAGTTGCAGACCTGACTGAGACCAGCAGCATGGTGTTCATCTGTGTTGACATCAATAGGTGATGAATGTTGTGGTGACATTTGGATGATGTGTGTAGAAGGCTGACATGATGATGATCCACAATAACACAACGACAAAGAGAAAAGCTCATTGATGAGGACAGAGTCATGTTGAGCTACACATTTACAACATGAACACATCTGATTGGATTATAAATGGATTCTTATCTTCATCATTTATTCTTTATTCAGGTTGGAGAGATGCAGGTTGTCAGAGATCAGCTGTTCTTCTCTGGCCTCAGCTCTGAAGTCCAACCCCTCCTCCCATCTGAGAGAACTGGATTTGAGAGGAAACGACCTGAAGGATTCAGATGTGAAGCTGCTGTGTGATCTTGTGGAGAGTCCACACTGTAGACTGGAGACTCTGAGGTCAGTAGAGGGTTGGACTCAGTCCGTGCTGGTTCCAGCAGTATTGAACTAAACACTGATCCAGTATTTCCTGTAAACCTCCAACCTTCTCAGTGAAGCTGTGAGAGGAGAACGCTGACAGGCTTCAGGATTGGACAGAAAGTCAGCCAATCAGACGAGCCAGAAGCTTGTTGTGATCATGTGTTTGAGTTGATGTGAAGACGACTGTTGTTGTTGTGTTCAAGTCTGCAGGAAATACCGCTGTTTATCAGCTGACAGCATCTCAACATGTATAGAGACAGTGGTCCTCATCCATCAATCTGATCTGATCTGTTCTCTCTCATTGGAATATTTCAAAGAGATGAGACGTTCAAATGTCAGTGAGACTGTGGTTTTTATCAGCTTTGAACCCATCATTACAGTGAGCAGTGAACACCTCTCTGTTTCTGCAGTCGTGATGCGTTCAGGACCCTCAGCTCTTTATCTCCACTGTGTACTTGAGTGAAATGTGCAGAGTGAACAGACTTGATGTCCAAAGTGTCTGCAGGTGTGTGAGCTTGGAGCTCAGTGTGTTCACTCCAATACGTTAAGATGAGAGCTGAAAGGACTGAAGTCCTGCTGCTCTTTCTACTGGATGAGCTGCATCACTGACTGACAGCTGATGAAGGGAGTCTCTGCAAACACTCGTTCATCTCTTCTTCTTCTTCTCTCCTCAGATGGAAGGGACATCCCTGGGACTGAGTCCACCATCATCTCTGTGATCCTCTGGATCTGATCAGAGGATCATCAGAGGATCTGGACTCCTCCAGTCCTGCTGCTCCTCAAACTTTTAAAGCACATTTAGATCAATGAATCAGTTTATCATCAACATGAACTGAAGTGTGATTCATCTCTAGAGACACCATGTCATAGATCAATAAATGTTCCACTGCTGCTTCAGTTACACGTTCACATCTCATGTGTAGTGATGCAAACATGACATTTAGATTAACAAGTATTTAAACGTGAATAAACAAATCATACAACTGCAGATTTAGAAGAAACTATTAACCAACTGTAGCATTATTGTTTGTGTTAAATTTAATATAATATATCTGATCAAAATATGTTACGATATTTACAACATTATGAATCATAAACTCATGAATTAGTATTTAAAAATGAGTGATGGTACTCAGCGTCCACCGTCAGACACCATTAGTTTAAATAACCGAGTTTAACATGAGAATAAATGAAGGATAGCTGAGGTGCAGTCACTGGTGCAGAGGCAGAGTTCTACTGTGACTTTTATGACTTTCTCCGACAGGTTCGACTACTTTGACCTCAGTTGTGTTGATGCCTTCACTTCCCGTCAGTAAACTTGTGTTCTGATGTGAACCGATCACACTGCAGGATGTACGGACCACAGACATCACACGACTGTAGTTTAACCCTTTATTAGCTGAACACATTCACAATATTTCTTCACACAGTTCAGAGCTTAGAAACGTGAGATTATTAGTTACACAATAATGAATTCATCATCATAGAAAATAAACACATTATTCACGTCTTATGTACAAAACATTCGTACAGGCGACCCGTCATACGGTTCGTGGTCCGGTTCACAAAAGGTGACGCGTCACCTGATCCGCTTACAGTGAGCATGTTTCACCATCAAACTATATTAACAGCAGTTTCATATTCTGATTCATGAAACCTATGAAGACCTGTTTATTGATCTTCCTGTTTGAAGTGATTGTGTCAGAGTCCGTGTTTCTGATGTGCACGGAGACGTGCAGCAGCTCAGGATCCTCAAACATTAAAGCTGCTAAATGTAATGTTCAGAGCATTATTATAGCAGCAGACAGATATTATCTGTGTGAAGATATAGAGGACTAATGTCTGCTAGAGTAGAGGAAGAAGTCTCTGTGTGTGTGTGTGTGTGTGTGTTGTCTTTGTTCACATAGCCGGCCGGCTGCGTACCATTTAGTGCACGTTGATGTGTTCAGAGGCAAGAGAAACGCTTTAAATTTAGCACCTTTAACTCATTTAAACTACTAATAACCCGACATTTAGGAAATGCAGTTTAAATATTCTGAGAGTGAAGTTAGTTTTAATACTTTTATAATAAAATAAATGTGTAAATATTGAATATTTTTGGAGTTTTAATGGTTTGGGAATATAGTCGTGAAGTCAGAATTTATTTTAATAAACAAACGGAGAGACGGACTGATACGAGTGTGTTTAACCTGTGATGATGATGGTGATGATGATGATGATGATGATGATGGTGGTGATGATGGTGATGATGATGGTGATGATGGTGATTTGTTCCCTGTGCTGGTCTTCTTCTGAACTCAGTCAGTCTGGTTCTGGTCCTGCTGGTTCACACGGTGGACGGTTTCATCAGAGCCTGATCCCCAAACAGCTGCTTGAAGTGAACCACATGCTCCTCACAGTGCTCTCCTGTGGGGGGGGGGCAGAAGGTTACTGAAGCTCACGGTCAGTCCGTCCTACAGAGTTAAACACTGAGCTGACTTCGGATCAGTTTCCTCTCACCGGGGTTGAATCCAGGACTTCCTCTGAGCCGCTGGTTCCTCTGCTGGAAGGACCTGAACACGGTGTAGAACAACATCTGGTCTCCGGTCTGTCGCGCCGCGTCCAGGAACTTCCTGGACGACACGTTGTCGTGGCCACCTGAAACCAGGGCAGGGTTACGCAATCATCCACACAGACCAATCAGAGCTTCCTTATAATTAGTTCAGTTAAAGTGATCAGATTCTACTTTAAGAGATTAGATGAAGCGTCAACGTACCGACGCTGCGGATGAATCTCAGCGCTCCCAGAACTTGTTGCTTCGACAGAAGAACCTCCACGATCTCATCGTTGGCCGTAGACAGACGCTTAAAAACACAAAACTATGTTTAAAACCACGAGATTTAAATAAAGTTTGTCTCCTCTTGAAGCCGCTTTGTGTGATACCTTCAACATGTCCAGTGAGAGCTGGTGAGCCGGAGGATACGTGCTCTCCAGAGACAGAAGCAAACACGCCTGAACACAAAGGAAAGGTCATTAATAAAGAGACGTTCATGAGTTCATGGTATATTTCAGGTTTTCCTTGTTTCCCTTTTATGAATTAAGCTCTTTATTTTAATGATATCTTTGTTTATTTCCAACAATGAAAGGTTCAGGACTCGTTCCAGATAGTTTAACTCCATCGTATGAACATTTAGTTGAGTCTCATTAAGTTGGTGAGTTTGAGGAGAAACGGGAGCAGAAGCTCCGGGTGGAGGTTTGGACTCACCAGAGGTTTGGAGTCACTGAGGACGTGGTACTGGAGGAACTGGTGCAGCATGTAGAACAGGCTGTGCTGCACCAGCGTCTTTATCACCAACTCGTACAAATAATGCTGAGACACAAACAACCGTCTGATTTAATCAGGAGACGACGTCACCTTTTATATCTACATTTAATATAAAACGGGTGAAGATGAGTTTGATCAGTTTTACCTGCACGGTGATCTGGAACTGAAGATAATGTCACACCTTGCATTCCTGAGTGAACTCTGTGTGCGGATAGTCGGGTATAAAGTTGATGAAGTCCTGAAGAAGAACAAGACATCAAGAGTTAGTCTTCAGACCACACACACACACACACACACACACACACGCTACTTTAAAATAAGTTACATTACGTCACACGGTTATGATCATTATTATTATTATTATTATTGTTATAATAAGAAGCGTCTCGTTCTGTTCAAACTCACCACCGATTTTAAAGTCCTCTGAACCGCTAAGATCTTATTTCCAATAGAGAACTTGATGCACTTCACTTCTCCTTTATCGTCCATTCTGTGGAGAAAACACCACAAACATACATAATATAATCATACAGTGATCAGTATGAATGATTATTGTTATATATTAATATCTATGATTATTGTCAGCACATTGGCCATAAAAAGTTAAAGTGCTTTTGAGGAGACAAAGCACTCCAATCCTTTATTTTATATTTCTATTATTTATTTATTTTTATTTAATTAAATTATTATTATTATTTTTATTCTATGTTTTAGTTTCTCTGTGATGAAAAGGCAAACAAATAAATTGTGAATAAAAAGAGTTAAAACGTCCCTCAATGCATCACAGATGTATTCATATTAATATTCGTCTCATCTCTAAATCACTTCAGATTTTTCCTGCGCAGGCGGGCGTACCTGAAGGCAACGCTGCTCTTGTCGTCGGGCCCTTTGACCACCACACCTGTGGCTCCACCTGAACGCACCGCGAACACCTGCAGACAAAAAGCAGGGAGTAAAAAAACACAATCATTTTACACTGACTATATGACTCTATATTATCCAATAATATGATGTATAATGATATAACTCTGAACACAAAGTCAAACTAATATATACATGAATAGAGGGAGAAGAGCAGTGGGGAGAGCACACATCCCTGGGGGGTCCAGTGCTGATGGTCCGGGTGCTGGATGTGATCTTTCCCAGCCTCACCTGCTGCGTCCTGTCTGTCAGGAAGTTTGTGATCCACTGACAGGTGGAGGCTGGCAAAGTGAGCTGGGAGAGTTTGGGTTGGAGTATCTCCAGGATGATGGTGTTGAACACTGGGGGTCAGAGGGTCAGGACCCAGACCTGGGGGGCTCCTGAGGGTCTGAGGGTCAGATGATCGGTGGTTCACCTTAGTCCACGTCCTCCTGTCACACACAAAGCTCCAGATCCAGAGGAACATGAAGCAGCTGATGTTCAACTGTGTTGTTGTTCCTCACAGTGTGGAACAGAAACCTTTACACAGAAAGCTCTCATAGATTCATGTTCATGATTTAAACATGAAGATAATGCAGCAACATTTTGACCAAAACTCATTTTAATTCAACCTGTTCAAGCCGAGAGAGACGCTCATAAACACATCGTAATTAAAAGAGGATCTGTGTGAGCTCACACACACACCCACACACTTCTACAGGAACTCACCTGATTTCCTGTAAATGAAGAGGGGCGGAGCTACAGTGATCATGTGATCCAGATACATGAGAACAGGAAGGAACCCTGATGTGTTTATCAGAAAGTTCAGACTCCATTTTGAGTCACAGAGCAGAAGGAGAGAAGCTGAAGGCTGAGGCAGGGTGAGTGTTGATCCAACATGTGATTGTTTTACTGTCAAAGTGTGTGTGTGTGTGTGTGTGTGTGTGTGTGTGTGTGTGTGTGTGTGTGTGTGTGTGTGTGTGTGTGTGTGTGTGTGTGTGTGTGCTTCCTGTTCTCTCTTGATTCTTGTGTCTGCTCTCTCACAGTCAGTGTTAATGTTTTACTCTCAGACTGACTTCAGATCAGAAGATGAGTGGTTGTGAGGAGGAAGAGGAGGACGGAGCAGAGTCTCTAGTCTCCGGCTGTCTGTCTATGAAGAGTGATCGGTCCAAAGATGATCCTCCAGACTTCAGTAGTGAACCTGGACCCTCAGACACACAGTAAGAGACTGTTTTTACTGTGAGCTGACCTGATGAAGATGATGCATTGAGGATGAAGACTAAATGTTCTGCTCAAAGATTTATATTATATTTTCATGAGATGAAGCTCAAAGGTTCACTTCCTACAGATTCAGAGCTTTCAGTGTGAAGCTTTAAATCTTTAGTAAGTGGACCTTTGAGTTCAGACTCTCTCCTCCAGATGTTGATCCTGAAGGTCTAGAACAAACATCATGAGCAGAACTGATGTAAAAGTTCTCTGCTGACAAAAACCAGACAGGAAATGGTCAACTGTACATTTGGAGCTCTTCTGTTTTCATCACGTTTGAATTGATCCTTCATTTGATAGTTGACAGTAGAAAGTGACAGAAAACAGACATGAAGAAGGAAAGTGTGTGGACTTGAACCTGAGACTCCACTGTTACATGCTGTGTGTTAGACTGTTGGTCCACCACAACATGTAGACCTCTTCTGACCTCAGTTCAAACACAACCAACTCAAGCTGAGCTGATCACAGACACTGTGACACAGTAAAGGACATGATCAGCTCTCTTTAATGGAGGACTTTTACTGTGAAGGAGCTGCAGGAAGTGTTGAGTTAGTTCTAAACAAACTACAGACAGATCACTAAATGTTTCATCAGACAGCCTGATAGGAAAAGCAGCTGATTAGAGTTCATGAAAGCAGGAGAGTTTCAATAAAAGAACATTTTCATGACAGACTGAACGCTGAATTCAAAGAGAAAAGTAACACTTTAACTGTTCTCTGTGAACATCTGAGCTTCTACACACTTTAGTCCACATCTGGATGTTTTTCATCAACAACCAACAAATCATTTTAGTTCTAAATAAATGTCTTTACAGAGAGAAGAAGAGGAGTCATGATTCTGAGGAGGAGCTGACGTCCAGATCCAGAACCAGAGCTGGACTGCAGACAGCCAGTGAGACCAGAAGTGTCCAAAGTAAGACTGTCCATTTCTCTGCTGATGTCTTCATGTCTGGAAACAGGACGTGTTGTTTTAATACAGAGACACTTGTTGGATTGAAGGATGTAAACACACAAAGGAAGAAGGTCTCATTGATTCATGATAAACTTGTGTAACAGTTGTGGACAGGGCATGGAAGGAGACCACTCAAAAGATAGATTTCCAGCATTTATTTGCTCCTTCAGAAGACGATATATAACCCATTCATGTCCTTCTGGTCTCTCTCTCTCTGCACATCTGCTCCTGAACATGAACAATATCAGAACTTACACGAGGACATGAATCTGTGAGGCACCATGTTGGTGACATGACACAGGGCGGCCTGGTGTGATGCAAAGAGAGAATATACAGTTCAATGAAAACAGCTACAAAAATGATATTATACAGTGAGAACAGCTGGGTAACGTGATCTTATGAGCAGTAAACAATGTTCAACATAAACCGTTCAATTTCAAAAGAAAAGAAACGCGGCTTCATTCATCCAAAAAATCCTCAACAATGCAAAACACTGTGAGGGGAAACATTGAATATAAATACACTACCGTTCAAAAGTTTGGGGTCACCCAGACAATTTCGTGTCAATTTTAAGTTTCTTCGCAATTTCTCTCATGGAATAGCTTCATTTCTAAGAACAAGAACAGACGGAGAGTTTCACATGAAAGTTCTCTTTTTCTGGCCATGTTGAGAGTAGAATCCAACCCACAAATGTGATGCTCCAGATACTCAACTAGCTCAAAGGAAGGCCAGTTTTATAGCTTCTCTCACCAGCACAACTGTTTTCAAGGGTTTTCTAATCATCAGTTAGTCTTCTAAGGCGATTAGAACACTGGAGTGATAGCTGCTGGAAATGGGCCTCTATACACCGATGTAGATATTTCATTAAAAACCAGACGTTTCCACCTAGAATAGTCATTAACCACATTAACAATGTATAGGGTGTATTTCTGATTAATTTAATGTTGTCTTCATTGAAAGAAACAGTGCTTTTCTTTGAGAAATAAGGACATTTCTAAGTGACCCCAAACTTTTGAACGGTTGTGTAACTTATTAAGATAAAAATTCACACATACCCCATAAGATCATTAAATGATAAATATAATACATTAGAAATAAGTTACACCTGCATAAATAATCACAATTTAATAAAAATATTTTATTGTTTCTAAATTCTCAGTGACTTAAAAAATAACGAGATCAAGTTAAAGGAGCTGTATTTAACATTCATATTTATATTAGTTATTAAATATGAATTCATATCTCATCAACATCTATCATCTCTGTAAAGATATAAAGAGATAATAATTCATAACGTGTTGCTGACCTGGAGACAGCTGCAGGTGGATTAAAGGTCCTTATTCCACCAGACGAGCCGCTCTGATAAAAATACGGTCCTAGTCTGTTTTTTGACGGAGCCGCGGTGTGTTTCAAAGAGCAGATCGATCCGGGCAATATAACCAACAGGCTCTGTGTGAGGAATATGAACTCAATGTGAGGATGAATGTATTTATAACAACTAAAACACAGACACACATCTTTGATCCACGTCGTTCATAACTGGACTTTTAACAGTCGCTCTGTTAACTTTGTCTGTCGGCTACAGCTCAACAAAACAGGAAATAAGAACAATCAACACATAGTTGATGTAATGTTCTCAATAATGGTCTCCTCCCTCAAACCAAAGCCACGTCTGTAGCTACACTGACTGGATCAACACTGTCTGTGCTGGTGACCAGAGAGAAAGCTCTCTGTGTTCACATCTCACTACTTTAGTAGCTTCTAACTGAATCTAACTGAAAGTTACTTTCACTCACGTGTCCCCGTTTGTAGGTTCAGATATCAGCCTGATTTCATTGTTCACTGATTGTTTTAGTCAAATCAATATCATATCTTCTTTATATGTTCTCTCTGGTTTCTCTGTTTCAGGAGATAGTGGTCTGCAGGAGGTTTTAGATGAACATAAGATCAGTCTGAAGAACAGATGTGAACGTGTGACTGAAGGAAGTGATGAAACAGGAAGTGGAACCCTCCTCAACAGGATCTACACTGAGCTCTACATCACAGAGGGACAGAGTGAAGAGGTTAATACCCAACATGAGGTCAGGCAGCTGGAGTCAGCTTCCAAGAAGAAGACCCTCCATGACACTCCGATCAAGTGCCACGACATCTTCAAAGCCTCAGCTGACCAACAGAGACGCATCAGAGTCGTTCTGACGAACGGCGTCGCCGGAGTTGGAAAAACCTTCTCGGTGCAGAAGTTCACTCTGGACTGGGCCGAGGGTTTGGAGATCCAAGACGTCAGTCTGGTGGTTCTGCTTTCGTTCAGGGAGCTGAACTTGATCAAAGATGAGCAGTACAGTCTTCTCGAGCTGATCCGTGTTTTCTATCCAACATTACAGAAGGTCCCAGCAGAGAAGCTCTCTGTCTGTAAAGTTGTGTTCATCTTTGATGGTCTGGATGAAACCAGACTTTCATTGGATTTCATCAACAATGAGGTCGTGTCTGATGTCACACAGAAGACATCGGTCAACGTGCTGCTGACGAACCTCATCGAGGGGAAGCTGCTTCCCTCGGCTCTCGTCTGGATAACTTCCAGACCTGCAGCAGCCAATCAGATCCCTCCTTCACGTGTTGACAGGGTGACAGAAGTACGAGGCTTCACCGACCCCCAGAAGGACGAGTACTTCAGGAGGAGGTTCAGTGATGAAGAGCTGTCCAGCAGAATCATCTCACACATCAAGACATCCAGGAGCCTCCACATCATGTGTCTAATCCCAGTCTTCTGCTGGATCACTGCTACAGTTCTGGACCACATGTGGACTACAGACCAGAGAGGAGAGCTGCCCAAGACCCTGACTGACATGTACTCACACTTCCTGCTGGTCCAGACAAAGAGGAAGAAGCAGAAGTACCACGAGGGACATGAGACGAGTCCTCAGGAGCTGACGGAGGCTGACAGGGAAGTTCTTCTGAAGCTGGGGAGGCTGGCGTTTGAACATCTGGAGAAAGGAAACATCATGTTCTACCAAGAAGACCTGGAGCAGTGTGGTCTTGATGTCACGGAGGCCTCGGTGTTCTCAGGAGTTTGTACAGAGATCTTCAAAAGAGAGAGCGTGATCTTCCACAAAACAGTCTACTGCTTTGTTCATCTGAGTGTTCAAGAGTTTCTGGCTGCAGTCTACATGTTCCACTGTTTCACAAACAGGAAGACAGAGGTACTGGAGGACTTCATGGGGAAATACTACAAGTATTCATCTCTGAAGGACTTCATGAGAGAAGATGACAAGTATTCATCTCTGGAGGACTTCCTGAAGAGAGCCATGGAGAAATCCCTTAAAAGTCAAAATGGCCACCTGGACCTGTTTGTCCGCTTCCTTCATGGCCTCTCTCTGGAGTCCAACCAGAGACTCTTAGGAGGCCTGCTGGGTCAGACAGACAACAGTCTAGAAACCACCCAGAGAGCCATGGAGAAATCCCGTAGAAGTAAAAATGGCCACCTGGACCTGTTTGTCCGCTTCCTTCATGGCCTCTCTCTGGCGTCCAACCAGAGACTCTTAGGAGGCCTGCTGGGTCAGACAGACAACAGTCCAGAAACCATCCAGAGAGCCATCAACAACCTGAAGAAGATGAACATTGATGAAATCTCTCCTGACAGAAGCATCAACATCTTCCACTGTCTGATGGAGATGAACGACCTCTCAGTACATCAGGAGATCCAAGAGTTCCTGAAGTCAGAGAACAGATCAGAGAAGGAACTCTCAGTGATCCACTGCTCAGCTCTGGCCTACATGCTGCAGATGTCAGAGGAGGTTCTGGATGAGTTGGACCTGAAGAAGTACAACACATCAAAGGAGGGACGTCGGAGACTGATTCCAGCTGTGAGGAACTGCAGAAAGGCTGTGTAAGTCCAGATGTGATTAACTTCATGAATCAGTGTAGATCAGTAGTTTAGTTCTTCTAATATAGACATTATGAAATTCATATTCTTAAAATAGTGTTCCAGTTGTTTAATACTAAATTATAATTCAGTTATATTTCATCACAGATGTTCTTGATGTTTGAAATGCTGCGAGTGAAAACATGTTTCAGTTTCAGTTGGTTTAGTTTTCACTGTGAAGTTAATGAACACAGTTATTCTATTTATTCCTCATGATTGTTATATTTTATATTGATATCATTCTTCCTCTATTTATCTTCCTTTGGGTGATGGAGGCGACATGCAAACCTGGTGAAACAAATGAAGGACTTTAGAGGTTGTTTGAGCTTTCATCACAACATGTAGCAGTATTTTACAGTCATCACTTCATGTACTTTAGTTATTATTACATCAGGAGCTTCTACAAGGTGTCTGACATCATCACACTTACAGGTAACACCTGATTATTTTAACACTATGCTGAAGAGTTTAAATACCATCTGTATCAGGCCACGCCCCCTTCTTAAAGATAGGACCAGAAAACAACAACAAACCAACTTGAGTTCAGGGTTCTACCTCAGACTGTTTACATACATTTACATGAATTGACTTTTAATTTGTATTAATATAGAAACTTCAATAAAGTAAGATGTGAGGTCCTAAAGTATGTGAATGAAGTTCGTATGACAGCATGAAGTAGCCAATGAGAGCACAGGAGGACACATGTTAGACTCCTTCACAGCCAGTGGGCTGTAATGATGGTAGCAGTGAGGCCAGAAAAGAGTCCACATGTTTTCATACGTTGCTGGTTTCCTCCTCAAACTATTCAACATCTTTTCAGGTCAACTGCAGGATGTTGATTCTTTTATCCGTTGCCTCCATGAAGGAGTTCAGATTTCTACTTTAGTAGAATTCACCTTTACCCAGCTGAGGAATAAGAAGTATTGTTATTGTGGTTCACATGAAGTCCTTGTATGTCTCCTAAGATCCAGACCCTGTAGGGTCAGATGGAATGTGATGTACTTCTACTTCAGAGGACAACATTGTAGTTCTACATTTACCTGACAGAGAAATGTTAAATGTTGAAGATTCACATTTGACTCACAAAATAATTAAGAATTAAAATATGAATCATTATTATTTATTAAACTATCCACCATCATGTAAGCTCCACCTTTAACAGACGTTAACAATAATCTTAATATTATTATTAATGTCATATTATTCTGTATTTTGATGCTTTGGAAACAATCTTCACTTAAAGTAAACATTTTAATACATTACTTTTACTGAACAGTATTAATAGTTCTACTACTAATAAGAAACTGTTTTACATCATAAACATGTTTGAGTTCTTCTTCTTCTTCTTCTGTCAAAACCAACATTCCCAGTTAGAGAAAGACTGAAAAATAAATCAACAGCGTTTTCCTGAAGGCCTCAAATCACTAAATCTACCCAGAAAAATACACCCAGGTCTGTTCCTCACCGTCAGAAACATCAGAGAAATTCACTTAACGGAGATATTCATTTATGAAAAGAAATATGAATCTCCTGCTTTGACAAAACATCACTGTTACATTAGAGCATGGATTTAATGAGGGGCAGTAAAGTTATTATTATATATATATATATATATATATATATATATATATATATATATATATATATATATATATTTAAAACACTTTTTTAAAGTTCTGTGTAGATAAAGGATGTTTTTATCATTAATATCATATTTTAAATTGAGTATGTAACTGTTTCTGATCATGTTGAATGCTGTAACAGTGATTTAGTAGCACAAGAAGAGAAAAGTCATCACATCAGAGAACTGATTCAGTGATGTCAGTTACACATCAATATATATCTGAGGTTTAGCATTAGCATTAGCCACATTAGCCTCCATGTTGAAATGTTGCATTTTATTGTTCATGAATTCAACTTTTCATTTTAAAGTTTCATTATTTACATCGTCCTGTTTTTAAATCTTTTAATTTGTTCTTTTACTCAGAAATAAACTCTTTTATAAAGATCTTATGAACACCATGTTGTGTGTTTAATGCTGATTCACTGAAACATATTTCTGATGACATCATGTTGAAAGTAATGCAGCCTCTTTGGTTTAATTGTGTTGAATATGTTCATTTAATCACATACAGGTCTAATAATATCAAGTAATGTGTCTCAGTCCTGTAACATTGCTCAGCTGTCTCTGGATGTGTTGGAGGTGAACCTGACAGCAGCAGGGAGCTCTAGTTGTTAAACTGCTTCTCTAATGAAGAAGGCTTCATGCTGACTTTGTGGAGACAGACATGGGATCAGATCACACTGACAGACTGGACATTATGGAAGCCTCAATGTAACGACACTTTGTCTCCTTTCATCTGCACATTAAAGAGAAACAAAGATTAAAAGTCTGCAGGGAGGAGAGAGAGTGATGAGAGTTATTGTTTCATGTGAAACACAGTGAGATGAGATTAGCTGAACCACTGATGTGAAGAGCTAATGTTCATCAAAACAGGAAGCAGGAAGTAAATATTAAATGTCCTCTTTCATAACAATATGTTGAAATATTTGTGTCATTCCAGACTTTCTATCTGTCAACTCTCAGAGACTCACGTTGAAGTTGTGGCCTCAGCTCTGAAGTCCAACCCCTCCCATCTGAGAGAGCTGGAGCTGAGTTACAACTACAACCTGAAGGATTCAGGAGTGAAGCCGCTGTTTGCTGGACTGGAGAGTCCACACTGTCGACTGGAGACTCTGAGGTCAGTTCACTAATTTATGTATGTATTTATTTGTATTTAGGTGTTCAATTAAAATACCAAAATCTCCTCAGGCAAAGGCCCGGAACATTACGATGCACTATTGCACTATTTAGAAGCGTAGTAGTAGTAACGTCTCTGTGTCAACAACTGTCAAATAAAGAAAATACACATCAATTATATTTTAACAATTATTATTCTTTTAACTGGATGAATTATAAATAATACATAGAAATACATCAATAAATGTTTTTCTCATTTCAAGTAAAATAATGTCTGGATTAAAGAATAACTGACAGAAAGCTTTCGTAAAATGTGCATCTTAAAATAAAGTAATTAATTTTAGAAAAATGAATTTCACTGAATTGTCCTGCAGCTTTAAATTCAGTTCATTCAGGTTGAAGTGATGTCAATCAGAAATCAATATTATATTTTTCTTATATTCTAAAAAGATACATTTGTGAGCATGGACTTCATCTGTGGTCTTTAAACCACTTGTTTCAGCTCTATTGTCTCTGGTCACATCATTGGACAGTGAACTCATGTGTTCGGATTCTGATCTCAGGTTTATTTTCTGTGACTTCATTTCAGATGTGAGATGGTACGTTTGCTCCAAAGAGTTGTTCTTTGTCTCGTAGTATCGCTTCATTCACCGCTTTGAATAATCGTTGTGGTCTCTGAACATGTGAGACAAACTGATTTTAAACTGCCCGTGTGGAGAATTAACCTCTCGTGTCTATTCTTGGTTATAGACTCTGGTCTCGCTGACCACTCTCCTCTATTTGGAGAACGTCATGTGAAATTGCTGCTGTGACTCACGTAATTGTCGTATTCTTCTTTCTCTTTCCTCGTCTCCCCCCCTGTGTCACGGTGTGTGAACATCTGACTCGAGTCAGTGAACTTGTCAGAATACTCTTATCTGATTGGCTGAGCTGCATCACGTGATGTGATTTACAACGCATTGGTCGGCGTGTTTCCTGCACCGCTGAACAAGTACCGTAAAGGCTGAAAAAGGTGCGCCGGTTAAAATAAAGCGCTCCGTCAAAATAGAATCGGTTTTAGGTCCTGGGTCCGGATACAACGGCGTCTGGGTCCGGATCCGGACCGCGGCCCGCCTGTTAGTGACCCCTGCTGTAGAGTGTGTGAGGAAGATGAAGGAGGAGGATGAAGATCTGATGACAGCAGATACAAACTCTGTGTAAACAGAGAGAGACTTGAATACAAAGCTGAATGAAGGTGAAGTTGTGAACTGTGGTGATCTTCATGATATCAGAAGCTGATGAGGCTGCTACAGAGACAACCACACAGCTGCTGTGGTGAGATTAAAGCAGAGCTCAGAGTAATAAGCAGCAGCCTAACACAGGCCCAAACGTCTCCACAGAGCAGGCTTTGAGAACACAAGTCTCTGTTGTCATTACTAGAACAAGATGTCAGCTGAGACCAGTCATAGTGGAAGTGGCTCTTCAACAAGTGATGATGATGAATGACATCATCAAACTGTAGATGTTTAAGGTTCTAACTTGTTTCCAGGTTCTTGTTGACAGCAGGTCTAACTGTGGTTCTGTTTTCATGTTTTGTCTCTTTATCTGAAGACACAGACCTTTAGGTTGCAACAACAAACACATGTTGTTCTTAAAGGGCCGGTTCATATTGGTTCAGGTCTTTCTCAACACAACACTCACGTGTCCAAACGTCCATTCAAGAGTTCTTGGTGTCTGTAATCTGTCCACACTGTCTGTGATGTTCAGGACTAAATCCACAGTCTAGTTCTGTAGAAATGACTTGTAAAGTTGATCTCAACTAATCTGAGGCTTCACATGTATCAAGTCAGTCTGTTGTGTTTGACAGTGGCTGTATTTGAAACCTCACACTATACCAGCAGTTTGTGCTGATTTGACCAACATGTAGCATGTAGCATGTAGCATGCTAACAAAAGCTAAATCTACAGTGTGACAGAAATACCTGATGTTTCACTGATTCAGAAAGAATCTCCAGTCTATCTCTCCTTCTGTATCCCACAATGCAAAGCGCTGGAACAGCACATTCTTCATTCTATTTCATAATTAAATTCACTAATGAGAACTTTTGAGGAGAGAAATCAACTTTGTAGATTTTAAATATTGTCAGTTAAATTGATGGTGAATCCACATGTACACACAATGTACTGTGTACACATGTGTACAGTACGTGTACTGTGTAGTACCGTGTACATGT
This sequence comes from Pholis gunnellus, assembly GCF_910591455.1. Classification (NCBI taxonomy): domain Eukaryota; kingdom Metazoa; phylum Chordata; class Actinopteri; order Perciformes; family Pholidae; genus Pholis; species Pholis gunnellus. The sequence goes on from NC_136547.1 coordinate 19,864,470, forward strand.
ACTGTGTACTACCTTCCTCAGCAGTACGTAGCAGGCGGGTTGAACTCAGTGTTTCCTTGTTGAGCTCAGTGGAGGAAGAGGAACTCAAAGAGGGAATCTGCTCCTCAATAGTCTGTAACTTTGGTTCGTCTGACTCAGACTGCTGAAGCTTCATATTAGTTTCAGCTGAACTTGTGAAGTGATTTCTTCAGTGTAGTTGTGTTATGAAGGGACCACTTCACACTCAGTCTGACAGGAGGAATGATTACTGCCACCAAGAACTCTGGTGATGGACAGATGACATGAAGACACACCTGAACACATGTGGACCTCTCCTGTTGAACACATGAAGCTACTAAGCTACCAGATACACAAAGAAGAAGCTCACGGAACCAATGAAGTCATGAACCGTCTTTGAGTCCAACAGGTCTGATCTGATCTTGATCCTCTAGTTGCAGACCTGACTGAGACCAGCAGCATGGTGTTCATCTGTGTTGACATCAATAGGTGATGAATGTTGTGGTGACATTTGGATGATGTGTGTAGAAGGCTGACATGATGATGATCCACAATAACACAACGACAAAGAGAAAAGCTCATTGATGAGGACAGAGTCATGTTGAGCTACACATTTACAACATGAACACATCTGATTGGATTATAAATGGATTCTTATCTTCATCATTTATTCTTTATTCAGGTTGAGGAGCTGCAGTTTGACAGAGATCAGCTGTTCTTCTCTGGCCTCAGCTCTGAAGTCCAACCCCTCCTCCCATCTGAGAGAACTGGATCTGAGTAAAATCAACCTGCAGGATTCAGGAGTGAAGCTGCTGTGTGATCTTGTGGAGAGTCCACACTGTAGACTGGAGACTCTGAGGTCAGTTCACTAATTTATGAAAAAACACAACTTACATCCATAAAGTTGTAAATTAGTTTTTATTCATATTTTCATGTTTCTTGAACTAATTTTATTCTGCAGTGACAAAAGAATGTTCTCTTAAAGAACCTGTAGAACATGTCCACTGTTAGTTGTTAAAGTAAATGAATGTTTCTAGTTGTTGGTCAATGGTCACATCTGTAGACAGAAGATCCTCTGAACTAATACTTGTTTATATTGATGACGTTTACTTGATGAATAGAAATGTTTCTTTTGGTTTCTGTTCATTTAAATGTGTTTTCACAAATAATATCTGAACACACACACACACACACACACACACACACACACACACACACACACACACACACACACACACACACATCGAGTCATATTTCATAAAACAGCTGTTTAAAGGATCAATATAGTCTTGATCCTCTAGTTGCAGACCTGACTGAGACCAGCAGCATGGTGTTCATCTGTGTTGACATCAATAGGTGATGAATGTTGTGGTGACATTTGGATGATGTGTGTAGAAGGCTGACATGATGATGATCCACAATAACACAACGACAAAGAGAAAAGCTCATTGATGAGGACAGAGTCATGTTGAGCTACACATTTACAACATGAACACATCTGATTGGATTATAAATGGATTCTTATCTTCATCATTTATTCTTTATTCAGGTTGAGGAGCTGCAGGTTGTCAGAGATCAGCTGTTCTTCTCTGGCCTCAGCTCTGAAGTCCAACCCCTCCTCCCATCTGAGAGAACTGGATCTGAGATCCAACGACCTGAAGGATTCAGATGTGAAGCTGCTGTGTGATCTTGTGGAGAGTCCACACTGTAGACTGGAGACTCTGAGGTCAGTAGAGGGTTGGACTCAGTCCATGCTGGTTCCAGCAGTATTGAACTAAACACTGATCCAGTATTTCCTGTAAACCTCCAACCTTCTCAGTGAAGCTGTGAGAGGAGAACGCTGACAGGCTTCAGGATTGGACAGAAAGTCAGCCAATCAGACGAGCCAGAAGCTTGTTGTGATCATGTGTTTGAGTTGATGTGAAGACGACTGTTGTTGTTGTGTTCAAGTCTGCAGGAAATACCGCTGTTTATCAGCTGACAGCATCTCAACATGTATAGAGACAGTGGTCCTCATCCATCAATCTGATCTGATCTGTTCTCTCTCATTGGAATATTTCAAAGAGATGAGACGTTCAAATGTCAGTGAGACTGTGGTTTTTATCAGCTTTGAACCCATCATTACAGTGAGCAGTGAACACCTCTCTGTTTCTGCAGTCGTGATGCGTTCAGGACCCTCAGCTCTTTATCTCCACTGTGTACTTGAGTGAAATGTGCAGAGTGAACAGACTTGATGTCCAAAGTGTCTGCAGGTGTGTGAGCTTGGAGCTCAGTGTGTTCACTCCAATACGTTAAGATGAGAGCTGAAAGGACTGAAGTCCTGCTGCTCTTTCTACTGGATGAGCTGCATCACTGACTGACAGCTGATGAAGGGAGTCTCTGCAAACACTCGTTCATCTCTTCTTCTTCTTCTCTCCTCAGATGGGAGGGACATCCCTGTGAGGAAGATAGCTGGGAGGCAGATCCCTGGGACTGAGTCCAACATCATCTCTGTGATCCTCTGGATCTGATCAGAGGATCATCAGAGGATCTGGACTCCTCCAGTCCTGCTGCTCCTCACTGCACCTGGACCTGGATTTAGTTTAGTCCTTTGGTTCCTTTATGTGTTGTGACCCTAAAGTGTCTCTGCTGATGAGTTGTGTTCATGACAACATGACAGTAGATGAACAGTTGATTGCCTCCACACAGCTCTCAACTTGATTCTCTGCTCAGGTAGACATTACTCCTCTAGACCTTTACATGGATGATAGTTGTTTGAAGAACCATTAACCTTTATTTAACCAGGTAAAACCAACACAGATCCAGTCTAACGATGGGGACCTGGTCCTGAAGGCAGCAGAGCGACACTTGAACGTCTATTTCTGACGATTTTATTTCAGGAATCAAAGTATCATTGACTTTCACATTAGTGTAAAACTGGAAACAGGTTCTAATTCTGTGAACTAGTGTGAAGTCTGTGGTCTCCTTCTGTTGTAGTATCGGTCTCATCAGTGCTGCATTATATTCCTGTAAACGTTATTCTGTGTTTAAGCTCTTATTTCATATCAAAGCATCAACACTCTATAAAATTCTAAAATATGATTCATCTAAATGATAACAGAAATGAGAGGGATGTGATTGTAAGTGAAATGTTTTCTTGTTCCGTAATGAACTAAACGGATTAAAAGCAATGTTGAACTCATTCCAGGTGTTTGTCTGCTGACTCTAAAGACCTGCTCACAGTCAGTCCGCTGCTCACTAACACACTTTAAAGCACATTTAGATCAATGAATCAGTTTCTCATCAACATGAACTGAAGTGTGATTCATCTCTAGAGACACCATGTCATAGATCAATAAATGTTCCACTGCTGCTTCAGTTACACGTTCACATCTCATGTGTAGTGATGCAAACATGACATTTAGATTAACAAGTATTTAAACGTGAATAAACAAATCATACAACTGCAGGTTTAGAAGAAACTATTAACCAACTGTAGCATTATTGTTTGTGTTAAATTTAATATAATATATATGATCAAAATATGTTACGATATTTACAACATTATGAATCATAACCTCATGAATTAGTATTTAAAAATGAGTGATGGTACTCAGCGTCCACCGTCAGACACCATTAGTTTAAATAACCGAGTTTAACATGAGAATAAATGAAGGATAGCTGAGGTGCAGTCACTGGTGCAGAGGCAGAGTTCTACTGTGACTTTTATGACTTTCTCCGACAGGTTCGACTACTTTGACCTCAGTTGTGTTGATGCCTTCACTTCCCGTCAGTAAACTTGTGTTCTGATGTGAACCGATCACACTGCAGGATGTACGGACCACAGACATCACACGACTGTAGTTTAACCCTTTATTAGCTGAACACGTTCACAATATTTCTTCACACAGTTCAGAGCTTAGAAACGTGAGATTATTAGTTACACAATAATGAATTCATCATCATAGAAAATAAACACATTATTCACGTCTTATGTACAAAACATTCGTACAGGCGACCCGTCATACGGTTCGTGGTCCGGTTCACAAAAGGTGACGCGTCACCTGATCCGCTTACAGTGAGCATGTTTCACCATCAAACTATATTAACAGCAGTTTCATATTCTGATTCATGAAACCTATGAAGACCTGTTTATTGATCTTCCTGTTTGAAGTGATTGTGTCAGAGTCCGTGTTTCTGATGTGCACGGAGACGTGCAGCAGCTCAGGATCCTCAAACATTAAAGCTGCTAAATGTAATGTTCAGAGCATTATTATAGCAGCAGACAGATATTATCTGTGTGAAGATATAGAGGACTAATGTCTGCTAGAGTAGAGGAACAAGTCTCTGTGTGTGTGTGTGTGTTGTCTTTGTTCACATAGCCGGCCGGCTGCGTACCATTTAGTGCACGTTGATGTGTTCAGAGGCAAGAGAAACGCTTTAAATTTAGCACCTTTAACTCATTTAAACTACTAATAACCCCACATTTAGGAAATGCAGTTTAAATATTCTGAGAGTGAAGTTAGTTTTAATACTTTTATAATAAAATAAATGTGTAAATATTGAATATTTTTGGAGTTTTAATGGTTTGGGAATATAGTCGTGAAGTCAGAATTTATTTTAATAAACAAACGGAGAGACGGACTGATACGAGTGTGTTTAACCCGTGATGATGATGGTGATGATGATGATGATGATGATGATGATGATGGTGATGGTGATGATGATGATGATGATGATGGTGATGATGGTGATTTGTTCCCTGTGCTGGTCTTCTTCTGAACTCAGTCAGTCTGGTTCTGGTCCTGCTGGTTCACACGGTGGACGGTTTCATCAGAGCCTGATCCCCAAACAGCTGCTTGAAGTGAACCACATGCTCCTCACAGTGCTCTCCTGTGGGGGGGGGGGGGGGGGGGGGGGGCAGAAGGTTACTGAAGCTCACGGTCAGTCCGTCCTACAGAGTTAAACACTGAGCTGACTTCGGATCAGTTTCCTCTCACCGGGGTTGAATCCAGGACTTCCTCTGAGCCGCTGGTTCCTCTGCTGGAAGGACCTGAACACGGTGTAGAACAACATCTGGTCTCCGGTCTGTCGCGCCGCATCCAGGAACTTCCTGGACGACACGTTGTCGTGGCCACCTGAAACCAGGGCAGGGTTACGCAATCATCCACCCAGACCAATCAGAGCTTCCTTATAATTAGTTCAGTTAAAGTGATCAGATTCTACTTTAAGAGATTAGATGAAGCGTCAACGTACCGACGCTGCGGATGAATCTCAGCGCTCCCAGAACTTGTTGCTTCGACAGAAGAACCTCCACGATCTCATCGTTGGCCGTAGACAGACGCTTAAAAACACAAAACTATGTTTAAAACCACGAGATTTAAATAAAGTTTGTCTCCTCTTGAAGCCGCTTTGTGTGATACCTTCAACATGTCCAGTGAGAGCTGGTGAGCCGGAGGATACGTGCTCTCCAGAGACAGAAGCAAACACGCCTGAACACAAAGGAAAGGTCATTAATAAAGAGACGTTCATGAGTTCATGGTATATTTCAGGTTTTCCTTGTTTCCCTTTTATGAATTAAGCTCTTTATTTTAATGATATCTTTGTTTATTTCCAACAATAAAAGGTTCAGGACTCGTTCCAGATAGTTTAACTCCATCGTATGAACATTTAGTTGAGTCTCATTAAGTTGGTGAGTTTGAGGAGAAACGGGAGCAGAAGCTCCGGGTGGAGGTTTGGACTCACCAGAGGTTTGGAGTCACTGAGGACGTGGTACTGGAGGAACTGGTGCAGCATGTAGAACAGGCTGTGCTGCACCAGCGTCTTTATCACCAACTCGTACAAATAATGCTGAGACACAAACAACCGTCTGATTTAATCAGGAGACGACGTCACCTTTTATATCTACATTTAATATAAAACGGGTGAAGATGAGTTTGATCAGTTTTACCTGCACGGTGATCTGGAACTGGTTCAGAGAGCGGATGTACTCCATCAGCACCGCGATGATGAACTTATGGGACGCGTCCTGCAGAACAAACAGTCAACGTCATCTATTAAATATATATTCAAATATAATGTTCTTTGTTTTATTGAAATACACAGGTTCTCTGCAGTTTTACCTGGATCCAAATGTAAATATTTTACACCTCAAGACAACAATTCTTTGTCTGATATTTAATATAAGAAGTTAAATTATTTGCACCTCAATTAACACTCAACTTCGTTTTTACATTTTTCATGTAAAGAAAACTATGAATAAGTGAAAAGATGTATTTCAGATGTAACCAGTACTTTAAATGAAGAATACATTTGTTCTGTAGGATTATACTTTGATCTCAGGTGGTTTATCTTGTACATTAAACTACATTTGTCAGCTTCATGAGTCGAGTGTGTATTTCTTTGTGTATTTGTACCTTCCTCTCCGTGAACGATGACAGGACGTGTGTGTATTAGTGTGTAT
>NC_136547.1:19873408-19960908 GCF_910591455.1 Pholis gunnellus
AAATAATAAAGTAATAAAGTAATAAAGTAATAAAGACTTAACGATGTTTTCTCTGATGATGACTCACATGGTTGCCATGGCGATGTCTCTCTCTGACAGGCTGAGTTTGGCCGGTTTGGGGACGACGGGAAGCTCGATCTCAAACTTAGACATCTTAGACATCGTCCCGCTCTGAGGACAAACAACAACAACAACAACAACAACAACAACAACAACAAGGGGAGTTATTAACAACCTTAGAAACAGCACATTAATCTGTTATTATTAAATATTAAATAAAGAGCTCCGCCTCCAACAATCCACAAAGAATTTGGGCTCAATGAATGCTCAATATCTACAATAGAACATTTACAACAATAAAAACGGCTCAGCATCTTACCGGTCACATCTATTATAATTCTATTGGATAAATCTGTAGATTAAAACATAGATAAATATGAAATAGAAGCCCGGGTGTGTGAGTGCACGATAGAACATCTCACAACATCAGAAGATCCACATAGAACTGCAGTAAGTAGAAGCAGAATGCAGCGTGTGAGGTGACTTTAATAAAGCCTCCTCGTCTCCTCGTCTCCTCGTGTCCTCGCTCACCTTGAAGACGAAGGGCTGCAGCACGTTGCCCTGCACCGTGGTGGACAGCAGCAGCACACACGTCTCCGGACAGAACTGGTACCAGTTCACATTGATGCTCTGACTCTTCAGCTGCTTCAGGCTGCGCTTGTCTGGAAACACCTGAGAGGAACAAAGAGACACCGATTCACATCATTATTATTATTATAATCTCTTTATTTGACCAGATAGTCTTTATTTAATATTATTATTTATTAAATCTAATATGGCTGCATTTGTTGAGACAATACTTCATATTTGGATTTATTCTGGTTAATGAGGGAAAAGGTTTTGTAAAAAATTAAAAGGTATATATATTCTTTTAATAATATTTTTGGGCTTTTATTTTGACGGTGAAATGTCACAAAAAAAAGAAATGAACATTTCCATCAAATCTTAAAATCATAAAGCGTGGAACTCAAAGAGAACGTGTTGGTTCAGTGAACACGTGTTACCTGGTAGAACTCGATTCCCTGGTCGGTGATGAAGACGATCTCGTTCCAGTTCGTCCAGCAGAATCCTAAAACACTCGCGTTCTTCGTCTGCAGGACGAAAACACACAAACGCAGTTTATTAAAAGAAAACGAGACGTTTTATATTCAAATTATTTATCATCGTTACTTTTAAACTCATAAAGACATTTACATATTATAATAAAGAAGATAATGTCACACCTTGCATTCCTGAGTGAACTCTGTGTGCGGATAGTCGGGTATAAAGTTGATGAAGTCCTGAAGAAGAACAAGACATCAAGAGTTAGTCCTCAGACCACACACACACACACACACACACACACACACACACACACACACACACACACACGCTACTTTAAAATAAGTTACATTACATCACACGGTTATGATCATTATTATTATTATTATTGTTAATATAATAAGAAGCGTCTCATTCTGTTCAAACTCACCACAGATTTTAAAGTCCTCTGAACCGCTAAGATCTTATTTCCAATAGAGAACTTGATGCACTTCACTTCTCCTTTATCGTCCATTCTGTGGAGAAAACACCACATGATCAATACCAATGATTATATATTAATATATATTAATATTATCTATGATTATTCTCAGCACATTGGCCATAAAAAATGTAAAAGTTAAAGTGCTTTTGAGGAGACAAAGCACTCCAGATCCTTTATTTTTTATTTCTATTCTTTATTTATTTTTATTAAATTTGTATTATTTTTGTATTCTATGTTTTTACGTATGTGTTAAAACGGCCTTAAATGCATTATATTATTTATAATATATATAGTATAATATTTTAATATTTAAATATATTATTTATTCGTCAAATCACTTCAGATTTTTCCTGTGCAGGCGGGCGTACCTGAAGGCAACGCTGCTCTTGTCGTCAGGCCCTTTGACCACCACACCTGTGGCTCCACCTGAACGCACCGCGAACACCTGCAGACAAAAAACAGGGAGTAAAAAAACACACAATCATTTTACAATAAAACTTGTTTGTTTTGAATTTGAAGCACTAATAAAATATTTTATATATATATACTCTACTATCCAATAATACGATATAATATGATGTATAATGATATAAATCTGAACACAAAGTCAAACTAATATATACATTAATGTCAGTAAATACTCTACGTATAAAGGTACACGGACATATTTAGCTTTTTAGGATTATTAAGTCTAATAAATAAATAGTTAAAAATGACCTCCAGCTCAACAAACAACAATAAAATCATGTTTTTACTTTAATAAGTATTAATAACACAATCTAATATATAAAAATACAACAGTCACAGTTTGAATACTTGTACTACATCTTGCTGATTATACCGACATACTTCTACTGAAGGTACATTTCACTGTGACAGAGTATTTTTAAAGAGGGCATTAGTACTTGTACTGTAATAAAGTATTTTACAATGTAGTATTTGTACTTTTACTGTAACAGAGTATTTGCACTTTGTGGTATTAGTACTTTTACTTCAGTGGACGAACAGAATACTCCACCACTATAATAATGAGTTAAAGTTGTTGTCTGTTTATATACACATATATATATATATATATGTGTATATAAACATATATATATATATGTATATAAACATATATAAAGACAGATAACAGGTTAGCTTAGCTTAGCTCACCTGCTTGTTAGCCTCGTCGAAGAAGACGTTGTTGACGCTCGAGGCGTGTTCGAACTGGACCGGGTTCTCACAGAGCTCCAGGTAGAAGTGGTCCTCGCTCATGATAGCAGCGTAATGTTGTATTTATTACTCTTCAGACTGTTGTTCAGAGTCCTGACAGGACTACAGCAGCAGAGGAGCGACGCTTCACGTCAACGGGCGGCCAATACACTTCCGCCTTCCGGTTTTGGTCTTCAGAATAAAAGCGGGGAATAGACAAGATAAAATAAGTGCAAAAGAAAATAAGAAAAGAAAATAAGTATTTTAATTTGCTGTTTGATTTCACTACCTAGTAAATAAAAGCACATATCTATATATATATTGTTCAATACATTTCCACATCCCAACTCTTCACTTTAAATATACACTTTAATAACAGATTCCTCTTAACATACTCTTATATTGTTTAAAATATAAACAATGTTTAAAAAAAAAAAAAGACTAATGTAATGTTTATCATATACATATGGTTATTTAAACAACGTCTTATACTATTTTACTGTTTATTGTCATTGTTTTTGGTAAGAAATCCATATTGATTTTCATATCTTACCATTATTCTGTTACACATGACAACAAACAGACTTATGTCAGATTCAGAATTCAAACTGAAGGACTTTCATAAATAAAACTATTATTTTCACATTGTTCACTAAATTATTTTGGTCTGAGTTCATATTTGCAGAGATAACTCTTATTCTGAAGGAGTCAGACCGGATGTCTGCTTGTTTTTTTGTTGCCGCTTGGAGTCATGTGATGACGATCACGTGATTAAGAGAGAAACAGATTTGATCTTTTAAGTTAAATTGTTATAAACAGAACAAACCTAGTGTTAAACTGATATTTGTATAAAAACAATAAAAAGACAAAAAGAGAGTTTTCATTTTCATCTTTAATGTCAGATTCATTAGAATAAATCATTACATCACTGAGAGAAACCTTCATTCTTTATATCCGTTAGTCACAAACTAAAAGCTTCGTCTTCATCACACAAACAAACACTTTCCATCTTTTTCATTTACTTTCATTTGTTGTTTCTGCGCTTCGAATTTCAAGTGTTAATAAAACATTTAATATCTCTTTAAGCTTCTACAAAACACTCCAAAGCCAACCAGCTGTGACCTTTGACCCCTCCCCCGCCATGTTTCACCCCCGAGGAGACGGCGCGACAGACTGAAATAACTGAATAATGAACTGAAGCCGTTTCTTTTGACACGTTAAAATATATTTTTCCCTTCGATAGATTTCAGTGAAGCGAAATAAAAAGAGTGAGAGAAAGAGACGAGAATTAAAAATGTAGGTCGAGACAGAACGATGCATTATGTTTCATTTCATTAATTATGCATTTGTTGTAATATTTCTAATGTATTACTGTCATGAATCTTTAATCTTGGTTAAATTCTGTAGAGCAAAATGTCTGTAAATAATGTATTATGACAAAATAATATTTGTCACATGGAATTTTTAATTTCTGCTCAGATTTAATGTTCTTTTATTAAAATTTTCCAGATTTAATAACTTTTTTTTTTACTGATTTTGAGCTTAATATTTACAACATATTTAAACATTTTGGCTCTTTTTCTTCACTGAAGCTTCAGTAGATTTTCTTTCACATTGTTCCTTCACTAAATAAATTAAATCATATTCGTGATCTTCTGCATCATTTCCCTAAATTCATCTCCGTGACATAAACTCAGAATTTAAATCCTCTCAGAGTTCGTTTGTAATCGATGGAGCCGTCCTCTCGTTAGATCTTTATTACTCGCTGTGATAAAGATCATAAAGATCAGGAGGAGGATGTGACTTCTGGTCTCTGACGACGCTCTGACTTCAACATCCAACACGCTGAAGCTCCGCCCACCTGCAGCCAGGAGGCGGAGCTCCGTCGGCCTGTTTAAAGGATGCGGTTGGTGGGTGATGGTTGGAGGAGGAGGAGGAGGAGGAGGCGGCCTCCTTCACTCGTCTCTTCTTCTACAGCTTGTTTTCAACACGGCGGGATCGTGAAGAGAGGGTGTGTGTGTGTGTGTGTGTGGGGGGCGGGGTTAGTCGTCAGAGTCGGGTTGTAACGGAGGATCTTCGTCTTCAGAGGAAACAAGAAAAGTCTTCTTCCCTCGACGCTGAACGTGATCCTCGTTCCTCTTCTCCAACGCAACAATCTGCCACACAGAGAATGTTTTACTGTAAATTAAAGGTCTGTGTGTGTGTGTGTGTGTGTGTGTGTGTGTGTGTGTGTGTGTGTGTGTGTGTGTGTGTGTGTGTGTGTGTGTGTGTGTGTGTGTATCTGTGTGTTACCTCAGCTATGAACTCGGCCTCTTCTTCTTCGCCAACAGGGATGTTCAGTCCGCTCACGGTGTTGAAAAGCTCGTAAACACTCATCGCTTCACTCACTCCTCTCTTCTGGAAGAACTGTGGCACAAACACACACACACACACACACACACATACACTATAACTATAACGACCCAGAATGTATTTCTTTATAATATAAATGAATTTAATTTGTATATTCGAACACTGAGATCCTGGTTTCCTTTTTATTAGCGACAAATAAATATAATTAATAATTATGACGTCATTATTATTTTCTAAATGTGAACTTAAATATGTTATGAAGACATTTTAATTCCCCGTAAATAGAACATGTGCTTCTTGATTACCATTAAAATAAACTTGTTTAAAGGATGTTTTCACGCTGAATCCTGCAGTTGTTTTTAAACCACTCTAACTTTACGGGAACGCGAGTTCACTTTTCATTTACAGCTTTAAAGATCAAACAAACTCGTTTACCGTCGCAACGTTCCTGCAGTCTCTGAAGAGGAACTCCAGAGCGTGAGGATGAGTGGGCTCCACCGACTGACCCACGTCAATCAACCACACCTGGAACACACAATCATGAAAAGAATCAGTTAATATGGAAGTAAAAGAAGGAGGAAGAGGAGGAAGAGGAGGAGAGAGGTGAAGTCAGGAAGGACGGAGGACAGCTTGAAGGAATCAGATCCATGAAGAAGAGGATGAAGAGTCGTTACCTTTCCTTCGTGCCACAGCATGTTGTATTCACTGAGATCAGCGTGAACCAGATTACACTCCTGATACAGCTGCTGCATCACCTGCACGCACACACACACAGAGCCCAACGGCATTCTGGGTAAACGGTAGTTTGAACTACTATAATGTCGTATTACAGTACATTATAATACTATGAACCAGGACTGACGTAAAACAAAGAGTGAATCACAGCTGAAACAAATGCTTAGTTGCTGTTGTACTTCTCTGGAAGTACACAGTACACAGTACACAGTACACAGTGTAGTACTGGCGGTACGTACGTGTAGGACCTGGTAGAAGGCGGTCTTCATGTCCTCTGAGCTCAGCACCACGTCCTTGAGTTTGGGAGCAGGGATGTGGTCTTTACCGATGAACGACATCACCAGGATGTGTTTCTTCAGCAGCACCACCTCCGGACACGGAATCTCTGCCTTCTTCATCCTGAACGGCACATTTACAACGTCCGAGTCTTTAAAAACACTTTAGATTCAATACAGTACGTCAAATATACATAATATATATTCTATTAACGCTTTGAACCCCCCAAAAACACTCAGCAGCACGTTTTCTTTAAACGTATAGACAATAGTTTCATATTTAGAAGAAGTAGAGCCCCGAAACTGCTTTGAGGTTCAGAGGGTTGGAGACCAGCAGGAGGGGGTCTACCTGGTCAGGTTGTGCATCTCCTTCTCGGCCCACAGCCTGATGACCTTCCGTGGGTTCAGCTTGCTGAAGCGGTCGATGAAGCGGTAGTCGTCCTTGATGTAGCGGTCTCTGTTCTTGAACTCGTTGAGCGTCGTCTTGTAGACCTTCAGCACCACTTCGCCTGGAACCGGCTGCTCCTCCAGGCTGAAACACAAGGTGGATTCAAACCTCCGGTCTTTGGTTCTGCACTACCGAAGGTGGATTCAAACCTTCAGATTATTTCCTGAAAGAGATGCGTTTGTCGCTCGCGTGGTTGTAGCCTGAGTGACCGTAAGGATGGACGAGACCCAAGAGTCTGTTTCTGCTCCACTCACCTTCCTCCGTTGGCGTGGAAGACCACCGACTCCTTCCCGGTGCTGATGCAGCCGTTGATGTTCTCCAGAACGCCGGAATTCACCATTTTATACATCAGCAGACGAGTGCGAGGGTCCACCGCTTGTTCCTGAAGAGAGAGAGAGAGAGAGTTAAGAGAGGGTGACGGAGGAAAAGCCCAGTATTCTCTCTCATTATTTAATAACGACATGAATGAATCTCCTCCTACGTACAGCAGTGGAGTGCTCCTTCTTCTCGTGCAGCCTGGCGCTGCGTCTCTGCTCGCTGTAGCAGTGCTGCTTCAGGGAGTTAAACACCTGGTTGGACAACTTCAGGTCCATCCCCAACCCGTCTCCCACGTGGACCTCTGGAGCAAACTGAGGACGAGAGGACAAAATAAAATCAGATAACAAACCTTTCAGAGATCCAACACGGAGATAAAGAAGCTTCTTAAAGGTGAACGAACACTAATGAACATAAACAGTGTTGGTCTCACGTTGTCCATGCGAGCCGTGTTCTTGCGTCCACAGATCACCTCGTCGTGTTTGGTGGTGATGTTCTTTCCTTTCCCGCTGAAGCCTCTCCTCGGTGTCGTCTGAGGCTTCTCTGATCACATCAAACAAGCTTTATTAATGTGCACTGTCCCCGCCTCATAAACCAATACAGCTAAATACAAACGTTCGTCCACCCTCTGTCTGTGACTTACCCGCTCTGTAGGGATCGTGTCTCGTGTCCTGCCAGTCCACCTCGTCCTCCGAGCTGTCGCTGTCCTCGTACGGGTGGACCATCCGGTAGTTCTCAAAGGAGATGGACACTGGAGACAAAGATGTCCATCAGTCAGTAATCAGTACAGGTGAGTCTCAGAGGACAGACGTCTACAGGTGAGTCTCAGAGGACGGTCTCTACCTTTACTGTCTCCGTTGAACTTCTTCTCCTCCCGACGGAGCTGATCGTCAAACTCGCGGTCAAACTGCATCTGAAGCATCTTGGCGAGCATCAAGTCGCTGGTCGTCTCAGAGGAGTCTTCTGACAACAAGAGGTCTGCTGAGGGACTGAAGGAGAGAGGTTGTTTACTAGTGATATGCAATGACATGTTCTGGTAAAACAACTATAAAGTACAGTCACATAGGTGTGGAACACACACACACACACAGGTGAACGTACTCATTGAGTGTAGTGAAGGCCTTGTTCTCTTCATCCAGCTGTTTAGCCAGCTGTTCACTCATCACATCATTCAGAGAGCAGGAAGGAGGCGTTGGAGCCACAGAACCCCACGGGCTCTGGATAAAAACACAACTTTATACTGTCAGACAGACACAGAGAGAGACATATATATATATATATACACATATATATACACACACACATATATATATATGAACATATGAGACAAGTTCAGACATGTCTGAGATAAACCACGCCCACTAAGCCCTCACTCGTGTTTCTATGGTCACGCCCACAATATTTAGGGGACTCAAATATTCACAATGATATATATATATAAATAAATAATATATCATAATAATAGTATATATAATAAATAACGTTATTTAATAATAAGTAATGAAATAATAATATAAATACAATGACTCAGTAAAGATGTGGCTGGAGGCTAATTTAAGGTCGAGAAATAGCAATGAGATCATCGTCTACTTTGAGCTAGCTGTTAGCTGTGGAGGCTAACAGACCATGTTTGGATCAACTAGCAAAAGGCTAACACTAGCATGCTAGGTAGCTAACGGGATTGGTTTCGTTTAATTCAACAATGTACACAAAACAACAACACAACAGAGACTCTTACCTTTGGTGGCTCTGTCGTGACTAGTGTTTGGTCCATGATTACAACGATATCGATTAATCGATTCGTTCCTTTGAGGAATGAATGGTGGCTAGCCGCTGAGCTAACGTTAGCGCACTCCAAAGGGACAGATTTAGCGACCAAAGAAAAGCCTGAAAAAGAGATTAACAACAAGGCCTCGCGATGTGACACCAACACACACCTGTTGGTTAAACGTCAGAGAGTATGAATATATAATTTACGAGTCAGTAACAGATGTTGTTTTAAAGATTATAAACGTGTAAAGGAGGTAGAGAAGCTTTCAGTGAGGCGTTTCCCAGCTGAGTGAACCTTAGCACAGGAGGAAAGACGTCATCGTCTGAGGAGGCTACTGTACGCCTTCAAAATAAAAGCCCTTTACGCTGTTTATAGAATAAGATAAAATAAAATAATCCTTTATTAGACCCGCAGCGGGGAAATGTACAGGATTACAGCAGCATAGTGGAGTACATATATACATATATACATATATATATACATATATGTATATATATATGTATATGTATATATGTATATATATCCACTATCCATGTGGCTAGTGCAAACAAAATCAAAACAATTATTATAAATAAGTAATAAAACAGTAAAGAATATTAAATAAGTAAAAACTTTATTATTATTTATTTATGTAATCACGTAAATCCCATTCAGATCATTTTCAAGAGAGATCGATACAACATAAAAACAAACAATACATTGTAAATATCAATCGAGATAATTACAATAATATAATCAAATTAATAATCAGAAAAATATGAAAAGTAATATAATAAAATACAATATAAAAGTACTAATACCACACCGTGAAAATACTAATGCTAATATGTTAGAAGTAAAAGTCCAGTAATGAAAATGTTAATATTGTAAAGTAACTAAAGCTGTCACATTCATGTAGAAGAAGTCAGCTATAACGTTTATAAAGTATCTAGCAACAATAAAAAGCCAATCGTTCTCTAATTCTAACTCTCAGGATTTGCAGATTTTCCTGTTTTATTTCATTACAAATGGTAAATTTCTTTGGATTTTAAACTTTTAAAGACATTTAGAAGGACAAAACAAAGCATTGAATATTTCCTCTTGTGCTCTAAGAAACTGTGAAGGACACTTTGCAGCATTTCTTGAAATTTTTTGCCAAAATTACCTGATTTATCTTGAGAATAATTGACAAATTAATAGATTATAAAATTAAATACTAGTTAGTGTCTCTAAAGTAAAACAAGTAATGTGAATATAGATAATAATATAATAAACTAAATGTATTATGCATATACAAAAACATTATAAATAAATGTGATGTAAAATTATTAAATAAATCAAAATACTGTGTTTAATAATATAATTTATATTGTGTTTAATGGACTTCCTGTAGTAGCCTGCGCATACCCGCGTGCGCACGCACACCAGCCACGGCGTGCGTGTGCGCGTACAACCCACACTGTCCAGGTTTCCTCGTGAACGAGCATGGCCGTCAGCCGCTGTCACACAGACAGGAGCGTGCAGGTAGGTCAAATCAGAGTGTTGACAGGAGGACGACCGGAAACGAGGAGAGTTTGACTTCAAAATAAAAGCAGAGAATTTGTATATAAAAAAATAGATACAAATATAAAAATATAAAACATGTATAGTATATATATATATTATATTATACATGTATTATATTTATGCATTATATATTTTTATATTTTTATTTTTTATATATAAAACAAATATAAAAATACATAATATATAAATATAATACATGGATAATATATATATATATTGATATAATACATAGACTATTTAAAGAAAGCTAACAAGCTAAACACGTGCGCACTGCTGCACTTCTTTTAAAATGTTGTATTTTACTTGATCTTACCGTCTATCTTATTATTTTATATTATCATCCAATGGCTTTTATTTCCCATCCTATACTATTCATTTTATGGTTAGTTTTCTCATTGTTATTTATATTTTAATAACAAGCAGGTAGTTTTTTCCATTTAGTTTTATATTAATGATGTTATTCTATATTCATGTCTTCACGTTCATATTTTACTTCTATCTAAAGCGGTGCATGTTCTCTATTTGTTATGATGTACTTTGATTAACACAAAATAAACACAAAATAAACCTTTGCATTTTACATATTTGATGTTTGGTCCCTTACTAAAAATGCAACTTTTTTTTTTTTTTTTTTTTTTAAGTGTCAAACGGAAGTCGACGCTCTCTTATTGTGAAAAGCCTGACAGATCCGGAGCATCCTGACGTCTTCTCGGAGCACAAAGTGAAAAACGCATCTCGGTGAGATGCTGCTTCAGAGCCCTCACGGATCCAGCAGGGCGGGCTTCTCTCTCCTCTGACGCCTTCAGGGAACGCGTTCTATTCATACATTTATTCTCTTCCGGCTCCTTTATTTTTTAATTTGCACTGAGATCTCTTTTCTTTTGTGTGTGTGTGTGTCCGATGGCCACCACCGTCCCCAGCATCAGCACCACCACCTCCACCGGAGGGCCGTCGGGCCAGCCAGGACGGCCGGGATTCAACCAGCACACCTAGCAGGTCGCTTCACTGTCAGTATTTATTATATTTAAATCTATTTCTATATTAAAATGACACTTAAACACACCGACCTGCATGCAGAAGAGGCTCCTCCCACACGCTCACTTTTGGAGGATGCTGTGGTATCTTTGCCTCCTTGTGAGGACATTCGGAGCTGCCTACATATCATCAGGGTGACTTTTATCATTACACTGACTGTGTGTGTGTGTGGATATTTAGATCCACCCTTTGTTGAATTTAAACATTAAGAACAATGAGAGCAATATCTGATTTATTTAGTGTTTGGAGATGTAGAATAGAGCTCTGTGGGACCTTCAATTCCTCTGGTTTTCTCTCTTCATGCTCTCAGTGGACAGATTGGAAAACATCTGACACAGTTAATGTGGCCGGCAGATGGGGGATGAGTGTGTGTGTGTGTGTGGGGGGGGGGGGGGGGGGGGGGGGGGGGGGGGGGGGGGGGTCATCTGAGATGAAGATAACCTTTATTGATCACTCGTTAACATCAGAAACAGCAGCAGGTGTGTGTGTGTGAACATACTAAATAAAGTCTATATTATAAACATGTACCATATAAATTAAGCATATACAAAATAAAATAAAAATATAAAAACAAAAATGTAAAAAATATAAACATAAAAGCCTCAATTATCAAATTAATTTCCAGGTTTATTTAAAATTAAATACATATTCACAGAAATAAATCAAATGTATTTATTTATTTGACGAATTATATATTTTTGTATTTATTTTTAAGAATTATTTTCTGTTTACATTTATTTGTTTTTATTTATTTCAAATTTTTCAATATTAATATCAACACAATATGTATATACCTCTGAGATGTAGTACAGTAGATATGTACCTCTGAGATAGAGGACTTCCTGGTTAAAAACACATGAACCTTGTACTAATATTTCTCTCTCTCCACATCAGACCCAGCTGCCTCAACTGACCTTTGAAGAACAACAGGACTCTTCTTCTTCATCTTCATCGTCATGAGTCATCAGAGAGTCGACTGATCGAACCAGAATCCTAAAGATGACAGAGAGCCGGAGGAGGAGGGAGCCGAGAGACGCAGGACGGCAACAAAACTAGGACAAAAAGGATGGGAATGTGACTTTTTTATTTTAATGTGCTGTACGTTAAACCAAACATCCCCAAAACAAAGTCAACATTTCAATCCAGCGTAAAAACAAACAAACTTTCAGCTTCCTCAGAAAACCAATGATGGGATTGGAAGACAGCAGCGACGATTGTTGATTCACGATTATTAGTATCCAACACGACCACGATTGTCTCCTACTGACTTCTATTTTGTAAATATGGAGTTTTAAATTCAAAAGACAGCAAATAAGATTGTGTCAACCAAATCAACAACGAAGCCACAAGATTGTACACCTAAAACCAAACTGTGCGTTGGAATAGAAACGAGCCGACGTTTTTTTGGACGTCGGGAATCGAACTCACGATGACTCACCTCCACGCCGGCCTGAGCTCGGAGACGACGGAGAAGGCTCGCTTAGAGCTCAACGAGAACCCCGACACGCTGCACCAGGACATCCAGCAGGTAGGCGGCTAACGCTAGCTAAGGTTAGCATGCTAGCGGTAACTGTCACTAGTAAAAAGTACAATATTTACCTCTGAGATGTAGAAGAGTATAAAGTACATTTACCTCTGAGATGTATTATAGTAAAAAGTACAATATTTACCTCTGAGATGTAGTACAGTAAAAAGTACAATATGTACCTCTGAGATGTAGTACAGTAAGAAGTACAATAGAGCTCAATGAGACACGCTGCACCAGGACATCCAGCAGGTAGGAGGCAGCATGCTAACGGTAACTGTTGACACTCGTCCTACCGACCGAGGTCCCCGTAAACCACAAAGGTCTACTTTCTGTCAAAACTCACGGACGCTTTAGTCGGACTCTCCTGTTTTTCATGACTTTTTAAATCAGTTTGTTCCTCATAACTTCACATAATTGTTTTCTCTTTCTGACTTAATTAGAGCTTTAAAAAAATACCAATCCGTTAAAAGCATCCAATTACAGTCTGCTGAAAAGTACCAATTAATAATGAATCAAAGGACAAAAAGTCTCTAACTTAGTCTTCTGATCGGAGGACGCTCCCGATCACTGTGATTGATCCGTGTTTCTGATTGGACGCCGCTCCCGTCCTCGATCACTGTGATTGATCCGTGTTTTCTTTGATCGGAGGTGCGGGACATGATCGTGACGCGGCCCGACATCGGTTTCCTGCGGACGGACGACGACTTCATCCTCCGCTTCCTGAGAGCGAGGAAGTTCGACCAGACGGAGACCTTCAGGCTGCTGGCCCAGTACTTCCAGTTCAGACAGCAGAACCTCGACATGTTCCAGAGTTTCAAGGTCTGGGTTCAAAGAGACAGGAGGGATCACAGATGTGTCCTTGGCAAGAGGCCTTTCCTCTGAAGGCTTCAGTTCCTTCAGTTTGACTGAAAAACATCACAGAAGTTCAGAGACATGAGACCTTTTTCTGTCAGAATCCAACAGTACAGTCCATGACTCCTCTCCTGTTTCCTTTTCTCTCCTTGTTTGCTCTCCTCTCGTCTCCTTGTTTCCTCTCCCGTGTCTTTTCCTCTACTTGTGTCCCCTTGTCTTGTCTCGTCTCCTCTCCTTGTTTCCTTTCCTTTGTCCTCCTTGTTTCCTCTCATCTCCTTGTATCCGGTTGCTTTCTTTCCTCTCCTCGTTTCCTCCCATCTTGTCTCGTCATACCCCGTTTCCTTCCTTGTTTCCTCTCCATCTCCTCTTCTTTCCTCTCCTGTTTCCTTTTCTTTGCCCTCCCTGTTTCCTCTCGTCTTGTTTCGTATCCTCTCCTTTCTCGTCTCGTCTCCTCGTTTCCTCTCCTGTTTCTTTTCCTTGACTTGTTTCCTCTCATCTTGTCTCGTCTCCTTGTTTCCTTTCGTGTTTTCTCCCCTCCCCTTGTTTCCTCTGGTCTTGTCTCGTCTCCTCTTCTTGTTACGTTTTGTCTCCTTGTTCCCACTCCTGTTTCCTTTATCCTCCTTGTTTCATTTCTTTAAATAAAAGTAGCTGACATAGTTAACCCTACACCAGATTGAGATTATTTCCTTGTTTCCTTTCCTTAAATAGACACACAGTAAACTGTCCTCTATTGTTTCCTCGTTACCTTGCTTCCTTGTCTCAGGTGGACGACCCCGGCATCAAACGGGCGTTGATGGACGGTTTCCCCGGCGTGTTGGAGACTCCAGACCAACATGGCCGAAAAATACTCATCCTGTTCGCCTCCAACTGGGACCAGAGCAGGTAACACACACACACACACACACACACACACACACACACACACACACACACACACACACACACACACACACACACACACACTCTCACACACACACACACACACACACACTATTGATTGAGAACACAAAGCGCTTAATGAGTCGTTTCTGGATCAGTGTTTATTTAAGACCTGCAGCGTCACGCTCGCTTTAACTATTGATGAGCTGTTGATCCATGTGTGTTCCTCCTCCTCCTCTTCCTCCTCCTCTCCCTCCTCCTCCTCGATCAGGAACTCCTTCACAGACATCCTGCGGGCGATCCTTCTCTCTCTGGAGGTTCTGATTGAGAACCCTGAGCTCCAGATCAACGGTTTCGTCCTCATCATCGACTGGAGCAACTTCTCCTTCAAACAGGCCTCCAAGCTCACGCCCAACATCCTCAAGCTGGCCATCGAGGGCCTTCAGGTAAAACACACCTGATCAATCCTGTTACCTGTTCAGGTAACACACACCTGATCAATACTGTCACCTGTTCAGGTAACACACACCTGATCAATACTGTCACCTGTTCAGGTAACACACACCTGATCAATACTGTCACCTGTTCAGGTATCCCTTTAATCACTTCCTGTCAATCACTGGATCTTTTAATTTCTTCCTCAAATCAATAAAACTGAACTGATTACAGACTTTAACATTTTCTAATCTGCTCTCCTGTTTCCTTTCCTTTATTCTCCTCTCCTGTTTCCTTTCCTTTATTCTCCTCTCCTGTTTCCTTTCCTTTATTCTCCTCTCCTGTTTCCTTTCCCTCGTCTTGTCTCCTCTACTTCTTCCTCTCTTTTCCTTGTTTCCATCCTTTCCCCCCCCCTCTCATCTCCTCCGTTCTCCTCCTCCCCTCTGTCCTCCTTGTCTCCTCCCCTCTTTGCTCGTCTCCTCGTCTCCTCCCCTCTAGGACAGTTTCCCTGCCCGGTTTGGAGGGATCCACTTTGTGAACCAGCCGTGGTACATTCACGCCATGTACACCATCATCAAACCTTTCCTCAAGGACAAGACAAGGAAACGGGTGAAGACTCACTGTTTCCTCTTTTCTTCTTCTGTTGTTTATGAACTTTCTTCTTCTTCTTTTTACGTTTCATTGTTTCCTTTTGATTATTAACACGCTCCTCCCTTCTTTTCATCCCCTCTCCTCTCTCCCTCCTCCCCTCTCCTCCTCTCTCCTCCTGTCTCCTCTCCTCTCCTCCCTCCTCTCCTCTCTCCTCCTGTCTCCTCTCCTCCCCCTCTCCTCTCCTCCTCAGATCTTCCTGCATGGTAACAACCTGAACTCGCTCCACCAGCTCCTCCAGCCCGAGTGTCTCCCCTCAGAGTTTGGAGGAACTCTCCCTCCGTACGACATGGGGATCTGGGCCCGAACGCTGCTCGGACCGGATTACAGCGACGAGACGGAGTACACGCTGACCTACGACGCCCTGCACGTCAGGGAGGGAGGAGGAGGAGGAGGAGGAGACAAGGAGCTGATGAAGAGGTGAGGAGGAGGAGGAGGAAGAGGGGAAGGGAGGAGGGAGACAAGGAGTTGATGAAGAGGTGAGGAGGAGGAGGAGGAGGAGGGGAAGGGGAATGGAGGAGGGGGGGCAGCGAGGTGATGAAGAGGTGAGGAGGAGGAGGAGGAGGGGAAGGGGGGAGACAAGGAACTGATGAAGAGGTGATGAAGAGGTGAGGAGGGGGAGGAGGAGGGGAAGAGAGGAGGGAGACAAGGAGCTGATGAAGAGGTGAGGAGGAGGAGGAGGGGGAGGGTAAGGGAGGAGGGAGACAAGGAGCTGATGAAGAGGTGAGGAGGAGGAGGAGGAGGGGAAGAGAGGAGGGAGACAAGGAGCTGATGAAGAGGTGAGGAGGAGGAGGAGGGGGAGGGTAAGGGAGGAGGGAGACAAGGAGGTGATGAAGAGGTGAGGAGCAGGAGGAGGGGGAGGGGAAGAGAGGAGGGAGACAAGGAGCTGATGAAGAGGTGAGGAGGAGGAGGAGGGGGAGGGTAAGGGAGGAGGGAGACAAGGAGCTGATGAAGAGGTGAGGAGGAGGAGGAGGAGGGGAAGAGAGGAGGGAGACAAGGAGCTGATGAAGAGGTGAGGAGGAGGAGGAGGGGGAGGGTAAGGGAGGAGGGAGACAAGGAGGTGATGAAGAGGTGAGGAGCAGGAGGAGGGGGAGGGGAAGGGAGGAGGGAGACAAGGAGGTGATGAAGAGGTGAGGAGGAGGAGGAGGAGGAGGCGGAGGGGGAGGGAGGATGGGGGGCAGACGAGGTGATGAAGAGGTGAGGAGGAGGAGGCGGAGGGGAAGGGGGGAGGGGGGGAGACAAGGAGGTGATGAAGAGGTGAGGAGGATGAGGAGGATTTTGACAGTGATTTGCCTTTATACATAGTGTACTTTCTACTATATATTTGTATTACTCTCAAGTATTACTCTCATAAGTACTCATAAGTATTACTCTCATAAGTACTCATAAGTATTACTCTCATAAGTACTCATAAGTATTACTCTCTGTGTGTTTCAGGTCTCAGTCGGCGGTGGAACCAGGAACTCTCCGGCAAACGGACAGAGAGACCAGCACACCGCTACTGGCCCTGGACTGAACACACACACACACACACACACACACACACACACACACACACAAGAACCGTCTCTCTCACACACACACACACACACACACGTTCTCGCTCACAAACCAGCTGTGTATTAAGCCGGTGGATTTGAACTCGCGTCCTTTTAGTCCTGTTGACCTGAACTCTGACAGTGACTGAACTTCCTGTCCAACACACACACACACACACACACACACACACACACACACACACACACACACACACACACACACACACACACACACACACACAGTCTGTCTCTGAGCCGTCTAATGCCTCTCTTCAGCCGGCAGCATCTGTCCACGGATGTCTAACAACGACACACACACACACACACACACACACACTCTCTGAAGTGTGTGTGTGTGTGTGTGTGTGTCGTCGTCTTCTGCTTCAAGTTTTGTTATTTCAGTCATTCAGGAATGTTTGCGGAAACAACGCGATCACGTTCAATCAGTGAAACTTTATTTAAACCTCAGAGACGAACAGACGATTAAACATTCAGAAACATTTCAAACCGGTTCCACCAACAAGGACTCGGATGAACCAGTTAGAGCTTTTTATTGTAAATATTATTTATCAGGCTTTATTTTCTGCTTTTATTTAATTGAATCTTGTTTAATTTAGGCTTAAGTTTGAGTTTTATAAACACAAGTCATGATTTAATTCTAAAGAGAATCCTTGTTGGTGAAACCAAACGTTTATCTTTGCTGTGAATCTAAAATGTGAAGTTCGTTTCCTCAACGTATGAATCAAAATACGTCCCGATAATCTGAAAGAGAAGGAACTTCAAAGGAAAAACAAACTTCACTTTGGTAGAATCAGTTCAACTTTTTTATTTCATGTAAAAAAAATGTAAAAAAAATCACAGCTACTGTGAACAATACCTTCAAAATAAAAGCACCGTACACGTCGCCACTAAATCAGCCGAGGCTTTAAACCGGATCACATGAAAGAAACAAACGGTTCTACCGGAGTGAAAGGAGAGAAGAAGAAACCAGAGGATGCCAAATTATCACCTTTAACCTCGAAGGGAAAGATTGTTTTTATCAACGTATTATTATGAAGATTGTATATTATTGTTAATAAAGTATTATTACACTGCAAAAAATAGAACACACTTAACCGATCGTATTTAGATATTTAAAGTCTAATTATCTTCGTAGAATGTTTCAAATTCAACAACTCGTCAGGTTGAGGCTTTTACTTTGAAAATATCTGGGCGGGTTAACGTCTGTCAGGACTCGTCTTCAGGGCTTCACTCTACTAATGTATTTACTTTAATGAATGTAGACAATAAACATTTACACCAACCACACCGGGTAGTGGGCTCTTATTTTGAAAGGCACAATACTCACCGTGGTGGAGACAAGGAGAGGAGACAAGGATATGAGACGAGCAGAGGAGACAAGGAGAGGAGAGAAAGAGAAGAGAGAAAACGGAGGAGATGAAACAACGAGAGTAAAGGGGAGGAAAAAACAGGAGACAAAGAGACGAGACAAGGAGAGGAGACAAGGAGAGGAGACGAGCAGAGGAGATGAGAAAAGGAGAGGAGATGAGGTGTGAAGACGAGGAGATGAGACAAGGAGAGGAAACAACGAGAGGAAAGAGGAGGAAATGAGGAGGGAAAACAAGGAAAGGAGACAAACAGATGAGAGAAGACAAGGGGAGGACACGAGCAGAGGAGACAAGGAGAGGAGAGAAAACAGGGAGGAGACGAGGATAAAAAACAAGGAGATGAGACAAGGAGAGGAAACGATGAGAAGGGGAGGAAATGAGAGGAGCCAAGGACAGGAGACAAAGAGAAGAGAACCAGAAGAGAACCAGAAGAGAACCAGAAGAGAACAGAAGAGAACCAGAAGAGAATCAGAAGAGAACCAGAAGAGGACCAGAAGAGAACAGAAGAGAACCAGAAGAGAATCAGAAGAGAACCAGAAGAGGACCAGAAGAGAACCAGAAGAGAACCAGAAGAGAACCAGAAGAGAACCAGAGGAGAACCAGTTAATCTGGATCAAACAGAACCAGAAGAACTCTTAAAGAAACAAAAACACTTTATTTTTGTGGTTTTTATTCATTTTTAATATAAATATAAATCATCTTTAGTAACATCATGTTTCTTTGTTTTCTGTGCAAATGTGATGAAAGAAAAACTCATCAGTGGTAAAAATGAAGGCTTTCTGATTCATAAACAACAACATTATGAAAACCGTGAGAGACGCTTTAAAGTAAACATTTTAGTGTTTTTATTTTTAATATTGATCTTTTCAACACAACAGCTGCTTTCTAGTTTCTCTACATTTAAACAAACTAGAAAAAAATCTACGTTGAACCAACACTTGACCAGAACCTGGACCAGAACCAGAACCTGGACCAGAACCAGAACCAGAACCTGGACCAGAACCCTGAGGGCGGATCAGGACTAGAACTCGTACAGCATGTTTGGGTTTTGGTTAAAGGGTGAAAAGTCAAGGAGAAGTGAGGCAACAAGGAGAGGAGACGAGAAACGGAGAGGGGAGGAAACAAGGAGAGGATATGAGGAGAGGAGACAAAGGGGAGAGGAGATGAGGAGAAGAGAGAAGGAAAGGAGACAAAGGGGAAGACACAAGCAGAGGAGACAAGGAGAGGAGAGGGAACAAGGACATGAGATAGAAGGAAAGGAGGAGTCGAGCCAAGTAGAGGAGACAAGGAGAGGAACCAAAGAGAGGAGATGAGGAGAGGAACCACAGTCTGTTCAAAGTGTGATTTCTAGATGTGGAAATGTTTTGTTTCTTTGAAGGTAGAGAAACCAGAAACCAGCTGTTCTGGGCCAAAGATAAACCAGAACCCTGGACCAGAACCCTGGACCAGAACCCTGAGGGTGGATCAGGACTAGAACACGTACCGCGTGTGTTCAGGTGACGGGCTGTAAAGTCAGTAGTAACTTATTCGGTTCCTTCCTTCAGTCCGGCGGTTCGATCCTTCAACAGTTCAGTCTTTTTTATCCGCAGCAGAAGAAGAACCAGCCGCTCCGATAAGTCCGTCAGGCTCTTACCGGTCTGAGGCGGGTCCTGGTCTAAATGGGGCTCAGGTTCTGGCGCTGGTGGGCCGTGAGCTCCGGGTGCCACACGTCCACGATGAAGATGAGCCGGTAGCTGTCGGCATCCTGCCACACCTCGTGCTCAAAGGAGTCGTCGAAGACCAGCACTTTACCTTCCTCCCATTCCCTGAGGAGGAGGAGGAGGAGGAGGAGGAGGAGGAGGAGGAGGAGGAGGAGGAGAAGGAGAAGGAGGAGAAGGAGAAGAGCCAAACACACTTCCATCAATTTCAAAGTTAAAATCAGCAGACAGACATTAGACGTTAGAGCGTGTTGCTGACGGGAAGGTCGAGGGTTCGATCCCCGTACGAAGCAACTCTCTCACAGCGCTCCTAACGATGATGATGATGATGATGAAGATGATGATGAAGAGCAGTACCTGGTCTGGTCGGTGCAGCGGATCTTGCAGCCGTGTTTAGGAACCACGAGGCCGAGATGCATCCTCAGTCTGCAGTTAGTGGGTCCAGTGTGAGGCCACACATGAGTACCAGGGTGCATCACGGAGAACTTGATCTACACACACACATACACACACATATATACACACACACACACACACACACACACACACACACACACACACACACACACACACACACACACACACACACACACACACACACACACACACACACACACACACACACACACACACACACACACACACACACACGTATTAAAAAGATTAAAACTCTCAGATTATTTCTTGTTTTTACTAAAAATAATCAGATCAGTTATTTTAAGACGTTTCCTGCTTCAGAATAAAAACACATTTATTTCTAAATTCAAGCTGAGCAGACAAGGAGTGTGTGTACCTGTGTGTGTGTGTGTACCTGTATGTGTGTGTGTATGTGTGTGCGTGTGTGTACCTGTATGTGTGTGTGTGTGTGTGCGTGTGTGTACCTGTATGTGTGTACCTGCATGTGTGTGTGTGTGTACCTGTAAATGTGTGTGTGCGTGTATGTATATATGTGTCTGTGCTTATATGAACCTGTAGGTGTGAGTGTGTACCTGTATGTGTGTGTGTGTGTGTGTACCTGTGTGTGTGTGCGTGTGTGTGTACCTCTATATATGTACCTGTATATGTGTGTATGTGTGTGTGTACCTGTATGTGTGTGTGTGGGTGCGTGTGTGTACGCGTGTGTGTATGTACCTGTATGTGTGTGTATGTGTGTGTACCTGTATATGTGTACCTGTGTATGTACCTGTATGTGTATGTGTGTGTGTGTTGTGTACCTGTATGTGTGTGTGTGTGTGTACCTGTGTGTGTGTGTGTATGTACCTGTATGTGTGTGTACCTGTATGTGTGTACCTGTGTGTGTGTGTGTACCTGTATGTGTGTGTGCGTGTGTGTGTACCTGTATATGTGTACCTGTGTATGTACCTGTATGCGTGTGTATGTGTGTGTATGTGTGTGTGTACCTGTATGTGTGTACCTGTGTGTGTGTACCTGTGTGTGTGTGTGTGTGTACCTGTGTGTGTGTGTGTACCTGTATGTGTGTACCTGTGTGTGTGTGTGTGTGTGTGTGTACCTGTATGTGTGTACCTGTATGTGTGTACCTGTGTGTGTGTGTGTGTGTGTGTACCTGTGTGTGTGTGTGTGTGTACCTGTGTGTGTGTGTGTACCTGTGTGTGTGTGTGTGTGTACCTGTGTGTGTGTGTGTACCTGTGTGTGTGTGTGTGTACCTGTCCTCTCTTGCAGCCTGTGGCCTCAGTGAACCTCTCCAGCAGTGAGCAGGTCTTTGGGACGTTCTGACAGGCGTTTCCTACTTTCTTCCCTAAAAACACACAAAATACATTCAAACCTCATCAACGCTTCAGTTAACGTTCATATTTTAATGATCAATTATTATTTCATTTCTCCAAATTAGACCGACAAAGTGAGTTTGATAAATACTGATGTCTGTGCTAAATGTGTTGCATGACACATAAAAGAGCACCTTTATATATTAATGTGTTAACGTGTATGTGTGGTGTGTACCTTGTTGCCAGAGGGTGTACTGGCCCCACTCCCCCTTCTCTCTCAGGTTCTCCTCCTCAGGAACAAAGGAACCCGTCTTGTGGTCCATCACGTTCAGAGCCTCCTCTCTGATCGTCTTCCAGTTCCTCTCCAACGCCTGAGACACAAACACACGTTTATTACACTTTGATGTATTTAGGATCACATGACAGCAGCAGCATCGTTAGTTTGACACTTTTACAGATGAGAGAACTTCTTGTGTTGCTGCTCAAGAAACACTATTTGCTTACAGATAAGAATAAAGAAATGTGGATTATTGTAATACTGAGAGTATTGATAAGAGGACGAGTAGTAACGATGAGTTCCCCTGAGGCCTCGTGGAGGAGGTGAGGGGCCGACGGGTTTGCTCACCCTGACCAGGTCGCTGTACCCCGTCTCTCTGGACGTCCACCACGGCTGAGCCTTCAGTCCGTCCACGTTGTACAGAGATCTCTGCCACACGGACGCAAAGTGACCACGCTGGTGACCCAACTCATACCAGTGGTAGGCCTGGAGGAGAGGGGGAGGGAGGGAGGGAGGGAGGGAGGGAGGGAGGGACTTTGTAATCTCCAACATTTTGATTAATAACTGTAAGTTAATTACATATTTGTAACGGTTTACAGTAATAACATTTATTCTATAATTTAACTACGT
Source organism: Pholis gunnellus (assembly GCF_910591455.1). Lineage (NCBI taxonomy): Eukaryota > Metazoa > Chordata > Actinopteri > Perciformes > Pholidae > Pholis > Pholis gunnellus. The sequence continues at coordinate 19,896,260 of NC_136547.1, forward strand.
TACGTAACGCGCCGTAGCGTAACGTGACGTAGCGTAACGCGACGTAGCGTAGCGTAGCGTGACTTCACTCACTCTTTCGTCTCCGACTCTCTGCAGAGCGTCGCCCAGGTGGAAATAAAAACGCCCGTCGTCTGTTCCTGGTTCACCCGACTCCAAACCCTCCTAAAGGAGACAGAAACCAGGAGATGAGGTAACAAGGAGAGGACAGGAGGACAGAAGAGGAGATGAAACAAGGTGAGAAGAGGAGGCGTGTAGAGGAAACAAGGAGAGGAGCTGAGATGAAGAGAGACAACAAGAAAATAACATTTTCTTTTTCCAATCAACACGTGAAATTAGAAGAGAAGAAGAAGAAAGATGGAGAGAAGATGAAGAGAGGAGACAAAGCTAGGAAACAAGGAGAGGAGAGGAGATGAAACATCTGCAGCTGATATTTCACTGAATCTCTTGATCTAAATAAACACATTATAGATGTATTTATACTACATATACGTAAGTGTACCTTGAGGTAGGGTATACTCTCTTCTATCTTGTTCTCTGACTTCAGGATGAAGCCGTAGTGAACTTTAGCGAAGCCGTTGATAGGAGCAACCTCCAGAACCTGTGGGGACAGACGACCAATCAGAGTCGAGGACGGGACACCACTTCAACACACACACACACACACACACACACACACACACACACACACACCTCCTCAAAGACCTTCCTGGCGCCCTTGTTGTCTCCTAGCAGCAGGTGGGCGACGCCCAGTTCGTTCTTCAGCCCGATGTCTTCTGGAAAGATCTGAACCATCTTCTCCAGCGTCGCCAGAGAGCCGCGCATCCGACCTGACGGAGAAAAACAACGGAACGAAGGTTCGACGCTGCGTTGGAAGTAACCAACAAGGTTCACGCCTGGAAAGAAGTATTTGTAGTATTTGTGTCACCCAGGAACTGCTGTCGCTCTGCTCGTCTCTTCAGCGCCGCTCTCAGGAGGTCAGAGGTCACGTCAGGAAGCTCAGCAGCTTCTCTGTAGCTGTTGATGGCTTTCTGCAGCATGTCGTTACTACGCTGCTTCTCAGCCAGGTCGTCCTCCGTCTGGAGACAACGCACGGTTAGGGGAGAGTCAGTACTGTGTGGTAGTACTGTGTGGTAGTACTGTGTGGTAGTACTGTGTGGTAGTACTGTGTGGTACCTGGGCTCTCCCGTAGAGGGCTCGGGGGCTCTGTGGATGCTGCTGCACCAGAGTCTCAAAGGCTCTCAGAGCCTCCTCCAGCTTCCCCTGATGACAGAAGTCCGGTCGTTAAAAGATTAATAAAGCGCGTTAACATCGTAAACATCTGGAAGATAATTATACAAACATCGATTGATCGGTACGTGGCGGACAGGAAGCCGTACCTTCTTACGAAGTTTTTCTGCAGCGTCGATTTCCGCTTTAATCGTTTTATCAAATTTATTCAACAGCTTTGGTTTCTTCTTCTTTGCTGGAGGACAAAGACCAGAAAAGAGAAATTAAACACAAAAGCAACTTGATATTATTCATGTATTTGTTTGAAATACTCCTCGGGGGTTCTCACCTTTTTCTTTGAGCTTCTCCTCGGCATGTTTCCCTGTTGTCCCTGTGACACAGGAGACACTTCAACATTCAATATTCACCATGTGTAGAGATCCTAGAGTCAGTGTGGACAACATGAGTGAAGAGAAGACCTTCACCGGGTCAGAAAGAGCTAAATAGATTTATTTAAATGTGTGTTTAGACATATTAGCGATCGCTCAAAGTCAAGAAAACAGAAACTAACACTCACACTTTTACTAAAGCTGAAAAACTAAAAGCTTGTTTTTCTGTACTTTGACTACAGGACGTCAACTAGTGGTGGAGTATTTCCAGAGCGTGGTATTAGTACTTTTTATTTGTTCTGAATACTTCTCAGTGAGAAGAAACTTTAGATTACAAACCCTGAAGACGGTCAAGCTGTCATCCCTCTGCTAACCACTAGATGGTGCTGTTTTACTGCTGCGTTACGTTTATATTGTCTTTGAGCAGCTTGACAAATGTTTCATGAACAATTAAATAACCTGGATAGTGTGTGTGTGTGTGTGTGTGTGTGTGTGTGCTCACCCTCTGCCTCCTTCGGTGTGTCGCTCTGTGGTTCTGGTTCTACTGGTGGTTCTGACTGGTTCTCTGCTTCCACAACTGGCTCTGACGGATAGAAGAACATTTCATGTGTTTACACGTCTAGAACACTTCCAGAACGAAACACCTTCTGTCCTCAGACGTGTGCTGCTGATGTAGATTCAAGATATTTAGACAACGTACCTGATTCTTGTGTGAGCTTGGAGCTCGTCAAGTGTTGTCCAGAGTCGGCTACAGAACAAACAGAAACACCATATCAAGGCTCATCGTTCAGATCACAAGACGTATTATCAGAGCAATCATTGACATCAGTGATAACGCTGGATAATATTCATATCCAGAGCTGCAAAACAAGCTTCATCTCTTTTATTGTGCTTCAATATTGAGGGGTCGAGACCAAGACAAGACCAAGACTTTGAGGGGTCGAGACCAAGACAAGACCAAGACTTTGAGGGGTCGAGACCAAGACGAGACCAAGACTTTGAGGGGTTGAGACCAAGACAAGACCAAGACTTTGAGGGGTCGAGACCAAGACGAGACCAAGACTTTGAGGGGTCGAGACTGAGTCAGGACCAAGACTTTGAGGGGTCGAGACCAAGACAAGACCAAGACTTTGAGGGGTCGAGACCAAGACTTTGAGGGGTCGAGACCAAGACAAGACCAAGACTTTGAGGGGTCGAGACCAAGACGAGACCAAGACTTTGAGGGGTCGAGACTGAGTCAAGACCAAGACTTTGAGGGGTCGAGACTGAGTCAAGACCAAGACTTTGAGGGGTTGAGACCAAGACAAGACCAAGACTTTGAGGGGTCGAGACCAAGACGAGACCAAGACTTTGAGGGGTCGAGACTGAGTCAAGACCAAGACTTTGAGGGGTCGAGACTGAGTCAAGACCAAGACTTTGAGGGGTTGAGACCAAGACAAGACCAAGACTTTGAGGGGTCGAGACCAAGACGAGACCAAGACTTTGAGGGGTCGAGACTGAGTCAAGACCAAGACTTTGAGGGGTCGAGACCAAGACGAGACCAAGACTTTGAGGGGTCGAGACTGAGTCAAGACCAAGACTTTGAGGGGTCGAGACCAAGTCAAGACCAAGACTTTGAGGGGTCGAGACCAAGACGAGACCAAGACTTTGAGGGGTTTTAACCCTGACAGTGAGTCTGACTCACCTTGACTCTCCTCTGGAAGCCGCTCCTCCACCAGAACTGCAACAGGAAACAGAAATAATCCGTTCAGTGTACTCTAATAACAATACTACTGTGTCGTTACTATTACTACAATGTGGACTGTAGATAATAAATCGCATCCTGTATTTAAATGTCTCACCTCCAGTTGTGTCGATGGTTTCAGCTTGATCCTCTGAAATAAGATTAAAAAAGTGAATTATTATGAAAACTATGAAGTTTTATTGAAAGCAGCGGACAGAAGAGACTTTACTCACCATGTGGATGTAGGCTGTCTCGAGGATCATCTGGAACAGACAGTTACTCTGTAAATGTACTGTCATTTGAGGTACTTGTACTTTTGAACATTTTACATGCTACTTTATACTTTTCCTCTTCTACATCTCAGAGACGTAATTATTGTACTTTTTATGTTTGAATGTTCAATCAATACTTTTACTTTAAGTACTTTAACCACTTTTTATTTCAGTAAGGTTTTGAATACAGGGCTTATATTTGTAGTGGAGTATTTTCACAGTGTGGTATTAGTACTTTTACTACAGTAAAGTATCTGAATACTTCCTCCACCGCTGAAGAACATGAAATAAAACACTGTATAGCTGACCTGGAACAAAGTCCTCTTCCACCAATGGAGGGAGAGGGACGGCAGCTAGAAATGCCAAGACACACAGGTTAAAACACACACACACACACACACACACACACACACACACACACACACACACACACACACACACACACACACACACACACACACACACACACACACACACACACACACACACACACACACACACACACACCATCAAGTAATCAGTAACATTAGTCCTGCAGCAGACAAACAGGAAGTGAGTGAGCAGACTCAGGTGACGTTTGAGACTCCAAACAAACAGAGAAACAACACGCAGACAGCTTCACGTCCAACAACAGCCGCAGAGCCGCTAAACTATCTGCAGGACCAACCTTGGATGTCAGACTCCACATCGTAAGATCTAGAGACTGGATCAGACACAGACAGGTAAATAAGTTACCTTTGTGACATCATCACGTCAGCTGATCACACAGGTTGAAGCACAGTGAGGAGCAGGCAGCAGGTAACATTCAGACGTCACAGGAAAAGGTATTCAGCATTCATTTAACAAGCGTCTGCTATCCACACGACATGGACACAAGTATGTGGACACCTGAGAACTGTTCATTAAGTCCTCTGGTTGTATAGAAGTCTATGAGAAAATGACTCTACTTCTCTCTTGATTTATTACCTCAGTAAACATTGTAAACATGAGTTTATGGTCTCAATCTCTAGTTTCAAGTCTTCTTCAATACAGCATGATGTTCATTTAGTAAATGATGGTCCATTTAGAGTCAAACAGACCATAAAGCAGGGGATGCTTTAGGGGCGGGGCTACACAGTGATTGACAGGATGCGACCTGTATGTTACTCTGCGTTATTCGGTCCGGCTGTTGTCCCCTGTTTTCGTTTTACAGCTTTAACCCTTTCACAGTGTTTTCACTTCATGAAAGTTAATTGGAACATTTTGTATCGACTCAAAATATCTTATCAGCGTTCGGTTGGAGCTCCAACCTCTCAAGCCACTTTTGGTTGACAAAAACCAAGATGGCAACGGTCAAAATACAAGACGGCGGTAAGAGGTGCTGAATGGGGTTGAGGTCAAGTTCTCCCACAACAAACTGGGGAAAACCATTTCTTCATGAAGTTGGCTTTGTGCACCTAAGAAAGGGTTGTCGAACACTGTTGTTGTCTAGATATATCTAAATGATCACTGAGTGCTGTAGCATTAAGATTTCCCTTCATGAAATCTAAAATATCAGAATCATCATTTAGTAAGTTTTCACATGTCTTAAGAAGTTAAGAATATTAACTATAAAATACAGATTTACAAGATAAATCAGAAGTAAAACTACGGGAACAGACTCTGACCTAAAGTAGACTCAAATATCTGGACAGGTGTCCACAGAGTTTAGTCCATTCAGAGCTCCTGATGAAGCAAATCAGCTGAAGAGCATCGAGGAGGAAATGAGTAGCATTCAATCATCACAGCAGCTCAGAGAGCATCTAAATACAAACACACATTCACTTCTGCTCTTCTTCATCAGTTAGTGAGAACAACATGTTCCTCCTCACTCAGCTGCCACAATGCAGACACATACCTTCATCATCATCATCATCGTCGTGGACGGATGACGGGCCGCTCTCTGAGGACGTCAAACAAAGCAGAAATAATGTTCGGATTAAAATAACAGAATGAGAAGCACTACATTTCCCACAATGCTTTGCATTTGGTATTTGGGACCATTTATTGAAAGCAAAGGAAAAGAATGCACATACATTAAAAACATATGCGCCACAAAACACACCTGTCTCACTGGTTGGGGTTTCGGTCGACGTGGCTCGTGTTGGCTCCGCCCCCTGTCGCTCTGCAGCTTGCTGATTGGTTGTTTCAGCCGGACGCTTGCTGGTCTCTTCTGGTTTTTAAAAGCAGATGTATAATATATTTAATAACGTTTCAACCAAAAATAAATAGCTGTAAACTCCATGGATTGATCTTGTAATTGTTGTTGAATCATTTAATAATGTCTTCGTTGTTCAGGTGGAACCGATGAAAGTTTGCTTGATGAATTATCTGAGCGATGAATTGAGTTGATTTAAAGCCTCAGTGTGTCCGGGTGGAGCTGCTTTGTTGGTGTAACGCGGTCGTCTTAGCTAACGTTCTGCAGACACACCCTCAGCTCGACTGTCACGTTTCTACCGTGTGTGTGTGTGTGTGTGTGTGTGTGTGAGATCATTTCCTCACCTGTTTTCTCAGGTGAATCTCCCACACGTGGTCTCTCTGCAGACTTCAGCCCTGTTCAGTGGAATATGAGGTTAAAGTGAAAACAGTGTTTTTACCAAAAGTGCTTCCTTAGTTTGGGATACATAGAAACTATAGACAGTAAATACCTCATTATATCAAACAGTTCAGTGCAGCAGCGTTAAATAAAGAGCTTCTGCTCAAACGTTTGATGAAAAGGCTGACGGTACATATAGTGTGTGTGTGGTTTTACATTCATCACACGTTTTACCAAACAACTACCATCATCACTGTCGTCCTGACGTTGAATCAGAACGATATATCCGTCTGTGTTCACCCACAACTCTACGATGCCTCATACTAGTACACAGAAACTATGTACAAGTATACGAGTATAAACCAGATGGTCCAAACAATAACTACGCTGCCGTATTTACGCCTTTATGACGTCGTGTTGAGTGTCGATGGAGCTGCTACAACGTTAGCTTAGCATAGCACCGATCGATCCAGACTCCACTCAGAAAACAAGCATTTTAAAAGTTGTTTACTTGTCGTCTTGAGGAGAGAACGAAGAAAACATGAATTCAGACTTTTCACAAAACCTGCATCGTTGCGTCGTTATTTCAGCATCTTTCTTATCTGTTTATTGCAGTGAAATCTCAGCTGAATCTGTTTATTTTGGGCTGTGTATTTTCATACGGCTGCGGCGAACCAGCCGACGTGTGGCTTGTTAAATACAGTGAAAGCTCCTCCTGATGATGTTATGAACTCAGACAAGAGATACCAGAGAATGAACACAATTACAGGAACAACTGAGTAAAACAGTAGCTCTCTGGATTAATATTGAAACTTTCCCAGAACATTTGACTCAACGTGATAATTATTAACTTGCGACGTGAAAGAAACAGTCGAGACAGGAAACCTTTTCTTTCCGACACTGGAGCTTTTTAAATGTGCCCAAACTTAAACAATGCTAATGATATTTTGTATGTGATGAAGAAGACATAAAAACAGCATGAGAAGGATCATTAATACATAAACGTACACTGCCTCATGGAGAACGGTGGGAGTTTAAATCTAAAACCAACATTTATTCGTCTCGTGTCTCAGGAGTTACAGAAGCCTGATTATATTTCTTGGGAAGGAAACACGAGCTGAGAAGACGAACGAGTGAAGAGGAGGAAGCCGTGGTGGAGAGAGATAACGTTGAGCAGAGGAAGAGGAGGATGTTCTTTAAACTGTGGAACACACTTTAGAAAAGAGGTTTACACTTCAGGCCACATTTCACCAACAAGGAAGACACAACTTATCTCAATTTAGATTTATTCAACGAAGACTTTCTCACATTTTGAAGGAAAACAACAAAAATCTGAGTTAAAGACATTAAAAAAAACACAACAAATGAAACTCTCAAGTAAGCTCTGTAAAAGAATCCCTGCATCATGTAAGACGACACTATTAACCTTTAACTCAATATCAAAGGCCACAGGATTATTTTCATTTCAGCTTTGTATCTTCATCCCTCCAAAGTAAATCCTGATGACAGACTTTGTATTAAATCTGCATTTATTTAAAACTATTCAGAGAACCAATGAGAGGCTGGCATCATGAGATAAGACAGCGTCCTCTACTTCCTCTCAGATTTACATGTTTTCTTCACCAAAATAAAAGATCTTCTATAGTTACATCAAACCAAACTGAAGCAAGACGCTTCCAACAGACAAACAGCAGGAAGAAATCTGAGTGTTTCTAAAGAATATTACACTTTTTTACTCTTCTTTTGTGACTTTTTACCTAAAAAACACATTTCAGGATTTTCAAGATTTCTTTCCATATTTTAAGTACCTAAAACTGACATCATCACCCTAAAGAAAAACACAAAATACTTAGTTTAAATAGTGATTCATTGGATTTGTTTTTACTAAATCAACGTTGAATTCTTTCAAACTGGACATTTCTTTTGACAGTCGTCGTTGGAGTGTCGAGGAAATGCAGATATTTAATATTTTTTTTTAAAGTTATTTACTACATAAGTGTCAAAGCCTAATGTACCCAAACTTAGACAATGCCAAAGTCATTGTCAACAAAAAACTAAAAGAAAGTTCAATTCTGAGAACTAAACTCTCTGCAGCAGCAGAATATATCAGAACAATCAGCAGAAAGTCACCATTGATATAAATGGTAATTTGTTTCGGAGTTAAGCTAATGTCATCAATAAAAAACAAACAAACATGGCGGACCATTTGCCAACAGGAGCTAGCGTTAGCACAGCTTTTGCATCCAAATGTAAGTAAATGTTTGTCTAATATGAAGCATTTGTAGGACAGATGGCAACCAACATGTCTCGCTATCCAGATACTTGAATCGTCGTCTACGTCTCTGGTAGAGACCTGTCAATCACTGTGTAGCCCCGCCCCTAAAGCATCCCCTGCTTTATGGTCTGTGTGACTCTAAATGGACCATCATTTACTAAATGAACATCATGCTGTATTGAAGAAGACTTGAAACTAGAGATTGAGACCATAAACTCATGTTTACAATGTTTACTGAGGTAATAAATCAAGAGAGAAGTAGAGTCATTTTCTCATAGACTTCTATACAACCAGAGGAGTCGCCCCCTGGTGGACACTAGAGAGAATGCAGCTTTAACACGCTTTGGCTTCACTTGTCAGACCCGGAGGTTGCCGCCTTACTTAAAACAATCGCTTAACAATTGCTAATTAAGCTGAGGTAATGCTAACTGGAGTTAACTTAACTCCATTGACCTCTATGGTAAGTAGCTAGCGGGCTAGCCAGCTTTGGAGCTGCTTTGAGTTACCCGATTTTCAGATCAGAATTAAATCCAATCCAACCAATACAATCCTATGAGATCATTTTGAAATACCGGCCCCAGGTAGCTACACTAGCTAAGCACGTCTTTACAAATACCCACATTTATTGACGACTACATTTACAGTTAGTTTGTTTCTTTCTGTAAAGGACTAAACTAAAAATACTAAAAATAATGTAAAAATAAGTGTCCAGTGCGACGTGAAACAGAAAATAAACAAGGAAATTGCCAGCCTATACCTTTAATATTTAGACCTTTTTCCAGAATATTTACTTAATAGCAAAAAAATTACGTGATAAAAGCAAGAACAAATTTGATATTCAATTCTTAGGATTTACAGCTAATGTACTGTCCTCTAAAACCTCCTTACTCTATCAAATGAGGATTCACCTGCAAGATTTCACACGTTAGCTTCAACTGTTTTAGCACCATTTATAGGAGTATCTTAGATCCACAGAGTTATTTCTTCTTCCCGCCGGCGGCCATCTTTTCCTGCACCACGCTCTTCTCCCTCCTGACCGCCGACGCACTCGTTCGGTTGCTTTTCTCCTCCAAAGTTTTCATCTGGGAAGCGTTTGATTTCCTCTCCGGGAGTTCTGGTTTCTTCGTTTCTACCTTCGCCAGCCTCTCCGCCTCCATCTTGACCCGAGCAGCTTTCTCTCTGGCGAGCTTCAGCCTCTCCATCCTTTCCTTCTCCATCCTCACCTGTTCAATTCTCTCCTTCTCCCGGGCGATTCTCTCTCTTTCCTTCGCCAGTCGTTCTCTCTCCATCCTCGCCTTTTGTTCTCGTGCAACTCTTTCCTTCTCTAATCTCTCCTTCTCCTGAGCAATTCTTGCCTTTTCCCTGGCGATGCGTTCCCTCTCCATCCTCTCTTTCTCTCTGGCTACTTTTTCTCTTTCCTTAGTAATTCGTTCCCTCTCCAGCTTTTCTTTTTCGGCTCTTTCTTTGGCCATTCGTTCCCTCTCCATCTTTTCTTTTTCAGCTCTTTCTTTAGCCATTCGTTCCCTCTCCAACTTTTCTTTTTCAGCTCTTTCTTTGGCCATTCGTTCCCTCTCCAGCTTTTCTTTTTCAGCTCTTTCTTTGGCCATTCGTTCCCTCTCCAGCTTTTCTTTTTCAGCTCTTTCTTTGGCCATTCGTTCCCTCTCCAGCTTTTCTTTTTCAGCTCTTTCTTTGGCCATTCGTTCCCTCTCCAGCTTTTCTTTTTCAGCTCTTTCTTTGGCCATTCGTTCCCTCTCCAGCTTTTCTTTTTCAGCTCTTTCTTTGGCCATTCGTTCCCTCTCCAGCTTTTCTTTTTCAGCTCTTTCTTTGGCCATTCGTTCCCTCTCCAGCTTTTCTTTTTCAGCTCTTTCTTTGGCCATTCGTTCCCTCTCCAGCTTTTCTTTTTCAGCTCTTTCTTTGGCCATTCGTTCCATCTCCAGCCTCTCTTTTTCAGCTCTTTCTATGGCCATTCGTTCCCTCTCCAGCTTTTCTTTTTCAGCTCTTTCTTTGGCCATTCGTTCCATCTCCAGCCTCTCTTTTTCAGCTCTTTCTATGGCCATTCGTTCCCTCTCCAGCTTTTCTTTTTCAGCCCTTTCTCGCTCCATCCTCTCATTCTCCCTTGCAATTCTCTCCCTTTCTTTGGCGATGCGTTCCGTCTCCAGCTTTTCTTTTTCAGCTCTTTCTTTGGCCATTCGTTCCGTCTCTAATCTTTCTTTTTCAGCTCTTTCTTTGGCCATTCGTTCCCTCTCCAGCGTTTCCTTTTCAGCCCTTTCTTTAACGATGCGTTCCATCTCCAGCTTTTCTTTTTCAGCTCTTTCTTTGGCCATCCTCTCCCTTTCTAACTGTTCCTTCTCCCTCTCCATCCTCTCCTTTTCGGCCCTCTCTTGTTCTTTGGCCAATCTCTCCATCTCTTGCTTCTCTTTTTCGGCCCTTTCTCGAGCCAACCGCTCTTTCTCAGCTTTCTCCTTCGCTTCCTTCTCCATCCTTTCCTTCTCAGCTTTCTCCTTCGCTTCCTTCTCCATCGTTTCCTTCTCAGCTTTCTCCTTCGCTTCCTTCTCCATCCTTTCCTTCTCATTCTTCTCCTTCGCTTCCTTCTCCATCCTTTCCTTCTCAGCCTTCTCCTTCTCCATCCTTTCCTTCTCAGCCTTCTCCGCCTGCTTCCTCCTCTCCTCCCTCATCTGCTCCTGTGCAGCCTCCAGCGTCTTCATCTTCAGCGCCCAGGACTTCTCCTTCTCCTCCTCCTCTTCGGCGAGGAAGGCCCTGATCTCAGCCAGGGCGATGCGAGCGATCCTCTTGGCCTCCATCTTCTCGTGGATCATCCTAAGCTCCTCCCTCAGAGCGGAGCGAAGCCGGGCTCCTCTGACGGGACGGTCTGAGGTTTTGGATTCAAGGTGGAACTTTAAAGTGCAGTGTGGATGTGATTCACAGTTATGACTTGAAACACGCCATCGACTTGTTAACGTGATCACACAAAACAACACGGGAGGTGTTCAATTCAATTCATTTAGTTGAATTGAATTGTTAGAAAAGTACGTGACATGCTGGTACACCGAAGAGCAAAGTCCTTGTTAATAAAAAGAAAATTAATTGAGTTTAATTGTGTCAAATGCACTTCTGTTAAAATGTGTTTATTTAGTTATTAAATTAATAAGTGCCATATTATAAACAACATGGCCTTTATATTGTTTCACAGAATACATCATACTGCTCACTCCTTTACGTTCATAGTGTTTAATTCTTTATTTGTGTCAGCAAGGCCACAATAAAAAGGATTTAATCCAATAAAAGGTCACACACAGAGGATCTACTTTCATCAATCAGCTGTTAAACCAAAGCCGTGCCTTAAAAACATCAAGTCACAGCCAAAGAAAAGTCTTTATTTCAGACGTGCAGGCGGCTCGTTTTCGTACCTCTGGTTGTGTTCTCTCTAGCAGAACTCTCTTCTGCTTCAGCTAGAGGTCAAATATAAGATTATTTATTCACACGGTGAACTCATTTGCAGACAATAAATAAGTCAAATTCAGACGGATATGACGAGAGATTAATATCGCAAACTAACTCACACACAAATCTACCTTTTGGGAGTTTAATCTCTTGATCTGAGTCCGCTAACGTCTCGTCTTCTAGGACGAAAAACACATAAAACTGTTTGATACTGAAGCCAAAGAAACCGTCACATCATCACAACCAGGCAAAGAAGCTACAACTACGGGCTGCAAGATTCTGGAAATATTCAAGGGAATTAACAGGAATGTAATGGAAGGTTATTTGATGTATCATAAGCAGAAACAATTGGAAACCCTTCTAAAAAAAAATCTTTAATCTAAAATTAAATGAATTGATTCATTTAACATTGTTTTGAACAACAACAACAAAAAATAACATATGACCCCCCCCTTGAAAATAAAAGCCTCCAGCTCCTCTCCATTGATTTCCTCCTTTTGTGTATTTACCCCCAAATAGGTTCACTTTTAAAAAGACACCATTTATATTTTGAAAAATGAATTGAAATCTAAAAAAAATAAGGTTTCCAAAACTGCATTAATTTAGATTAATTAAGATCCCCCCCCCCCTTCAAAAAATAAGTTTACTATTAAAAAGCTACAATTTTTATATTGTAATTGTGAATTTATTTTTCTCCAAATTTCCCAAAATTCCCAAACATCCCGTGGCAAATTTCTGGAAATGTATCAAGTTTTAGCAAACGTCACCACAAACACACACCAAAGCAAAAAAAGGTGATCGACTCTAAAAACAGAAGTGATGTCAGCCGGTAGATTAGTGTGTAATACCTCATATCACAATGGTGAGGTAGATATTGTAATATAGTAAAGTACATTCAATTGAGAAATTATTAATAAATAAAATAAGTTAATGTGTTTTAATAATCCAGTGTTCGAAATCGCAATCAGTAAAATACTGCTTATTTAATTAACAATTAAGTATGATATTACCAGCAGACAGGTAAATTAAAATAAATATTAAATTTTCTACAGTACATTTAGGGCGGGGCTACACGGTGATTGACAGGTCTCTACCAGAGACGTATACGGCGTCTCTACGTCACTCCTCAGTCCAGATATGGTCACTTCCTGTTCACTGGTTGCAAAAAAAACAAGATGGCGACGGCCAAAACGCCGAACTCGAGGCTTCAAAACGTCCACAAACCAAAGAGTGAATTCACCATGATTACGTCCACTTCTTATATTCAGTCTGTGGTTGCAGCTTCGTCTCATACCGAGACGTTATTGCTACATTTGGGCATTTTCTGCCTTCATAAAACCCAGTTTGGAACGCACTACATACTTATGTCGTATTTTAATAGTGTGTTAGTTTGCGATTTTGAACACAGACAATACCTCACAAATGTGAGGCAAAAATACTGTAAATCCAATATTACCATAAAACGACAACCAGAGACATTAAAAGGATGAAATGCATCGGTAGACGACATCGGTAGAGAGACCTGAAGGAAACATTTACTTCACTTCCTCCACTTCAAACACAGAAGAGGAAGTCATTAAACCAAAAGGAGGAAGTGTGTGATGTGTCTGCAGGCGCCAGGTTTTGTTGAGCAACTGAACTGGTCAACGTTTGACAGACCGCTAAGCTACAAAACAAAAGTCCTGCTTCTCTATGAAAACAGAACCATCATGACTGGAAGTAGAGAGAACTAGAACATGTCTTTAGTGAGAATAACACAGTTACGATGACATCATTAAAAAGAAGAACAAGTTTAATTTATTTGATTATATATTTTATAGAAATTGGAGAACAATAGAATCTAAATATTCAACATGTTGCAGGTGTTACCAATGTGGGAAACAAAATGGAGTCTCTACATGTTATAAATATTAAACTATTAATCTGATCTGTGGTCACATGACTGTTGGTCTCAGATGAATCAATCATGACGTCATAGTTTCACAATTTAATGTTTTTACACACTCTGGTTAAAGTGAAGGCTTTATTAGGAGACATTTATAATGAGAACATGAAGAGTGAAATGTTTTAAGCTTAGGTTTGGTTGATGCTTTCTGACGGAAGTGTTGGTCACACATGATGTGTTCAAGGACCGTCGGAAAGATGTAAGATCTGGCAATAAAGACATTTTTTACGGCTTCTGGTTGTGATAAACGGTGCGGTTTTGGCAATTGTTTAAAAACAAACATGCTTTTCCATCCTGCCAGCGTGTTTTGGGGTTCAGAGGGTTTTAAACTACTTCAAGGTTGAACAACAACACGACAAATATAAATAAAGTGGAACAACTCAGTGGACAAAAGCAAGCAGGTTGTGTTATTTTTGGTTCACACCTCATTGAAACCCGTTCAGATTTAGTACAGCTGAGAATCAAAGGTTTCTACCTTTACTTTGACCTTTCTTCTTCTTCACCTCTTTCTTGTCCTCTACAAGGTTTACAAACAGACGGATCTGTTAGCCGTTAGCTTAGCATCAGAGCAGGAAAATGCACACACACACACACTTTTATGACGGTACCTTTCCTCAGATTGTCTCTCCTGAGAGCTTTTAACTTCTTCTCATCTGAGCAGAACAGAAGAGGAAACACGGCTAAACACAAGGAACGCGAGAGATGTTGCTTTTATATCGTCACAACCAGCTGATGTTATTAACTGTAGAAGCACATAAACACTGAGACGCAAACGTGGTCAATGTATCACATTTATAAGATCTACAAATCTGTGATTATCAGTGGTTTACAGGCAGAAAGGCGTCGTTAATAAGAAGTGAGTCGTATTAATATCAACAGAACACAGCGGAATACACAAAACAGTCTGATTGATTGAGTACAAGACGGATAAATCAAATGTACAGAGATCGTCTGTTCTTCATCTTATGATGTTATTTAGAGCCTTTCTGCTCCCTGACCCCTTTTTAAATAATGGAATATGGATTATTTTCTTACAGATTATAGTTTATATTTTGTGCAAATAATGAAATTAAGCTCGTAGAGAAGCTTACAAATGGAAAAAATATTGACAAATATTGTTTCTGATCCTGTTTGAAGTGATGTTTGTCAATTTAAGAAATCATTTTGCACGTCAAGAAAGTCTCAGTTTGTCGTAGATTATTTTAGTTTTGTGTGAAACATCTCTCATCAACACCAACACGGCCGTTAGCTTGTCTTGCTAGCAAGCTAGCTAGCTAGCTAACTTAGCATTGCTCCAAATGTAACGTTATCTTTTACCTGATGCGTTTTTTATCATGGACTCATTTATCAGAGAGACGTCAGTTTACGACACTTATGAGTGATTATTCTTTCTAATTACGTATTTTCAGTCCGATACTTCAACACTTTTTACGACAAAATGCGACTTTCACGAGCAAAGTTATCTTTTAAATGTACAAACATCAAGTGTGTGATTCACGGCACAATTCAAACGGGATCAAAGTTATTTGTTTCTCGTTGTTGATCATCTTTCTAAGATAAGGTCCCATGATTCCACCAGAAGGGGGCGGGACTTAACCTCTCTATCGGGAGATAAATTAAAAAATTTAAATGTCAGATTTAAGAGAATCTCTGTTTTTAAAACAGTCTCTGCATCTCTAAGTGACGATAATATAAATATGACAAAGAAATGAATTCAAACATGAAAGAGTGAAGATGACTAAAGTCTCTGAAAGTTGATTTTTACAGAAATAAATTAATGTAAAATCTACACTATGGTGACGGTGCTGAGCATTAAATTAACTGTTTTTATTATCTTAATCTTGGGCAACATATAATCCAGCACAGGCTGGTATTAAATGATCTGCTTTACATCAAATAAACTGCATTCTTTAATCAGAACTACTGTTTTCAGAGCGTTTAGTTTCCTCCTTCATCTAAAGGATGCTCAGCCCGGTCTGCTCAGTCTGGCCCTGCAGTGGGAACCAGACCGTCCTCCGTCCTCCTGCAGCCGGACCGGACCACCTCACAGTCTGGTCCTCATCGGTCGTAGTGGGACCACGGAGCCGAGCTACCGGCTCTGCTTCCAGTCCTCCTACTGGTTCTGGAGGTCCAGCGGGACCCCTTTGACCTCCTCGTCATCAGAGGAGGTCTTCTCCTCCTTCCCTTCCTCCCCCTCCTCCCCCTCTACGGGTGAGGACACTACGTCATAAAGGAAGGTGAAGAAGCCATAGATCCAATCAGAGCCCTCCTCTGCTAAAATATTAAGAACCTCCTCAAGCGACTCGGCGTTCGCACTACCGCCGCCATCTTTGGTCAAGCCTGACGAGAGAGAGAGAAGGGGAGAGAGAAGGGAGGGAGGAGGGAACGCAGAAAGGATGGGAGCAGAGGTGGAGATGGAAAGGGGGGAGGGAGAAGAAGCAAGGGTGAAGCACAAAGTGGGGGAGGACGTGAGGAGGTATAGCAAGAGGAAGAGGAAGGAGGGAGGAGAGTGTGAGAGAAGGGAGGAGAGAGAGGAGGAAGGAAGGAAGAGAGTGTGAGAGGAGAAGGAAGGAGGGAGGAGAGTGAGAGAGAAGGGAGGAGGCAGGAGAGTAAGAGAGAGAGAAGGAAGGAAGGAGGGAGGGAGGAGAGAGTGAGAGAGAGGAGGAAGGAAGGAAGGGGAGAGGAGAGTGTTAGAGAGAAGGAAGGAAGGAAGGAAGGAAGGAAGGAAGGAAGGAAGGAAGGAAGAGGTACAAAGGAATGGAGCGACCGAAACAAAACCAGGACAACAAAATAAAAGATGGCGAAGCGGGAAAGAGAAAGAAAGTGAGTTAAAGAAGAACATGAACCAAAGACAACAACAACTTCCTGTCTCCGTCTCGTCAGGCTTTCTCTAGACTACAGAGGCGGCCATCTTGGCTCCAGTTCTGGGTTCACTACAGCTGCTTGAACCCAAAATAAACTGATTTAATTACAATAAACAGATTAAAATGATGCTGAAATAACTTCATAATGATGCAGATTTGTAAAAAATCTGAATTCATGTTTTGTTAGTTCTCTCCTCAAGATGACAAGTTTTAAAATGCTTGTTTTCTGAATAGAGTTTGCATCGATCAATGCTATGCTAAGCTAACATTGTAGCAGCTCCATCAACACTCAAAATAACATCATGTAGTCGTAAAGATGTCAGCGTGGTTATCGTTTGTACCATCTGGGGTATATATATATATATATATATATATAGTTTCTGTGTACTAATATGAGGTATCGTAGATATTGTATAATGTATTTTTTCTGCTTTTAACACCATCAGATGATTCCAACGCTTCTGTGAACGTCTCTTCAAACGCTCTTCTTTCAGGAAACAAAACAAACAGGCGATCACTGCTTTAGTAGGTTTCACACCACAGAAGAAGAAGTCGGGTTACAGTTTTAAAACCGAGGCACACGGAGAAAAACAGGCAGAAGAAGAAAGAGGAATAAAAAAAGCGGACTTGCCGAGCAGAACTTTAGCATCTTCAACGTCAAAGTCTCCGTCTCCATCGGTGTCGTAGGCCGTCAGTTTACCTGAGGGAGGAAGAGGAGGAAGACGAGGAAGTTAATTATTGAACTAATTTGCATAAATGACACACCTTACTTTAGGGTTTTGTTTTGATGCATTTGTTTTCTCTAATAAGTTACAATTTCTTGTATTTTAACTTCAGTTCAAAAATCAATAATATAGAGCACAAGTGTTTTATTATGTATATTAATATGACGTTCTTAGGCACCCATAAATATACTTTAAATATAACGTAAGTGTTCATGGGACAATTCAACCTGTTCTGCAGAGGCCAAAGCTTTCTACTGTATTGTAACTGTTGCAGCCTTTAGGCAGCGACACAAAGCTATTAATAAGAACAGAGGACGCAGCGTATTAATAGCAGCGCACAACAGTGTGTCAAAGAGCATGAAGTGTGAGGAAGAGGAAG
Source organism: Pholis gunnellus (assembly GCF_910591455.1). Taxonomy (NCBI): domain Eukaryota; kingdom Metazoa; phylum Chordata; class Actinopteri; order Perciformes; family Pholidae; genus Pholis; species Pholis gunnellus. The sequence continues at coordinate 19,914,033 of NC_136547.1, forward strand.
GATGTGGTGGAGGACGATGATGATGATGTCTACACAAATACCTCATTTCAGAATCTGAGTCCACATGCAGACGATAAACCTAAAGCAGGCGTCATTTAAAGGGCCAGTACACTATTTTTAGGGGTTTTATATCATTCTGTAGCTTCCCAGTGTCGTTCCTCTTGTATTCAAATACCAACTTTCATATTTTGGTTGAATTACGTGTTTTTTTGTGTTCAAAATGCTGTTTTCCCCACATGACCCGATGAAGGTTTCTACACGATGACGTCGCTACGTATCATATTAATAATAATAACTTTATTTATATAGCACCTTTCAAAACAGAGTTTACAAAGTGCTTTGACAGACAAAAGCAGCAAAAGCAAGACAATAATAACAACAGAGAGATCAGTGAGACCGTCGATACGACGGAAATAAACTAAGGAATAAATAAAATAATTTAGTAAAACCTCCTGGCCCTCTCTAATGCGGTTGCACGCGGTTCTTCTTCACAGTCAGTGTATTAACGACTGTAGGAGCCAATCAGCCGTCAATAAGTAGGAACCAAGACCAGGAACCGGAGCTGTGATCTTCCACCAGACTCCTTTCACTAAAACGGTGATTCTCCCTCTCAGAACACAGGAGGCACTGGTTCTACTGCTGCCTCCATCTGCTACTGTGTTTGTGTAAGAAACCACCGTTTAGTTTCTCTCTTGGTCTTTAGTCACACGCGTCTCTTTCTCTTTGATGCAGTTCACTCTGAGAAGCTCTAGTTTGTGATATAAAGTAGAAAAAGAGCTGCAGATTGTTTCTGTTTGCAGCAAACACAAAGAAAAGAAAACTCTAAATATAACATTAGTGTGAAACAGATGCTAGTATATGTATATATATATATATATATATATATATATATACACACACAGACCTTAAAAGTAAACCTTAAAGTTCCTACAAGGGCCTTTTATTGAGTGTGTATTCTGGCGCCCCCTGTGGACAGACATGGTAGTGTTTCTGAGCACCAGACTCCCTTTAGAAAACCTCTCGTCTTACTGCAGCGGGGTTTATCTTGAACTCTTTTCACCTCATTACATTCTGTTTGAAGCGTCACATTCTTGGGAGCAGTTTGGTGTGAAAAATGTCAGTTTAGAATCTTGAGACCGTACCTTGTAAAACTTCAGAAAAGTTCATACGAAACTCCTTAGCTCTGGCTGCATGCAGAGAAAAGAAACAAGAGAAGAAGAAGAAGACAGTAAAGATCACTGCAGGGTGAACCTACACCTCTGAGAGCAGAAGAAGAAGAAGAAGAGTTAGTGCAAAGAAGTACAGAGTCACAGAGGAGACACACGACTCTATGAAGCCTTCAAATATATACACACACACACACACACACACACACACACACACACACACACACACACACACACACACACACACATCAAAGATTAGATTCAGTCTGCAGCTGCTTCACAGTAAAAGTCATCAAGAGAAGACACACTGTTTGGAGGCTTTTACTTTGAAGGATCATTCACAAACAGCCAAAAAAGTTATTTTTTACACAGTTTTATATTGTCTAATACAAAACCAGCACAATGATTATTATTATCATTATTACTATGCTTCAAAAAAAAAAAATCACACATTTCTATGAAACAATTTCTTGTAAGAGTAAGGAAATAAAATCCTAAATGAGGCTCTTTGATCACCTTTGTTTTTATACGTTGTGTTGTATTTTTTCCAGCTCATGAAGCCCAGAAACACTTTATACACAGAGAGCAGAGAGATAACTGACAATCTGAGAGAAACATGTCAGCTGACACGTACAGCTGTGTGTGTGTGTGTGTGTGTGTGTGTGTGTGTGTGTGTGTGTGTGTGTGTGTGTGTGTGTGTGTGTGTGTGTGTGTGTGTGTCTGAGAGGAAGAGCTTGTGAAACTCCTGCATGACTGTCATAACCACATAAAGACAGACAGTTCCTGTATGAAAACCAACATTTAGAAAACTTAAAGTGCAACGTCTGAGAGTGTGTCTGTGTGTGTGTGCGTGTTATGAAACAGAAACTAGGTCAGCAAATGTCACAACACAACATAATTTGGTTTTGCTGTCAAACGTCCTGAAAACATGAAACTCACTCGTGCTCGTTTATCAGATTTCACGTCATTATTTCTCTCTGGTAGAGACCTGTCAATCACTGTGTAGCCCCGCCCCTAAAGCATCTCCTGCTTTATGGTCTGTGTGACTCTAAATGGACCATCATTTACTAAATGAACATCATGCTGTATTGAAGAAGACTTGAAACTAGAGATTGAGACCATAAACTCATGTTTACAATGTTTACTGAGGTAATAAATCAAGAGAGAAGTAGAGTCATTTTCTCATAGACTTCTATACAACCAGAGGAGTCGCCCCCTGGTGGACACTAGAGAGAATGCAGCCTTAACACATGAAGCTTTGACTTCTGTAGCTCATCATTATCAAATCTACTAGATCTTCATCTTGTTATCGTGACAAGTTTTCTAATAAGTATGAAGATATTTTTGTGTAATAATGACTAAACATATCTTATAGTCGTCTTTTATCTTTATGTGAATTTAAGGCTGTTATTTGGTATTAGAGTTCGAGGCATATCTCCAGTTTCATTTACATACAACTGATCACGAAGTGCATTGGTTGATATTCACACTCTTTTACATTTAGTCAGATTAAACTGTGGAGCATCGACAGCTTCAATCATATAAAGTTAGGTTAAATCACCAACATTTAATTAGGTGAACATACATCCTCCCTGTCTGGACGTCTTCCTTCATTAACGTCGTCATTGTAAACTCGTCTTACTCACCGATGACGCTGTCGTAGTCCACGATGTCGAAGTAGACCACGGCCACGGAGCTCCAGACTCCCAGCAGAGCCAGGACCACGAACCAGGTAAACATGGAGTACTTGGCTCCTCCTCCTTCTCCATCTCTGGCTCCTCCTCCTCCTCCTCCTCCTCCTCTCTCCGGCCTCTTTCCATTCTTGCTTTCCACCGGCGTCTTCCCCTCTGAGGACATAAGGATGTTTTGGTATTTTAAAGTGTGTACGTTTCTACGTTTACACCTCAGACCCGGTTAGTGTTCGGCAACGTCCACATTAAGCTCAAAGCTTTAATGATTTAAAAAAAAAAAGAAAACTTTATTGACACAAATCTACGTCCAAAGATAACATAGCAGGAAGCCAGAGAGGGCAGGCCGACCCAGGAATAGAGCGAGGGAGTCAACACGATCCACAAAAAGAGAGGCAACGACAACAGCTGACGACTAAAGAAGACCTCGATAGAAGATAGAAACCACAGACAGTGTTTTATCGGACTCCTCTCTGGAAAATATCTGGTTCTTTGATAAAGAAAAGCTAAAAAAGATACATACATAAGTCAATATATCTAATTAGAGCTTCAAATACTGTTACTTTTGTTCTTTAGAGATGTGCTCATTAAGTTTCTTGGAAATAAACTTAATTCTGCATAAAAAATAAAATAAAAAAAACAACTAAAAATAATCCTAGTCCACTAACATTCATACGATGTTAGCGGACAAAAATCGTACGAGTGCTAGTGGACAAAAATCGTACGAATGCTAGTGGACAAAAATCGTACGAATGCTAGTGGACAAAAATCGTACGAATGCTAGTGGACAAAAGTCGTACGAATGCTAGTGGACAAAAATCGTACGAATGCTAGTGGACAAAAATCGTACGAATGTTAGTGGACAAAAATAGTACGAATGCTAGTGGACAAAAATCGTACGAATGTTAGTGGACAAAAATTGTATGAATGTTAGTGGACAAAAATCGTACGAATGTTAGTGGACAATAATCGTACGAATGTTAGTGGACAAAAATCGTACGAATGTTAGTGGACAAAAACTAACTTCGTACGATTTTTGTCCACTAACATTCGTACGATTTTTGTAGACTAAACGATTTGTTGATTTAAATTGACTTTCTCTGCAAAGAATACTTGAAAAAGCACCTTTTTAAATCTTTTGTAAACTTTATTTTAGCGTGAAAAAAAAAGCATAAAAACAACTAATCGAACAAAGCTATCTCAGTGGACTGAGACCAAAACCACCGATTAGTTGACTAAGAAGAGGAAGACCTCGTTACGTTGGCAGCTAACAGCGGTCGGGAGCTAAAAAAAAGCCGGAATGATTTGAGCTTAAATTAATTCAGTTTTCTAATTCTTGATTAATTTTGGATTAATTCACCAAAGATAACCCTGTGGTTCGTATTACAGCTCTGACTGGTTTCTTCTTCCAAACCTAATCAGGATTTTCCCTGAATCCAATTTAACTCAAGACTTTCTGTGGCTGCTTCACTACGTTATCAAGTAAAAGCCCGACGCATGTCTCTGCGCTGGAAGGCTTTTATTTTGAAAATAAGCAAGAGATTGTATTGAGTTTGTATTAAATTCATGATACACAACAATTCAAACATTCAAAATGTTGAGCTATGAAACAAACTAAATACCAACAGATATCCACGAATGTGTCATTGAGCTCTGATCCACAATCCAAACCATGCCAAGCCAAGCCAAGCTAAACTAAGCTAAACCAAGCCAAACCAAACCAAGCTAAACTAAGCTAAACCAAGCTAAACTAAGCTAAACCAAGCCAAGCTAAACTAAGCTAAACCAAACCAAGCCAAGCTAAACTAAGCTAAACCAAACCAAACCATGCCAAACCATTCCTACCTGTCTCCTGGACGACGGGCTGCACTTCCTCCTTGGTCTGTGAGGCCTCCTCCTCCTCCTCCTCCTCTTTAACGCCTCCTAACCAAACCCAACGAGGCCAGATAAGAACCAAACCAAACCAGGTCAAACCTTGTTCCTGCACCGGGCCTACCTGTCTCCTCGACCACAGGCTCCACCTCCTCCTGTATCAGCGGCTCAGCCTCCTCCCCATACACCTCCTCTTCAGTGTACACCTCCTCCTCTTCCTCCTCCTCCTCCTCCTCCTCTTCAGCATGGATCTCCTCTACAGGAGCTGGGGAGGCTGCGGGGGGGTAGGAGGCGCCATATTGTTGGCGGTAGCGCTGCATGGACCGACTCGGGTCTCAGCTGGACCCACAAAAACGGGACCAGGACCAGACGGGAACCAATGCAGACCAGTGCAGACCAACGCACACTAGACCACCATAAAGAAAGTGACCAACGATGATGAAGAACCGGATAAAAACAGACCGAGAAACTATTCAAAAGCTCTTTAAGAAAACGGGACAAAAACAAAAAAGTTAAATCACAAGATCCAAAAAGAAGAAATATTCCAAAAGATATTAAAAATAAAAGCAGTGAAGAAGACGACGACCCAAAGTGACTGAGAGCTCAGCAGGAGAGAGACTGAGCTCCTCCTCTTCCTCACTACAGTCTACTGGCCTCCAGAACCTGATCCTCACTATTATTAGAGCTGACAAACCCAGAGACAGTGTGTGTGTGAGTGAGAATGTACATACGTGTGTGTGTGTGAGTTGCCAGAATAGCACATCAAATAACCTTGACACTTGTTTGTTCTCACACACACACACACACACACACACACACACACACACACACACACACACACACACACACACACACACACACACACACACACACACACACACACACACACACACACACACACACACACGTTGATATTTAACACTGTTTAAATATTACTAGGTCACAGTAATTGTACACCAGCACCAACACAATACCTCACATTTAATATAAAATACTTAAAGTACACGATACTTTACTTTAGACCTGAACTCTGAAACTGAACAATTAATAGAGAATTAATGAGATTCATCAATAATCACAACAAGGCTGAATGAAAACATGAACCAGAACCCTGGACCAGGACCCTGGACTAGAACCCTGAACCAGAACCCTGGAGGATCAGGACTAGAACTCGTACCGCATGTTTGTGCTTTGGTGAAAGGTTGTAAAGTCAAAGAGAAGTGAGGCAACAAGGAGAGGAGACAAGGAGAGGAGAGGAAACAAGGAGAGGAGACAAGGAGAAGAGACGAGGAGAGGGGAGAAAACAGAGAGAGAAGAGGGAACAAGGACATGAGATAGGAGGAAAGGAGGAGATGAGCCAAGTAGAGGAGACAACGAGAGGAGATGAGGAGAGGAGACAAGGAGAGAAAACAAGGAAAGGAAACAAACAGATGAGTATTAGTTTTGCATGGCTATAAACATGACACCAGAACATCAACCAGTAAGTGAGCTAACAGCTCTCTGCTGAATAAATACAAGTGAATAGCTTGTTAGCTTTATTGTTAGCAGACCATCATCTCTGGTAGCTAGGTTAGCTTAGCATCAGTAACAGGGCCACTGCCATGCTGCTGCTGGACAACAAGCTAGCAGTCACACAGAGCATGCTTTTACTTTACAAAGATTAAGTCATAAATGTTCTTTTATTATTGACTGCGAGCTAAAAGTGGCTAAACTAGCTCGGGTTTCCTGCAGCGCGAGGACGTCAAACAACCAGACTCTATGCAAATGACTGTCACTTGAATATACTTTTGTTTATTAGGACGCAAACAACCTCAGAAAAACGCGATTTAACACATGCGCATGAACGGTTTAAACCCACTACTCAATTCGGCATCGGTTTATTACACAACCGGTCTTTAATTTATTTAAATAGGGTGTTTCACTGCTGCTTGTGGCCGCTTCTAGACGCGCACTTTCGCCTGAAGAAGGCTGGAAACCACAGCCGGGTCCAGCTGAGGGAGATGCTCACAGTCTGGGTCCGTGAGCCGAATCAAAGGACACATCTCAATGCTCCCTGGAACGCGTTGAGTTCCGTTCTGCCGCGTAGAAAACTACTTAAAACTGCAGGAAACTCACCTTTCTTGTGGTGACTTTTGGGAGTCTTCTTCTGGGCCATCGCTCCGTGAATCACGTCCTCGCTTGGATACCAGCAAAAAAAAAAAAGCCAAAGTCCATAGTTACCGTGACTGACTTGTATGTTCGACCAATCAGAGCCAGAGGGGCGGGACAAAAAGGGGCGGGCTCTTGGTTTTTTTTAACCAATCAGGCTGCGGTACAGCTGTACAGTCTAAAAAAACGTGGCAGCAAGAGGAGAGAGGAGTTTTAAACATCTGTTTTATGATGATTATAATGTTAATTAACTTTATTGGTAGAGTTAGTCCATTAAAGCAAAGGTTTCTAAATATAATATTAATAATATAGGAAGAAAAATACATTAAATCGAAGTGGTCAAAAACACATTGTGACTAAAACTCATCCAAGGTCTATTTTTATCATTCTTCATTATGCCTCATCTCATCATCACCGTCCTATATTTATGATTAATCATCATAATCATCAGGTTTCATTAGATAAATGGACTGATATACAAAGTGAGCAGCTCCCCCTGCAGTATATAAACACTACGTGCTGTATTAGTATGTTGTATTTAAGTTTAAATGTATTGTTTTCCACTTGTAGATGTATAAGTAACCACATGCATGTCTGTATTTGTAACAGTGTTTACATGCATTTTAATATAGAGTACATTTAGAAACTAAATCTATTTTCCATATATTGAAAGAAGGAGGAAGGAGACATATGGAGAGTTAATATGAGACCTGCAGGCAGATTTATGCACAAATACATAGAGATACATCTTTAAAAAGTCTTAAAATAAAGCTGATCACAGTACGTATGTGACGGGTCTGAATAAACAGTTCATAGCGTCATGATGGAGTTTATTATTGTGGTGAAGGGAAATATTTCAGGGCTTCCCTTTGAACACCAGACACTTTTATTCTGAGATCTTATCTTTCCTCTTGTGTTTCCTGTTTAAAATCATGATTTTATTTAAAAAGCAGGCCTTCATTTAACTGCAGTGCAATTTGCAAGAATGTATTAGTTGATAAAAAATACATATTTGACACAAGAGATGTAAACTTTAATTAAAGAGAAAGTTTTCCTGGTTGCATGAGGTGCAGAGCCCGTTTCCACCTCTAGAGGGCGCTGTAGTACAACAGCTCCTCCTCAGTCATGTTGTTCACCTGTTTACAGCTCCTTCACTGTAATGTTGCACAGTATAAGTGCAACTGTGGTTTAAAGTACCTCTCTGTAAAATAAAATAAAATAAAATACAATAATATTTTATTTTATGAAATGAAATGAAATGAAATGCAATTCACACAAAAATTCTTCAAATTTAAACACAAGTTTTTTGTATTTAATATAAAAATATTTTACAATAAAAAATAATTATATTCCATAAAAGAGATATTAGTCTGAGTACAGTCGAGTCAAGTCAAATATTAAAAGTACCACAAAACTAATGTAGGACAGCAGTTAGTATGTTTAGTATGAAAATCAACTGAAAGGGAGTTTTCAGTTTGCAAGAATACAGAAGTAATCCATTACAGTAATAGATTACTTTTGTTTTATCTCTTTGTTTGGTCTGGTTCTTGGTTTTTGGATTGTCTTCTGCAGTACCCGCGTCCTCCTGCAGGAGGCAGTAAAACTCCACATGAAGACCTGCAGTTTCTCCTTCTGGTGAGGAACCTCTGTTTGTTTCCTCTCGTCTCCTTTCCTTTATTATTTGTGATGCTCTCTTTTTAACACTGCTTCACTGCAGAAGTGTCGTCTTGAATAGTACATAAAATATGACAAAGCACCTTTGGGTGCCATTAAAATGGAGAAAATGGCCGTCATGTTTATTTGTTTTGCCCCCTTCCAATTGCCCTCCACTGTAGTCTTCTTCTTCTTCTTCTCTTCTTCTTCTTCTTCTTCTTCTTCTCTTTTGACTTTTTTTCTTCCTTATCGATGCTTTTATTTTTTAATTTGGATGTTTTGCTGATCATCAAGAAATAATGATGATTGCGATGATGACGATTAATTCAAAAAGACAATCACCATGTTGGTTAGTTTGCGTCAGAAAGTGTGTGTGAATGTTATCTCTGTGTGTGTGTGTGTGTGTGTGTGTGTGTGTGTGTGTGTGTGTGTGTGTTATCAGTGACCGTCAGCTGGCTCTCTGCTTTGTTTTTAGGTCACTTTTACACCGACTCCCCTTAAATCAGTGTGAAAGCAGCTCCGCTCTCTAAAATAGAAACAATTAGTGTGAGCTTGACATTCAACTCTTTCTCTCTTTCGTTCCTCCTTCCTCTCTGTCTCTCTGTCTCTCTTTCTTTCTCTCTTTCTTTCTCTCTTTCTTTTCTGTCCTTTAAGTTTTTTTAAAGTAGGCCGTCTGTCCGTCTGTGTACACATCAGCTTTAACTTAAGTTAAAGTGTCTTTTTGATGAATAATAATAATAAAAGGGAGAAATAATGTGTAGAAAAACAATCATTTAAACTATATGGATCACACAAATATTTTGAAATAATATAACTCAAACGTCTTCTTTCACATTAAAAGTTCATTTAGTCTCTTTAGTGCAGTCAGCTTTGGGTTAACTTATCAACGCTTCCTCTGGAGGTGCTAACGTTTCCTGTTTGTTATTGTATTTGTTGTGTCTAAATAAAGTGCTATCGGTTATTGTTGACCTGTTTATTATTACTAAAATTATAACAATGAGACCTGAAATGGGATCAACAAAGTCAGTGATTTTAGAACATTATTCCTCCTTTTGTGGTCATTCTGCATTTCTTTGTGGTTATTTTTGAAGTTTTGTGGTCATTTTGAGTTTTTGTGTATCTTTGTGGTTGTTTTGTGTCTCTTTCTAGTCATCTTGTGTCACTTTGTGGTCGTCTCTTTAGAATCATTTTGCGTCTTTAATAACGAGTAATTTAGTATCTTTCTTGGGTCATCATGTGTCTGTTTGTGGTTGTTTTGTGTTTGTGGTTGTTTTGTATCTCTTTGTGGTTGTTTTGTATCTCTATGTGGTTGTTTTGTATCTCTATGTGGTTGTTTTGTATCTTTGTGGTTGTTTTGTATCTCTATGTGGTTGTTTTGTATCTTTGTGGTTGTTTTGTATCTCTATGTGGTTGTTTTGTATCTTTGTGGTTGTTTTGTATCTCTATGTGGTTGTTTTGTATCTTTGTGGTTGTTTTGTATCTCTATGTGGTTGTTTTGTATCTTTGTGGTTGTTTTGTATCTCTATGTGGTTGTTTTGTATCTTTGTGGTTGTTTTGTATCTCTATGTAGTTGTTTTGTATCTCTATGTGGTTGTTTTGTATCTCTATGTGGTTGTTTTGTATCTTTGTTGTTGTTTTCTATCTATATGTGGTTGTTTTGTGTTTGTGGTTGTTTTGTATCTCTATGTGGTTGTTTTGTATCTTTGTTGTTGTTTTCTATCTCTATGTGGTTGTTTTGTATCTTTGTGGTTGTTCTGTATCTCTATGTAGTTGTTTTGTATCTCTATGTGGTTGTTTTGTATCTCTATGTGGTTGTTTTGTATCTTTGTTGTTGTTTTGTATCTCTATGTGGTTGTTTTGTATCTCTATGTAGTTGTTTTGTATCTTTGTGGTTGTTTTGTATCTCTATGTGGTTGTTTTGTATCTTTGTGGTTGTTTTGTATCTCTATGTGGTTGTTTTGTATCTTTGTGGTTGTTTTGTATCTCTATGTGGTTGTTTTGTATCTTTGTGGTTGTTTTGTATCTCTATGTGGTTGTTTTGTATCTTTGTGGTTGTTTTATATCTCTATGTGGTTGTTTTGCATCTCTATGAGATCATCATGCGTCTGTTTGTGGTTGTTTTGCGTCTCTTTGTGGTCGTCTTTTTATAATCATTTTGCGTCACAGCTGCGGAAACAATCAGGCCTCAAGTCACCAGTGAAATCAGAGTGCAGGTGTGTGTGTGTGTGTGATCTCTCTGGAGGGTGAGGAAGGGGAACACACTCGTCTTTCCTCGTCTACCGTCACGGGACCTCATCAACACCTTGCTGTCATGGCGACAGAGAACACACACACACACACAAATGTCTCCCACGGGACTCACAAACAGACTTCTAACAAAAGACGGAGAGGACAGAAGACATTTAGAGTTTAATTATTCATTTTTCATCCAAAACTGTCAGAACAAACACAAACCTGTCATAGTGAGTGTGTGTGTTTGTGTGTGTGTGTGTGTGTGTATATGTGTGTGTTTCATGACTAAGCAGACAAAGAAACTAATGACATCACAGACTTTATGCTGCATCAGCAACTGTCCTGCATATACTTATAGTGTGTGTGTGTGTGTGTGTGTCACTCTTTGATCCTAACCAGCACAGAGAGCGACAGTCAGAACGATCACACACCAGGATGAAGAAGAAGAGGACGAGGAAGACGAAGAAGAAGAAAGAGATGAAGAAGAAAAGCATCTTTAACGTTGTTTCTCCAACAGTTCAACAACTAAACATTCAGTTTATTGTTTCAGAATTCATATTTAAGAAACATTAAGAGACGTTTCTGCTGAAGATGACGGCAATGATTCATTGATGATCAGTCAGCGGTGTAATGTAACGAAGTACATGTACTCTGCTTAGTAATTAAGTACACATTCGAGGTACTTGTACTTGAGTTGTCTTAATTACAGATTCAGATACTTAAATATTATTATTATTATTACTGATGATGTAATATTATAGACTAAACTACCGGCAGCATATAAAGTCATTCAAATGAGCTGATGAACACATTAATGCAACAATACTTATAATCAATAATAAATATATATTATTTTGCTCATTGTTTCAGCTCTAATGTTTGTTTATGTTGTTTACATTGATCACTAACTTCAGATCAATGTCACATTTATGTAATCAGTAATGTGATTCACTGCACTCTCCCACTGAACACACACACACACACACTCTGCTGACCTCAGCTGACAACTGTCAGTTTGTTTTAAAGGTTGACCAGACCAAAGGGACACACACACACACACACACACACACACACACAAATCGTTCTATCTTTTCCTGTTTAGCCTTCAGGTCTTCTGAGCGTGCTCAGTACAGCCCCACTGGGAGAGAAAACACCCACAATCCAACAGGAAAGACCCTGTGCAAGGTCAGCTGTGTGTGTGTGTGTGTGTGTGTGTTTGTCCGGTCACACGATTATCGTATTTTAAACATTCTTAAACTGGTGCATTTTCCCAAACTCAAGCATTTTTCCTTCATATTTTATGAAATGGACCATCATGTACTAAATGAACATCATGCTGTGTTGAAGAAGACTTGAAACTAGAGATTGAGACCATAAACTCATGTTTACAATGTTTACTGAGGTAATAAATCAAGAGAGAAGTAGAGTCATTTTCTCATAGACTTCTATACAACCAGAGGAGTCGCCCCCTGGTGGACACTAGAGAGAATGCAGGTGTTTTGCGGTACGAGATTACGTACAAAGTCAACGATCAAATCAGTCAAATCAGTCAAATCAGTCAAAGATGTATACGGCGTCTCTACGTGTGAAAAAGGGAAGTACGACTCACACCAAAACCTTCAAAATAAAACCATCACAACAGGTTCAGTATTAAATTTTGTTCTCGTTTATTACAGGAGGCTTTTGTTTTATATACAGAGACATGTATTTGCAAAATACTAAAAAGTATTTCAACTGAAAGTACTAAAAAGTATATATTTATATATATATTCATATCATAATTATTGTTATTGTCTCTAAAACACCAAGGTGGGGTCACTGAGGCACGGCTTCGCCTCCTTTACACCGAGGTTTCACCGGTTTGTGCAGAGGAAACCTTGTAACTCGTTTTTTTTAAATAGACTTTAAATGGAAAACATTAAAGTATTAAGTGATGAAGAGAAGTCAAATTTGGACTTCAAATTTTCCTTCTTAAGTTAAAATCTTTGGAGTTACAATGTTTCAAACTCCAACTGGGACGTGGATCTACTCAGCTTCTCTTTTCCAGCAGAAAACACAATAAAACTCTTTTAGATCAAGAAAACCTCTTAAATCCAACTTCGTGATCCAACTTCGTTATTTCCAAAACGTGATTTTTGTCGTGAAATCAACGATGAGAGAAACGTTCGGCTGGAATAAAAGACGATTCGCGAGGAGGCGGAAAACATTCAACATATTTTTCCGCCTCCGGTCCTGAAAAAGGCAACTTTCTTGAGATATGAGGTTTCTAACAGGGAGGGGGGGGGGCTGATATGAAACCAGTTAGACAACCGATGTGAAACCAGTTGCGGTGTAAACGAGGCGGCGGTAGTTTAAGCAGTGAGAGGATGCCTGGAAAGAAAAAAAAAACACAAATCCATGACGACAAAAAAGAAGTAAAAACATCATTATTATCTCGTACTGTAAATAAGATACAGCATCACTCACTGCCTGTTTACATAACTGTTGTATTGCATTTATCACACAGATAATAGTAACAATAGTAATAATAACGAACAATGAAACTTGTCTTCTGTGCATTTGTTCCTCCGCGTTGGTTCCGTAGATGTTTGTCGTGTTATTTTGAAGGTGACAAACAGCTTTTGGTTTTTGAAACGGGGTAAAAGAAGGCAGGAAGGAGCAGAGACTCAGTCTGAGTTTTGGTTTCAACAACCCCCCCCCCCCCTCTCCAATCTTAATATGGACTCTTCCAAACCCCTTGGTAGCACCACATGGACTGACCAACAGCTCGGAGCATAGACGGTAGTTTTCCTCCAAAAATAAGAAGTTATTTTTGCTTTTTCCTTTCCCCCTGCTCAGGTGCGGTGAGGTCAGGTACGGAGAGCCGACGTTGGTCTTCGTGTGAACAAACTCTGAGCTTTGTACCAGTTTACTGTCCTGATGCTGACAGCGAGTGTTCGACTTGTGCTCAGTGGAAACCAGATGTCGAGGAGGTTCAGATTCACTAAAGTTCTGCGTAAGTTCACAACAAATCAGGCGTTGTTGCACGACAGGGTGTAGCATTTATGGGTATTTATTGGCAGAAATGTAGTATAATATTCTTAACTATGTTTTCATTCGTGTATAATCACCTGGAAATAAGAATCGTTGTGTTTTCACTAGTTTAGAATGAGCCCTTCATATCCACATAGGGAGCAGGAGGCGGAGTCCGCCATGTTGCACCGCCATGTTTTTCTACAGAAGCCCAGAACGGACAAACTGAACACTGACTCTAGAGACAGACTTTCATGTTTTTACTTTACCTTAAAGACGCCGTAGTTCTCTACACGCTTGTGAAAGAGTATTTAGTTTGTTGCAATCTGCCACCTCGCCACTAGATGCCACTAAATCCTCCGCACTGTCTCTTTAAGAAACACCGGCACTCAAAACTAAGCTAATCGCCGCGAGTTTCTTTCGTGATTCATTTTCATGTTAATATGTTTTAACCGTTTTTTTTTGTTTTATCTCGTAATGAGGTTGATTTTTCTGAGCTTTCACTCTGCAAATAAAGGCATCAACCAATCACGTTGTGTGGAACGGACATATTCAAAACGTACACTATAGTGTACAACTAGCAAGGAGGCGCCAGAGACTTTAGTACTTCCTTCAACAAAAGGCAGCGCAGACCAGATCCACTCCTTCCGTTCTTACCTTTCACAATAAAAGCCCCGGACGTATAAACTGAACTTAAATTCCCCTTCAGAGCATTTCACTCAAAGGAAACTCAATAAAATATCGTACAGTAGTTCAGGCTATAAAACGGTTTACTCTGTCTGCACAAATCTATTGGAACCTTTTACTGACAAAGTTGTGCAAGTGTTTACAATTCACTTTGCTGCTGGTGTGAATAGTTTTAAACGTATTTTGCATTTTTGTTTCTATAATTCGTCACATCCCCGGTGTGTTAATATAAGGCCTTTTAGGCTGTGAGGGCGATTTTGTGCATTCACGTCCTCTGCAGCTGCTCAAGTTATTGTGATATTTGTGTCAGTCTTGCTGCCAATATTTCCACGTTACTGCGTTATCCCCCCCCCCCCCAAATCCCCCCAAAATCCCCCCAAAAAGCATGGGGGGCACTAAAGAAAATGCACCGTTTCTTCCTGCAGACTTTAGTGAACCTGAACCTGTTTTTTGACCGTTTAAAAAGTTTTAAAACCGAGATCTAAATCAGCCCGATGCTGTGCTGTTTGTTCAACAACTCATGAAGGAAGAGTCACAGCGGCGACGGAGGGGGGCCGCCAACCTCGCTCTTTATCAAAAACAAAAAAAAAAGAAGCGTAAGAATCAACCAGTCCATCGATCATTAATCAGTCGACCAATGGGAAAGCATGGCTTTGGAGTGTTGGGGGTTCATGTGTAGCAGGCACACTCTGGGTCTATTGCTACTGAAAACAGCCCTTCAGCACAACTGCAACCTGAAATACGCCTCGCAGCAGAGTTCAGCAGTGTCTTAAGTATGTACCTAGTTTATATGGTTATCTATTCTCAATAGAATCTAGTAGAAATAGAGTCCAGACGGTGCCAGTAAAACTGTCTTTTTTTTGTTCTTTTTTTAATCTTTTATACTTTTCTACATTAGTCTAGTAAAGCGTTTAGTAAAGAACGTCTCGGGTGACGACAACAACGGAGAGAGAGAGTGAGAGAGAAAGAGAGAGAGAGAGAGAGAGAGAGAGAGAGAGAGAGAGAGAGAGAGAGAGAGAGAGAGAGAGAGAGAGAGAGAGAGAGGTTGTTTGAAGTATTGAGATTCAAAGCAGACTGAAACAAACGCTGTACACACACACTCTCTCGCTTTGGACACTTCGTCTCAGTTAAAAAACTCAACGGGCTTCATGCCACCGCGCGTGTCCGTAAACTAACGTCAGGAGAACCAGAGCTCGCCAAGAAAGTGTTGTTGTGCATGTTCAAACGTTACACTTTCATACAGTGAGAAACAAACAAAAACAACCCAAACACCTTCTGTAAAGTTAAGTGTTTTTCTCAATAACTCACTTTAGAAAAAAAGGTATCGGCCGAACCGTTATTGCTAAGACGCGGGTCTGTTGTTGTTTTTAAATTCTGTGCAAAATGGACAAAGAGCCGCCTCGCCCGGACGCAGCTTGACCTCCTGGACGCAGCTAAAGCGTGCAAAATAAATAAGAGAAAGCAATCAACCAGAAAAAAAGCTAATAAATGAATAAATGAATAGCACAGTGGTTTGTTTTTTTGAAGAGTCTCCTTTCAAACTGGGTTGAGAATAAGATGTTTTCTGCTAAATCTTTTCATTTATTGTGGAATACTTTCAAACTCATGTAAAAACCTCAAATCATCTTTTAAAATACGGACTTTATGTTTTACCTGCACCAGAAAAATGCACTTAACTAAACTATAACATGACGTCTGAATACAGGAATCAGAAGTTACTCATTTATTTCCCCACATTTGAAGTGAAACTCTTCAGATCATTCAGCAGAAGCAGAAAAAGATTTCAGCATTGTCACAAAGTTTGTTCTGGAAAAACCTGCTCAGCTGTTTTTAAACGTGTGTCGTTCGTTCAGTTATCCAATGACAGAAACTTTACAGATGTTTCACTGAAAACGTATTCGGTCCAAACAAGTTTCAGGCTGAAATTCTTCTCAAAAAGTTTCTCCTTTTTGAATGACGTCAAATTTTTTTAAAGGAGGATTTTTACAGAACAAATGGTGACGATCACGAGAGCTTTTCCATAAAACTAAACATGGCGATGCTGATGTGCTGAGTTGATTGTCGCCGGTCGACACCTCAAAGATCTAAAGAACGTTTAGACTCTTCGGTTTAAGATCGCCGAGCCGAACTCAACCGGACGGATACACGACGCCGGCGGGTGATTTGTCCAAAAAAAGTCGTTGTTGAAGAGTTCATTAAATCCCCCGAAGGAGGAACAACTCAAAATAAAGGAAGTAAAAAAAGCCTAAAGAGTAATTGCATAAATATATTTCTTTGTTCAGTTGGTAAAATGTAAAGACTGACGGTTCGTTACGTGAAGTTTGTATTATTTGCGTCTTCGCTGAGCTTGTTTGGTTCTTTATTTATTCTGCTTTGAAAAAAAGTAAATAAACCTGAGGTGACATATGATATGAACGTTGTTTCATAAATACATTTGTTTCTTTAGCAAAGCTTAATTAAATTGTATTAAATTGTAATAAATTCACTTGATAAACTTGAGTGTTTTCTTCAAAGAGTTCATTTAACTTAACTATTGACAACATATTGGAACTCTTAAAAAAATCAGATGCCCAATAATGTTAAAATATTCTTAAACATGTAATAAAGTTTGCAATTTTGCAATCTAATTTTATATCATTGGTGATTTTTCTTAATCATTAAAATGAAGACATTTTTCTGTGGTGTGCCGGACAATTTATTTCTGCTTCAGACTTTAAGTGCAAACTGTATTAACTTTACAGGCGTTACTACATTTTACGGAAATTATGACATTATTGGATGCTGCGAAACCGTTAACCTCCAATTTTCTCCTCATGCAGAGAAGTGATGAAGCAGGAATATGAGCCCAGTGTGCTCGTGAAGTTGGAGTTTGAGAGGTGGACTTTTAGACAAATCACCCCAAAAAAAGCGGACGGACATGAGGATGTTCAGCTCCGGGGGCAAAAGACATGTTGGAAGAGTCCGGGACCGAGTAGAAAATCTCATTGTGCACTTGTGTTTAGCTCCTTTCTTTTGTTATCTCAAAGGTTTTCAGAGGGAATAATAATAAATTGATCCCTTTTTCTCAATGTGTCTTTGCCCGTAAAGTGACAGCACATGTAAACTTAAAAGTGCAAAAACTGCCAACAAAAAGCAAAGCAGATGAAGTTGCTTCTCAGGTATTGTTTAGTTGTCCTGACTGCACCTCTACTCTCTTTCTATCACAACGTGTAGTTTCTCATAGCTAATGCCACCCAAAAGAGAGAGACTGCTTATTGGGTTTTTTTCTTCAACTTACTCTAAAAAATATAAAAAATAGTAATAATCGTACCGCTATTAAAAGACATCAACAAAGTTATACTTTTACTACGAAAACACCTTTTTTAAATCGTCATTATTATCCCTCCTCTCTCGAGTCTCAGTCGGTCGGAAAAAAAGTTTTAAACGAGAAACAGGAACGCCGTCGCTCACTCTGAGAATATTGATCAACTGTGGGAAGGCACGAACCCCCCCAGGCCAATAATAAATGATGGATACGTCTGATATAGTTGTTCTGACACCAATGGAGCTGAAGTCAAAGGTCAGTCAGTGGTCCGAGCACCCCCCTCGGCTCCGGTCGACACCAGAGACCCAAGAAGGTCTTTTACTCCAACAAAAGGCAGAGCTGACGTCTCTGTCTTTTGTAGTTTACTCTGCTTCCCTTTAAGAAACTCCCCAGAAAAGTGAGTTCAGGAATCTCCACAGAATTAACATTAAAGGTAGTAAATATTCCACTCTGCTCCTTCACTCGACTCCTCGTAGCCGCCTCCTTCAGCCGTGGTACATTCAGTAAAACAAAAGAACAAACGGGCCTAACCCAAAATGAGGACAATCCTCATTTGTTGAATTATTATATTTTTTAGTTTTTTGGTTCCCGCTATGGTACAGTTTCCTGCTGTCCGCGAAGGTCGTCGTCGTCGACCGTCGATCGTTCGCTCGGTTCGCCGCCGCCGGTGTCCACGGCTACCGTTCCCGTCTTGACGGCGAGCGGGCGGAAGATCTCCGACGTGGCTCGCGTCACGCTGTCGTAGGACGGCGGGGACGAGGTGGAGGAAATCGTCTCGGAGCGCTCCATCCCCATCAAGCTCGAGCCGTAGTTCTCCCTCATCATGGCGGCGATCAG
This sequence comes from Pholis gunnellus, assembly GCF_910591455.1. Taxonomy (NCBI): domain Eukaryota; kingdom Metazoa; phylum Chordata; class Actinopteri; order Perciformes; family Pholidae; genus Pholis; species Pholis gunnellus. Next base: position 19,932,632 of record NC_136547.1, read on the forward strand.
CCCTTCTTTCTCCGGCGCTTCCTCAAATGCGCCCTCGCCGCCTTCCTCGCCTTCCTCCCCGGCGTGCCGAGGCGTGGTGATCTGGCGGTACAAGTAGGAGGCGGCCTTCAGCTGCCGCCGCACCAGGTGTCGGCGGTAGCACCTCTGGATCACCGTGGCGGACACATCTTCCTGTTTTCGCCTCAGGGTCGTCGTGATCGGCTCGTAGGAGATCTTGGACGGGTTGGCCATCATGAACTTCTCCTCCATCTGCTGCTTGAGGGCGTCCATCTCGCCCGACTCGCCCAGAACGCGCTTGGTGAACGCAAAGAGGATGTCCAGGCAGTGGATCTTGTCCCCGCTGACCATGGGGAGGTCCATGGTGATCAGCTTGATCTTATTAGGCTTGCTGATGCGCAGCGGCTCCGACAGCGAGTCCGCAAAGTCAGACAGTTTGGCGTACTCGATGAACTGCGTGGCCTCGGAGTCGAACTTCTCCCAAACCTCGTAGAACATCTCAAAGTCGTCCTCGCTCAGCGGCTCGGTGCTCTCCTCCGTGGCCACGCTGAAGTTCTCTAGGATGATGGCGATGTACATGTTCACCACGATGAGGAAGGAGATGATGATGTAGGTGACGAAGAAGGTGATGCCCACCGACGGGTTCCCGCAGTTCCCCCGGACGGTGGTGCCGGTGTGGGGGATGTTGGGGTTGCACTCCTCGGGGGAGTTGTTGAGGATCGGGCTGAGCAGGCTGTCCCAGCCGGCGGAGGTGGTGATCTGGAACAAGCAGATCATGCTGTTCCCGAACGTCTCGAAGTTGAACATGTCGTCAATTCCCGCCTGCCGCTTCACGTAGGCGAAGTTGGCCATGCCGAAGATGGCGTAGATGAACATGACCAGGAAAAGGAGGAGCCCGATGTTGAAGAGGGCGGGAAGGGACATCATGAGGGCGAACAGTAACGTCCGGATGCCCTTAGCGCCTCTGATGAGACGCAGAATCCGTCCGATACGGGCCAATCGAATCACCCGGAACAGCGTCGGCGAGACAAAGTACTTCTCGATGATGTCGGCAAGCACGATACCTGAGAAACAGAAAAGAAATATGTCAATCAAGTCAGAGCGGCGGCCATGTTGATGTAAACCGCTGTCATTGTGACCGTTGTAGCAGGCTGACTTCTGTATAAACTAAATCGTTTTACACCAAGTAACGGACTACTGAGGCGGGGTTCTGCAGAAACTAAAATCATGTTATGAAGCGTAGAGAGCCAGAGACAATAAGTTAAATTTAACAACTTAATGATTGATTCACACACTCTTCAGAGCAAGAAAAGCACATTGCTGTGACTTTTCGTTTGATGCATTTTCTGTAACCGGTGTAGCATTAGAGCAGCTAGCTTCTGATCCTCCGTGGTTCTAATAATCACGATAACACTCTTTGTAGAGTTGAGTTTGATGTCATGCTGCAGACCGAGCGATGCTGTGAACCAGCGCTATGAGGAGCCAGGACCACTAAGTCCTCAGCGTACATCAGATGGTTGATAAGACGTTCCCCCTCCGTACTTCCTGTCTTACACTCTTTTAACTTTTCAGAAAGGTCATCCATATACAGATTAAACAGAGCAGGTGACAGTATTCCACCTTGTCGGACGCCATTGGTCAGTAGGAAGGGTGCAGATACACTCGTACCCCGTCTAGCTCGCATGGTTTGATGTGAATACCAAAAGTGCAGAATCCTAATCAAGTATGGAAGGAGGCCCTCGCTCTTGTAGTTCGACAAACAATTTAGAATGATTAACTCGGTCAAAAGCTTTAGATGCATCCAGGAAACACATAAATATTGTATTACTAACAGCTTCCTCCAGTGCACATATACGTACGTCTGTGTTTACTGTTAAAACCAAATTGATTGTCAGGTTGTTATGTGTTCTTCAAGCCTATCTAAGAGAATTCGTTCTAATACTTTAGAAAGTACACTAGCCAGAGCAATAGGTCGGTCATTATCAATGCTGGATATTTTACCGGGTTTATCTTTGATTGCTGGCACTAAGAACACAGTCAGCGTAACACTGGACCTCTGTGTTCAGCATGCTTCAGATGTTCTGCTGTTCTCTGGTCAGGGCCACATGCTTTGTTCACGTTCTCAATGGCATACAGCACTTCATCAGGTCTAACACACACACACCAGCATCATTAGGAACATCACCAATATTAAATTCATCGCTCTTCACTCTGTTATATATCCCTGTAATGCTGGATGAAAAGGCATCTTCGTGTTACCGGCAACCTCAACTTCTCTCCAGAAATCAGAGCCTTTACTCTGCTGAAGCCTTTTGGTGATGGAGTTCGCCCTCATGGCCTGTTGTTCACTCCTTTTAATAAAGCGCACGGCACATTTAAATCTAGCATTTGCTTGTGTTTCCTGTGTTCACACTCTGGACCATGTCTTGCCCCCCCCCCCGGTATTCTGCGACCCACTATTCCCTCGCTTAGATCGGTTTGTGGATTCTCCTGCCCCATGAAAATCATTATTGTGAAGACCAGACTGGTTTTTATAAAAGCTCGTCATTCATTTTACAACATCCGCAGGTTACTCAATATAATTCACACTTCCCACTCTACACTGGTCCCGGAAGCAGTTGTTTCATTAGATGCCGAAAAGGCTTTTGACCGGCTCGAGTGGGAGTACCTATTCACGGTCTTGCAGAAATTCGGTTTTGGTGATGTTTTCGGCTCCTGGATTAGACTCTGATATTCATCTCCGCAAGCGCGTCAGTACCAACTCACTACGTTCCCCATATTTCTCTTTAACGAGAGGCACACGCCAAGGATGCCCACGTTCCCCCTTGCTTTTTGCAATTGCGATAGAACCATTGCAATTATCCATTGCATTGAAAACATCTCCACTTTTGCAGGGAATACGGCGGGGTGGGATAGAACATCGTGTGCCACTGAAAATCATGATTGACAGAGTGAAGTTCATCCAGGTCTTGTATACACAAGATGTCAGCGGCTCTCCACGAGCGTGTCAACAACAATGCGTCGTGCTTTGTCCCGGGCACACGAGCCACGCCAGTTATAGGACACGACTCTTAACGCTCGTGTGTCACGGTCATGTCTGCAGGGCAGCGGATGTCCCGGCCTCGGGCGTGTTCCTTGAAACAACAGGTGTCCCTTACACCCCGTGACCCAGCAGCCGCGGGGGCGTCATGGGAACGCCGTACAAAAGTCCCTTCTGGCCAAAGCTGTGGCTCATTCATTTGGCCTACGTCATTGTGTTTGCTTCTATGTTTAGTATGTGTTTCTGACGTCACAGTAAAGAAGCACTTACACGCTTTAAGATTAATACGATCTTAAGAGGTTTTGCTGCAGGATAAATGTATTCTGAGTCGCTGGTACAGGAGATACTATTTGCAGTTAAATCGGCTAAAATCAATGAGCTGAAGACTATTAGTTGCCCAAGATTCTCCTTTTATTTGAGGACCCATCATACATCATATAAAAGCTCTCCGTTTGGATATTCCCGTCGTCTCGTGGCAGCTCTGCTGTGATTACAACTTGAGTAATTGGTTCTGAAGGGCTGAGTCGTCTTTTTTCCCCTCTTAACAGCGAGTCAAACACTGTAATTCAAGCGTCTTTTCCTTGTTATCCGGGGAATGATAAACTCAAAGAGTGAGCCGGCCTGTCATCACCTTTAGACCAGACCAACACGCTCCCCTATCTTTCATCCATCTCCTTGCGTTGAGTTATGGGCGACGGAAGGGATGAGCAGGGGGGAGTCGAGAGGGAATCACCATCACGTCGTACATCAACTCGACTCCCCCCCCCCCCCCCACACACACACACACACACACATCCTGACATATCCCTCACACACACAGCTGATGTAACAGGTCAATCATGTTTGATTTGTCTGCAGGGACCGTCCTCTGGCAGCTCTGATTGCTGCTGTTACCTTCACCTCCCCCAGGCAGCCTCGTCTCTGGCATGCACATCCACACACACTTAATTACACACACACACACACACACACACACACAATCTTGTCACGACACTGATAGCTAAATTACCTGCTTAGGTCGGTCCGTGCTGCCTCGGCAGGCTGTTATGTCATGTGTGTTTGTAGTGTGCGGGGCTGTATACGACCATACGGGACCTTGGTGCAGGGTAAACATCAAGGCCACCCGGATGGTCATTTTCTTGGCAGATAATTGTAAGGTGGACATTACATCAGTCACACACACACACACACACACACACACACACACACTATATACTATAAGCTATCGTCTCCTATTTTGTGAAAATATTCATATTGATTTGGGGACATTGACGCGACTTGATAGCGAGCTAGTCTTGTTTCTCAACTGTGTTATCGACTTTAAATCTTGTTTGAATAACGTTAGCTTTATCGTTAGCTTTATGTCTGAAATAAGGTCTGTGGTTAACACAAGCTTAACATATTTTAAAGTTTAGTTCTCTTAAATAAAATAGTTTAACGTGTCTTAAAAAAAGAGTCGACTAAATGTATCTGCTCACCGACGATGGAGAGGATGACGACCACGAAGTCGAAGATGTTCCAGCCGACGGTGAAGAAGTAGCATCGCAGCGCCACGATCTTGACGAGGCACTCGAAGGTGAAGACGATGATGAAGGCCAGGTTGATGTTGTTCAGGATGTACTCCATCCGAGGCGACTGCTCGTCCGTCTCCACCATCATGGTGATCATGTTGAAGAGGATCAGCACCATGATGATGATGTCGAAGGCCTGCTTCCCCACCAGGTCGAAGAAGAAGCCCTGCACAGAGTTCTGGAGGGAGATTCATTCATTATATTCATGTACTTTCTTTTGTACTACCTGCATAAACCAAAGACTGTCTGCAGTAGAAACGATCACGTTGCTGCCATATGTTTTGCCAAGATGACATTATTTTGGTTGTTGATGGAGCAGCTACAATGTTAGCATAGCCTAGCGCTGATCAAACCAAACTACATTCAGAAAACAAGCATTTTAAAAGTGGTTTGCTTGTCGTCTTACGAAGAGAACTAACAAAACATGAGTTCAGACTTTTTCCAAATCACCATTGTTATACAGTTATTTCGGCATCATTTTCTATCTGTTCATTGAAATTAAATCACAGCTTGTTTGGCCATGACTAGATGCATCAGTGTGTATCTGTGTGTTGGTACCATAGGTCGGGGGATGGGCTTCTGGGGTTTCTTAGAGCCCAGTTTCTTCATTGCATTGTAGTACTTCTTCTGCTCCTCAGTCATGAAGATGTCCTGTCCTCCTAAGTAAACAAACAACAGCAACAACTCTGTTATTCTACACAACATGATGCTATGGATGGATCACTGAAAGGGTCACCGACACAATGTCACTTCAAGAGAAACGTACCAACAAGGAAGAGACCGAAACTGACCAGAGAAAAAGAAAACGACGACAGGAAAAACAGCTACACACAAGAAATAACTACAAAGAGACACAAAAAGACTACAAAGAGACACAAAAAGACCACAAAGAGACACAAAAAGACCACAAAGAGACACAAAAAGACTACAAAGAGACACAAAAAGACCACAAAGAGACACAAAAAGACTACAAAGAGACACAAAAAGACCACAAAGAGACACAAAAAGACCACAAAGAGACACAAAAAGACTACAAAGAGACACAAAAAGACTACAAAGAGACACAAAAAGACTACAAAGACACAAAAAGACCACAAAGAGACACAAAAAGACTACAAAGAGACACAAAAAGACTACAAAGAGACTCAGAAAGACCACAAAGAGACTCAGAAAGACCACAAAGAGACACAAGAAATAACTACAAAGAGACACAAAAAGACTACAAAGAGACTCACAAAGACTACAAAGAGACACACAAAGACTACAAAGAGACTCACAAAGACTACAAAGAGACACAAAAAGACTACAAAGAGACTCACAAAGACTACAAAGAGACACACAAAGACTACAAAGAGACACACAAAGACTACAAAGAGACTCACAAAGACTACAAAGAGACACACAAAGACTACAAAGAGACTCACAAAGACTACAAAGAGACACACAAAGACTACAAAGAGACTCACAAAGACTACAAAGAGACACTAAAAGACTACAAAGAGACACAAAAAGACTACAAAGAGACTCACAAAGAGACACTAAAAGACTACAAAGAGACACAAAAAGACTACAAAGATGTTTATATTTTTATTCAGCGTACAAACAAACAAATAAATAAACAGACAGCAACACGTTACTGTGTAATTTTGTTTTGCATCTATTCGTTTTATACTCATCTTTCGCTTCTGCTGGTTGAAGTTATCGATGATGACGCCGATGAAGAGGTTGAGGGTGAAGAAGGAGCCGAAGATGATGAAGATGACAAAGTAGAGGTACATGTAGAGATTGATCTCCTTGATCGGCTGCTCCTCAACCTGACAGGAACACACACACACACACACACACACACACACACACACACACACACACACACACACACACACACACACACACACACACACACACACACACACACACACACACACACACACACACACACACACACACACTTTTTTACTTTTTTAAAAGGAATCACGTCGTCATTTTAGGGTCTTTTAATGTATTACTTCCTGTCTGATTCAAATCCTTCTCACGGTAAATCTTTCATTTACTTCAGCTTTACGTGATTTAATCTGAGTTAATCCTTCGTCTAATTTAAAACTTAATCCACTTTTCTCTAATTGTCAAAGTTGTTCTTAAATAATCTAATCGGTTTATTTGACCTTTTCATTGGAACCGGAAACATCTCTTTGTCTGAGTTCATCTCTTTTCACCTTTTGATTTTAAATCTGATCTGAAGTTAAAAGCCAAACTGTTCTCTTTAACTTACAGCTCGTGAATCCACCGCTGCGTACATGATGTCCATCCAGCCTTTGAAGGTTGCCTTTGAAACAAAAAACAAGCGAACAGATAATGAAATGGTGACCAGCTGTGATTAGTGATGACTACGATGAATACAATGTGGAACTATCAAACAATCTATATAATCTACTGCAGGATGAAACACGAGGTTCATCTCTTCAGAGCCCTAAAAACTACGAAACAATAACATCGTCAGCGAATCATCACTGGTCCGTAGAAATCATTTAAGAAAAGCAGCTGTTTTTAGCTTTGAGATGACTCTTCTTTGGCTAATCCAAAGTGTTTTAAATCACTTAGAATTTTATTACACCACTGACATTAATGGGACTCGAAATCTGGCAGCAGTGGGATAAAAAGTTAAAAAGATCATAGTTGCCAATTTCTCAAAATGCTTGCCAATGAACCCTACATTACAGTCACTACGAGGAACTTTGAATTTGTGTTCCTGGTTCAGAACCAGTTCAAAGCTTCTCACAGTAACTTTAAGATGGTTTTCATTGGACAGCAGCGACAGGAAACCTTTGATTAAAGGGTCACAAGTAGAAACTGCGGATTTAAGGGTCACTACTGTCATTTCTCTGCACCTCCAACACACCGAGACCGCGTCCTGAACCGGGAATAACTGAACAGAAGCAACATTTGTTGAGTCAGAACGCCATGGAAACACCGCCGGCTCGCTTTTCTCAATAAAAGATCAACAAGTCCTTTTATGGACTTTCTTCCTCAGTGGGGGGTAAAAGGATGGAGGGGTGGTGGGGGGGGGGGGGGATAAAGAGCAGGTGGAAGTAAAGATGCAGATGTGAAGGAACAGCACACTTTGGTCTGAGTGGGCGCCTGCCGTCCGTCACTCAGACCTGGAATCAGCTCGTCGCCGCAGGTGATCTATCACCTGTTATTATTACGAGCTGTTGGATGTGAGCGAGATGGAGGCCGCTGTAAAAGATGACGAGATCAGACACAGGTTTTTAACAGACGTGGTGAGTGGTGATTGGTGGGTAAACGAGGAGCAAAAGTACAACTCTAAAGGTACTTGTACATCACTTGGTTATTCCCATTTGATGCTAATTAATACTTCTACTTCAGATTAATAATACTAAATATAATCAACTAACAAATTATGATTTTATGACATCTGTAAGACTAAACTGGTCCCAAGGAGCTACAAGCTACCAGCAGCAAGCAGAATTCAACTAAAGAGACAAATATGACTTCAAAGAGACAAAAAACAACTACAAAGAGACACAAAACAACTACAAAGAGACAAAAAACAACTACAAAGAGACAAAAAACAACTACAAAGAGACACAAAACTACTTCAAAGAGACACAAAACAACCAAAAAGAAACACAATAGAACTACAAAGAGACACAAAACGACGATCACTGTAAGAAATGTAGTGAATAACACTAATGCACTGATAATTTCAGACGTCCACAGATTTCACTAAATTCTTTCTCTCTGCATCACCATCTTTTATTTTTTTTCCTCCTTTTTGCAGCGTGGAGCTATTTCCAGATGCTAATGGAAGGGGTTGCCCCCGCCAACCGTTGCCATGCCGACCAGCCAAAACAAGGAGAGAGGAGAGGTGCTGAGCGACTCGTTGCCGAGGCGACCGCGCTCTCTCAAGTTTCCTCGGTGGCCGACAACTTCTTCATACCCTCGTCTCCTCATCTCCTCATCTCCTCCGTTAGTCCTCCATCGTCCCCTTCTCTCCTTTTCTTTGTGTCCTTTCCTCTGGCCTTGTCCTCTTCTTGTCTCCTTTTCTCTCCTTCAGGACTCAATCCTTGGAATCGGTTATAAAACCACCTCTGGGTTTAATTTAGAGGCATTTTAAATGAGGAACATCTGGCTGTCGAGGATTTAAATGATTTTTCATTGATATTGACGAATATTTTTGATATTTTATGATTTGTTTGTGTCTGAAACTTTCTTGTTTCTTCTTCTGATGAAATAAAGTAAAATCTGACTTTTCCTCCATCCATCCCACATCTGTCCTCTTTCCCTTGAATCTCTCCTCATTATCTCTCCTTCCCTCCATCTCTGCGGTTTCTTTCTTTCCGTTTGCAGTTTGAACCTTAATGTTCTTACTCCACTTGTACATTTCCTCCCTCCCTCTCTCTCCCTCTCTCTCCCTCCCTCCCCCTCTCTCCCTCCATCTCTCCATTTCCCTCCCACTTGGCTGGAGTCGCTCTAAAAATAAAAGCCTCTCAGACGCTGATTGATTGGAGGCTCTCAGGACTCCAGTGGTGGGCGACAAAGAGTGCGAAAGAAATGAGAGAGAGAGAGAGAGAGAGAGAGAGAGAGAGAGAGAGGAAGGATTGTAAGGAAAGAAAGCAAAGTGATGAGGAGATGGAAAGAGGAGGAGGCAGCGGAGGAGACGTATAATTGGCTTTGTCCATGTTGTGTTTAATGACAGATGATGGAGAGACGAGGAGGGAGAGATGAAAGAGAGACAAAGCAAGAAATGGACGATGAGACAGAGGAAGATTTAATGATGTAGACGTAGATGGTAAATGAACAGGCCTGCTGGGTAAAGGCCCAGGGGCCCAAAGTATTAGGGCCCCCCCTGATCTTCACCTACACATTTTCCATAAAAGTGACAAAAACGACTACAAGGAGACACAAAATGACAACAAAGAGACACACGACGACAGAAAGGGGCCGAACAAATAATTGAAAAGGCGTTTTTTCAACGACTGAACAACTTCTTGGCCGTAAATAACTGTTCTGATGTCTTTCGACAGCACCACAGCACTGAAACTGCTCTTGTTAAGGTTTTCAACGACATCCACTTAAAAACAGACAATGGCAGAACTTCAGTCTGAGTGTTACTGGATCTCAGTGCTGCGTTCCACACGGTGGACCATGACTTACTACTAGGAAGACTAAACATCTGGGTGGGACTCTCTGGCACAGCACTCAACTGGTTTGAATCCTACTTGAAGGACCGAGAACACTTTGTGTCTGCAGCTCATCACACATCAGAGCTGACTACAAGGACATGTGGTGTTCCCCAAGGTTCAACACCGGGGCCTCTTCTGTTCCACGGCTACATGCTTCCACCGGCTCAGATTATGGAAAACAACAAAGTGTGTTATCATAACTATGCAGACGACACACAAATCTACATAACTACATCACCAGAGGACTATAATCCCATACGAGGGCTGCAATGAACAAATCATGAGCCAGAACTTTCTTCAATGAAACAAAATAAAACAGAAGTCATTGTTTTTGATACCAAGGACGAACGATTGAAAGTCAGCGCTCAGCTTCAATCACTGATGTTAAAAACCACAAACCGAGCCAGAGATATAGGCTTAGTTCTGGATTCAGACCTCTCTGTAACAAGTCATTCAGAACGCTGCAGCTGGAGTCCTCACTAAGACCAAGAAAGTGGATCACATCAGTCCAGGTCTGAGGTCTTTGCACTGGCTTCCTGTCCAACAAAGAGTTGACTTTAAAACCCTGCTGTTGGTTTATAAAGCACTGAATGGTTTAGAGCCAAAATACATCTGTGATCTGTTGCTACCTCATGAACCATCCCGACCCCTGAGGTGGTCTGGGACCGGTCTACTTCCTGTTCCCAGAGTCAGAACTAAACATGGAGACGCAGCGTTCAGGTGTTCTGCTCCACATATCTGGAACAAAGGTCTGCTGAGACCCTCAGCTCCTTTAAATCAAGATTGAAGACTTTTCTGTTTGCTGCTGCCTTTAATTAAACCACATTCAAGGATGTTAATCTATTTCTGCATTGTACTACTGTATTTTTAGTGTTTTAATGACAACCCAGAGCCTCTCACCACTTGCAGCAGCGCCAGGTATCCGGCCCCAACGTTGTCGAAGTTCACCTTGACCTTAGTCCAGTAGTAGAGCGAGTTGTTGTTGAGCGCCTCGCACTCGGACTTGTTGTTGATGATGGACGACTCGTAGATGTGACCCGTGCGGTTGACGCAGCGGCCGAACTTGCCGGCGAACAGGTTGACGCCCATGATGCTGAAGATGAGCCAGAAGATGAGGCAGACGAGCAGCACGTTCATGATGGAGGGAATCGCCCCGATCAGAGCGTTCACCACCACCTGCAGCGGAGGAAACGAGACGCCGTCACACGCGACTTTAGTCTGCTTCTTTACGGTTCAACATTTAGGAAAAGAACAAGTACATTTACTCAAGTACTGGACAAATTAGAGGTACTTCAACATTACTTTACAACTCAAGATTTATGCACTCAAAACATATGTGAAATTAAAGCTGAAACAGTTATTTTATGTCGATTGACTTAAAATAACTGTTTTGTTCATCTTTCATGTAAAGAAAGCCATTTTCAACTGATTCTCTGATTCTCTGATCATGTCTCTTTAAAACTTAATTTGTTGAGTTGAGTGAACTAACGTAAGTTGACTTGAAATAAATGAATATATTTACATTACGTTTATGATAAAAGATCAGTTGATTTCAATATTTTTTAATAAAAATATATGTTTTATAGTTAGTGTTACCAGTAGTGGAATGTTACAGAAATACAGTATTTAAATTGAGGGACTTGTACTTTACTTCAACTATACTTCTACACCACGACAACTATTGTGCTTTTATCTCCATATTTATTTGATAACTGTAGTTTACAGGATTAACATGCAGGATAACATATCAAGAGTTTATAAAACTGTAAAATGTCTGTAAAATGTCTATAAAGTATAGCTGAGTCTCACTACTATGTGGTAATAGTACTTTTACTGTAACAGTGTATTGTTACTGTGTGGTATTAGTACTCTTGTTGTAACAGAGTGTTTTTTACAGTGTGGTAGTAGTGCTTGTGCTACAGTAAAGGGTCTCTGGTGTGTTTGTGGTATTAATACTGACTCTTACCCTCATGCCTTCAAATCTGGAGAGGGCTCTGAGGGGCCGCAGGGCTCGAAGCGTCCGGAGAGATTTGATGGCTGCAAAGTCTGAATAACCCAAAGTGTTGGCAACCAGACTGACCAACGAGACCTGGAGGAGACGGAGAGACAGAAGGAGAGTTAACCTCTAGTCCAATGACAGACGGAGACGACTCATCAGCCAATCAGAGCTGTGGATTTGAGGAGAGACAACGTTAGTTTGAACATCAGCTGATTGAAGAATCCTGAAGGAGAGGAAGGAGAGACGAGTGAGTAAACTAAAGTTTGACCTGTGAAACAAAAACATTTACGTCTTTGTATTTTTCTGCCCTCTAGTGGCTAAAAACGGACGAGTGCAGCTTTAAGTAAGTAGATTCTGTTTCTATCATTAACACTTTCTAGTTTTCTCAGATCTGCACGGTTTGACTTCTGTGACCACTGCAGTCCAATGAAAAACGTCACTTATGAAGACGGCCAGCCGTAAACAAATCACCCAGAAAACCAGAGAGAAGGAAACTCAACGCATGCATATGTATGGTGTGTGTGTGTGTGTCACTCTACCTCGAACTAATAGAGAAAGAGAGAGTGTGCTCAGAGATTACACATCTTTGTGTTTGTGTGTGCAGAGGTTAAAAAGCCAGCGCTGATCGTTTGGCCTGAAGCTGTTGGGACTCGCTCTCTCTTTGTCTCTCTTTGTCTCTCTTTGTCTCTCGCTGCTCTTATTTATAGCGTTGCGTTATTGCAGTGGAGCGAGATGCAGAGCAGCCGGACGACTACTGTAACACACACTACCTGAGAGTCAGCTCACATCTCGCTTTAACGACTGTAAATATGTGTCATGTGCCTGTAATCAGCTGCTATTTATTTAAGTTTTTAACTTTCAAACTTCCTTTTAGTTGATGAGTTGTGGTCATTTGTCATGTAGTTTTTGTGACGTCATCCATTGGTTTGCGGACTCAAGTTTGGCGTTTTGCCTTCACCATGTCGGATTATAGCCGTCACCATCTTGGCTTTTGGCCATTGGCATCTTGTTGTTTTTTGCTGTCGCCATCTTGTTGTTTTTGCAACCAGTGAACAGGAAGTGACCACATCTGGACTGAGGAGGAGTGACGTAGAGACGCCGTATACGTCTCTGGTAGAGACCTGTCAATCACTGTGTAGCCCCGCCCCTAAAGCATCCCCTGCTTTATGGTCTGTTTGACTCTAAATGGACCATCATTTACTAAATGAACATCATGCTGTATTGAAGAAGACTTGAAACTAGAGATTGAGACCATAAACTCATGGTTACAATGTTTACTGAGGTAATAAATCAAGAGAGAAGTAGAGTCATTTTCTCATAGACTTCTATACAACCAGAGGAGTCGCCCCCTGGTGGACACTAGAGAGAATGCAGCTTTAACACGTGAAGATAAAGGATAGGTTCAAATGTTTTCAAGTCTGTCTTGAAATGATACTTACATGCCCAAGTGTACATTTAAATCAATGTAAAAAACATTGAACTGAATCAACCAATCAATCAACCAATCAATCAATCAATCAATCAATCAACCAATCATGGACTTACATCGACGATGAGGAAGTCGAGCCAGCACCAGTAGTTGGTGAAGTACTTCTTGAAGCCGTAGGCGAGCCACTTGAGCAACATCTCCAGGATGAAGATGTAGGTGAAGATCTTGTCTGAGTACTCCAGCACCACCTTGACCACCTTCCTCTGCTCGATGTAGATGTCCTCAAATGCCTGAAGGGGACAGCAGAGAGGGAGCGTCAGTCAAGTACACGAGTATAAAGGAGAGTACACGAGTATAAAGTAAAGTACACTAGTATAAAGGAAAGTACACTAGTATAAAGGAGAGTACACTAGTATAAAGTACACTAGTATAAAGTGTATGTCTGACCAGCGCTCCGGAGCTGAGGAGGATCATGAAGATGATGAAGGACTCGAACCAGCTGTGCTCTACGATCTGGTAGCAGGTCTTCCTCAGTCTCCACCAGGTCTGACCGAGACCCGCCGAGGTGTCGATGTCACAGCAATGAAACCTGGCAACGCAAACTGAGGGCGAGAGACATCGACAGAGACATACAGACAGAGAGAGAGACAGAGACATACAGACAGAGACAGAGAGAGAGACAGAGAGAGAGACAGAGAGAGAGAGAGAGGGTTAACTTACCGCTACACTTTTAAATCAACTGTCAAAATGAAATGAAATGAAGAATGTCAATGAGACTGAAACAGCGAGTTAATAAAGAACATGAACTGTGGTATAATCTCACGTCATTTCTAAGTGAACCCTCCTGGACTCATCTCTCTTTTAAACAAACAGGAGCTCGTGTGAGTCTCATACCCAGTGCCTTGCTCCAGGGCACGCCGGCACCACCACCACAAACACAAACCTCACGTCACGTCCGCTTTGTTGTCCACCGCAGACGACTCGGAGCATTAAGTGCTCCGTCCTTCCCTCTGGTTGAGAGGGAAGGACGCAGATATAGTGTTCAGAGGCGTGTTGAGTTGCGTAACTTTGGCCTCTTTGACAGATGTATGTGTGTGTGTGTGTGTGTGTGTGATGCCACCCTTACATCAAATTTACACTACATTTCCCAGCATTACTTACTATGTGACAGAACCGTATTTAACCTAAAACTCATGACTTTCCTCATTCGAATGTGCCTTTAAATTTAGAGGAGAATCTCACTGTTTTGAACAAACTTTATAGATATGAGTTTTTAACAAACAGATGAACCGACAGTCGCTTTCTCTGCTGAGGTCTGTGTCGGTTGATTGCGGCGTCCGCCTGCTTCCGTAATTACAGCTCTGATTACCTCGGCGTTTCTGTTGCCTTGGCTACTAATAGGCTTTTCACGCGCCACGCCGGCTGAGTAATCTAATGAAAACAAGCGAGTGGAAATCCGACACTCAATCAGCCCACTTGGCAGAGTTATTATCAGTGTGTGTGTGTGTGTGTGTGTGTGTGTTAGGAAAAGCCCCTCTGCTTGTACTGAAGGCGGTAATAAACACTTCTGCTGTATTAAGCTGTCATTGAACGCCTCATTTCATCACCTGTCGGCCGAGCAGACGCCTCCTACAGCACGCGCTCGCTCTCTGCTGCGTTGATCGTGTCGATCGGTCGATACCGGGAAACTACCGGATCTGACCCGAACCCTCTCCAGCAACACACTCTACATGTTTACCTGCACTAGTAGTGCAGCTTTAGGAACATCTTCTTTTTCACTCATGCTTCTTTACGGACTTTAACATGTTTGGTGTCTACGGTCAAAGTTAAAGTTACTGTAGAAATCTTGGAATTGTGGTGGAAACATCAGGGGGTGATCCCAATGTTCCCATTTCTCTCTACGGCGATAACTAAAGTATGTTTCTGGAGAAACAGGCAATGCAGTTTAAGAATACTGATTGATTTTTGATCAGCACTATGGAAGGGTATCGCTACGAGATACCTTCAAAGGTATCGGACAAAATAACCCAGTAACAAGTAGCATGGAAACAATACCTGCTAGCTATCCTTTTTGCATCCAGATCTAGAAAAAAAACGGACTATTTGTATGTTTTTGCTGCAGTCAATCACTGCAAGCGTTCTTTGGTTTAATGCACAGCAGCTACGACCCGACCAGCCGTGGTTACCTGCTCGCACACGTCTCTGCACACGGAGATGTCCGAGCTGTCGGCTAGAAGCTAACTGCGCTAACGTGCTAACGGTGCAAACAACAGTGACGGTGCTTTAAGAGCTAACAAGACGACAACGCGGTCCTGACGCCCGTGAGCAGGAGGAGTTATACTTCCTGCAAAGACGGTCGCAGCTGAGGAATCGTGACGAGGAAACGTTTGGATCTTTTGTTCTCCGTGCGGGTTTCTCCTCGCGGGGAACCGACATTTTCAAAGCGCCTTAAAGTTTTATATTTTCTCCTTGAACTCATGTGTGACGAACGCTCCGGTCAGAAAAAGCAAACTGAATCTAAGGCTAATATTTCATCAAAAACATTTTTTTCTACATGTCTCATTTAATCTAAAAATCTAATCTAAAGCGTTTACTTTAACCAGATTGTGTAAAAACAAGACCACAAAAAAAAAACGTCCCGAAAAGGTTCAGAGAGTTAAACGTAATATTAGCATCGTACATTTAAAAATGATACCAAGTCATCGCGCTAATTTGACTGCATGATCCGAGTTTCGTGAACCTGCTGCCTTGTGATGGACGGAGCTCATTTGCATACAGTTGAGGTTGAGTCATGATTATGCAAATTCGGATACGGTGAATATTCAGTCAGAAACAGAATGAATGGGATCCTTCGACTTCACGTACGTCAGAGGTTTTGTTGTTCGTCCACCGTTTAGTCGAAGCGTCTTATACAACGACGTCGGTGCGTTGGTGTCAGAAGCTGAGGGGCCGCGACGCGTCTCGCTCATCCACGTCTTGCTCAAGGGCACTTTGGCTGCTAACTGTGTCTGCAGCAGGAGTCACACCTGAGACCTCTGAGCTGCAGGAGACGCTGCTGCTGCTGCCACACACTCATCACTCTGCCCACTGAGGCAGAAACACACACACAAACACACACACACACACACACACACACACACACACACACACACACACACACACACACACACACACACACATACACACACATTCCCTCTCTGTCGTGTGTCGTGCAGCTTCACAACATTAACCAATGAGTTGGCATTTAGAGGACCAATGGGGCAGCTAATCTAACGTCACGGATGTGTGTGTCTGTGTGTGTGTGTGTGTGTGTGTGTGTGTGTGTCTGTGTGTGTGTGTGTGTGTGTGTGTGAGTGAGAGAGAGAGACTTAATCTGTGGATATTTACTTTTGCATGTGACCTATTTCTATTTATCTGCATGCATACAGGCTAATGATGTATCTGTACTTGTCAGGTATGTGTGTTTACGTGGGGTATTTATCACAATACTGTGTGTGTGTGTGTGTGTGTGTGTGTGTGTGTGTGTGTGTGTGTGTGTGTGTGTGTGAATCTTTCTGTCTGGACAACAGCACCGAATGTTTTCTCTTCATTTGATTTCTGTGTTTTTGTGGCCTGAATAGGTTTTTGATATTTTTGTATTGTTTATGAAAATTTAGCTGAAATACATTCAATCACAACCTTTTTATTTTTAAAGTCTCGATGCAACATCTTTGTAGCAAAAAGGAGTTGACAGCAAACACACAATATGCTGCATAATGAGTACTTTGACTGTACTATACTTTTGCACTTTTACTTCTGAAAGCAGAACGTGTAACAGAGTATTTCTACACTGTGGTACTGCTTTTACTGAAGTTAAAGATCAAACCCTAACACAGCTAATGAGTTGAAAACTAATCGTGCACTGAATGCATTTTTAACTGCGTCCGTCTCTTCGCTCCGTCTGAAGGAAGCATTGTTTGCAGGTAAAAGCAGGACATGTGAGACCGAACCGTTGACCTTCATCCATCTGAAGAGTTCCTCTACGACTCGTTAGCGCTGCTCGCCGACGACCTTTTCCTCCTCGCGTGATGAATAATTAGCGGCGGGGGAGTGTCGGCCCATTCAAGGCCGACACTCGCACTCCGTCTTGCCGACAGCCGGAGGGAGCGGCGGGGGGGCTCGCCGCTGTTTTGTGCTTTGTAATCACAGCGTGGAGGAACACACAGAGACACGATCCTTCATCGGACAAACGGCAGCTCTGTGTGGAACAAATGTCTCTGTTGTGTCTTTATGCTCTGCAAGAACAACTGACCTCCATCCAGATCTATGTCTGACCCCTAACACACACACACACACACACACACACACACACACTCCTGCTCAGCAAAGTAGAAGACAAATTTCAGTTCTAGACAGTTTCTTCACACACCGTATAGAGTTTTGTCGTTGCGTTACTCGCGGGATCATTTGTGTTTGTTCACGTTGGAGAGGAGCGAGGTCTTCCTCCGCTAACCACTACTTCTGCTTTGTCCCAGATATCCCGGGAAACTAAACACCGTCTTGTCTGGTTCATAACATCATCCGGAGGAGTTTTCACTGTATCTAACAAAACACACGTCGGCTGGTTCACTACAGCTGCACGAACTCAAAATATACTATTTTACTACAATAAACAACACAAATGATGCCGAAATAACGACATAATAACTACATAAAAAGTCTGATTTCATGTTTTGTTAGTTCTCTCCTCAAGACGACAAACAAACTACTTTTAAAATGCTTGTTTTCTGAATGGAGTTTGGATCTATCGGTGCTAACGCTAAGCTAACATTGTAACAGCTCCATCAACACTCAACATAACGTCATACAGGCGTAAATACGGCAGCGTTGTTGTTTGTACCATCTGGTTTATACATATATATTTATATACATATTTTCTGTGTACTAATATGAGGTATCGTAGAGTTCTTTGTAAACACAGACGGATACAATATGCTACAATATCTCAACGCTGATAGACTAAAGACACAGAGCCCACACTGTCACTAACTGCACTCCCTGAATAAACATTATAAAGAGAATTCAAATACACAATGATCTGTAACATGTATATGAAGGACACACACTGTTTGCTCAGTGTTCCAACAGTGTAACACACAAGAAATCCTTATTTTCAGAGTGAAATAGTTTCTCTCAGTCCGTCTCTGACACCTGAACTTCTGTCTGTTCACAACAAATGAAAACTAACGGATTGTTTTACATCCCCAGCTACGAGGCCTGGGACACACACACACACACGCGCACACACACACACACACGCACACACACACACACACACACACACACACACACACACACACACACACACACACACACACACGGTGTCTGCCTGCTGCTGTTAGTCAGTTTTTCTGGCCTACTTCTTCAGCAGCTGGCCGATTCGCAGGGACCACTGATGCCCCCCCACACACACACACACACACACATGCTGTGTCGGCATACTGGTGGTACGGGTCCAGTGTGACGGGACCGAGAGCTGAGTCAGGAGGGAAGCCAGGCGGCGACAAGCAGGACGTCCCATTCTGTTCCTGTTCCCACCAAATGTGTTGATCGCAGCAAAGTCAACGGCTCACTTCCTGTCCTCTGTCTCCTACTTTTAATCTTATTATCACTCGTCTCCTCTACTGTGACCGCTCTGCTTTTATGTCTTCTAGAATTATTTCTTAAAGGTAAATGAAAGGTGACGGGTTTGTAGTCCGGCTTGACTTTACTTGACTCACTGTTTTATATTTTACACATCTGTTGTTCCCACAGACTGCGTTTAAGAAGTGGACTCAGGACGCCACTTGTTGGTTTGTGGACGTTTTGAAGACTCAAGTTTGGCCATTTGGCCGTCGCCATTTTGGATTTTTGCAACCAGTGAACAGGAAGTGACCATATGTGGACTGAGGAGGAGTGACGTAGAGACGCCGTATACGTCTCTGGTAGAGACCTGTCAATCACTGTGTAGCCCCGCCCCTAAAGCATCCCCTGCTTTATGGTCTGTGTGACTCTAAATGGACCATCATTTACTAAATGAACATCATGCTGTATTGAAGAAGACTTGAAACTAGAGATTGAGACCATAAACTCATGTTTACAATGTTTACTGAGGTAATAAATCAAGAGAGAAGTAGAGTCATTTTCTCATAGACTTCTATACAACCAGAGGAGTCGCCCCCTGGTGGTCACTAGAGAGAATGCAGCTTTAACACATGTTTTGCCTGGTTGTTCTTATTCTCTTCATCATTACGATACTTTGCTCTCATTTTCCTTTCTCATTCCTCTTTCCTTTCCTCTTCTGTCTCCTCTCTTTTGTTATTTCCTCCTCTCTTTTACTTATCTTCTGCTCCACGTCTTTGCTTTCCCTTTTTAGCACCGGTTTAATACAAACGTGCCGATGACAAAACTGTGCGGCAGAATGAGGCGTTTTTTTTTCTTCTGTTCGTTATTTCATCGTTTCTTTCTCACTGGCTGATCTGAGTCCAGCTGGTGACAGACGTCGGCCCGCTGTGAAGGACTCTGCTGAATCAGGGAGAAGCCAGTGGCGTGTTGGGACGGTCGCGATGGACGCATCAATCTTCTAAATGAATCAAAACTAATTCAACATCTGCCGTTTGGCAGACGCTCTCCTCCACAGCTCCTTCTGAGGGAAACGGTGGAGGTTTACTCACATATACCTGCAGCATGCATGTCGTTATTCACCTCTTCCTCCTCATTTTATTTCTTAGTTTACAGTGCAATGTGTGCTGCATCTTTGATTTGATACGTAACATTGTATCATATTTTCTATTTTTATTGCCCTGCATGCTTCATGACAAATTATTTTAAATTTGAATCCCATGTTATATTCTCAGAGGTGGATGGATGGAAGGATGGGTGGATGGATGGATGGATGGGTGGATGGAAGGATGGGTGGATGGATGGATGGATGGGTGGATGGATGGATGGATGGATGGATGGATGGATGGATGGATAAAAAATAAGCGTGCAACATGGTGGCTAATGTTAAATAATGTGCATTGACCCTTCTTAAATAAAACAAACATGCACTAATCTTGTTAAAATCTTGCTGATCATTAATAAAAATGGGTACAACATTGAAGACAAAGGCAGTATTGAGACTTTGAGCATCAATAACCTGCAGACGACGGTGTTTCACGTCTTTAAATATTAGCTTTTTCTGCAGAAATTTAACTGACGCAAGAAACACCAGCTCGTAGCAGCAGGTGAAAACCAGTTTAAAATGTGTGTGTGTTTTGGTTTAAATTAGCATAAACTCTGTGTGTGTATTCGTCATCTGGTTTAAGAGGTTTGGTCCATTTGTCAGCTGCACATACTGTACGTTACACCTCCGAGTCTCACTAATGGAGTCGGTGCAGGTGCCGGGGAAGCTTTTCTGTTGTTTCTTTGTACTTCAGAGAGGGTTTTCCAGCTGGCTGGCCTAATTCTGTCTGAGCCTTTTACCTCAAGTTACCTCTGAAAGTCAAACGGGCGAATCTAACCTTTCTTTCTCACACAACTCTGATCTAGAGTCAGATGAACAGAATCCATAACATAAAAACTAAACCTTCTTCCTCTCCTTCACTGCTCTCACGTCTCTGTATCGGCGGAGACGAGATGAACCGAACCGCGTCGAAGACAAATCTCTTTGCTCCGGGATGCCGAGTCAGGAGGGAAACAAGGTGTTTGCTTTTCACTCGGGTTAGTCGGTACAGGACCATTAATCTCAGCGTGAAAGTTTTGGGGCGAGTGGGCTCGTGGTTAGTGGAACCATCCTGTGGCTCACGGTTTATAAACCCAGCAGCTCGAGGCTGAAGAACAACGTGGAAAATATAACTTCAATCATCACAAAATTAATGATGCATTTTGAAACACTACATCATCAAAGAATGGCGGGAAAAACACAGTTAGCAGACCGTGTATTTTCTAAAAAGAACTTTCATGCCACGATAAATGAAGTAAAACATTTCTCCTTATATGTGCAGAATATGTGACGTTTCTTTTATCGATCTGGGTCACAAGACATCCCAAAGTATCCTAACAAGGTCCATAATACGTCGCATACATAGTTAGAATGATACACAAAGAATCCAACAGATTCTAATCATGTGATGTGTACATCCTAAAAACACAAATTCCCCTTTTTCATCGTCTTATACACCAAAATATTTCAGGGTTTTGTTGAGACATTAAATGAAAGATTAATTCTCTTCAGTCGTCAACGAAAACTGAACATAAGTCCGATGAAATGTCAAATGCTCGGATGTTCAAAGAGGACGAACAGATCCCCAAAATATAAAAGACTTGTTAAGCTCCTCCTCTTTTGTGTCTAATTAGCACCTCGATCTTCTGTTTTTATCAGTTTTTGCTCAGTTTATCTGATCAAACTTTCTCAACAGAGCTCACATAACTGGGTAGTTTGTAGATATACAGCTGCGTGTCATCCGCATAGAAACAGAAATAAATGTTCTTGCAGTTCTTGCAGCTCTTTGGGTTCTCTCAGCTCTCTGGGGATCTGATTTCATTTCGGGGATTTCATTGGTCGTTTAATAGTACTGCTAAACTGGGTCTAAGACAAATATCTGGGCTCCAGGAGGCAAACTGCTGAGTCAGGAAGCAAAGACGAGGCGTTTGCCTCTCACCTGGGTTAGTCAGAGCGGGACCATGAATCTCTATGGGAAGGTTTCGGGGCGAGCAGGTGGTGGGACGAGTGGAAGCCACGTGCTTCAAAACAGTAACAGGTAAAAGACACCGGTTTGTCAACTTGCTAACTCGTCGCAATTCTGCAGAACTTTTATGATCCGACTGGATTTTGAGGTTATCAACCTCGAAAAACAACAACAAATCTGTTCAAATCTAGAAGGAGAGATGGAAGTGAAGGAGTCGCACTCGTTACTCTAAAACTTCTATTTGAAGCTAAATCCGAAAATCAATTATCAACATCCTGACTTTGCGGATGTAGCTCTCTTATATATATATTTAGTTTTAAGATGTAATGTGAATTCTTTGGATCGGTCTTTTAAATGAAAACCTAATAACTCATTTCTGTTGGGCTGAAATTAAACTCTTGTTTCCTTTCTGACCAATCAATTGTTATTTTAGTCAACAAGGATGTCTGAATATATAGAAAATACCAGAGGAAATA
Organism: Pholis gunnellus; assembly: GCF_910591455.1. Lineage (NCBI taxonomy): Eukaryota > Metazoa > Chordata > Actinopteri > Perciformes > Pholidae > Pholis > Pholis gunnellus. The sequence goes on from NC_136547.1 coordinate 19,955,038, forward strand.
GTCATGATATTTTAGAGGGTAGTGTGTGTGTGTGTGTGTGTGTGTGTGTGTGTGTACTCACAGTCTGGGAAGCAGTTGTCGGGTTCCATGGCCTCTTCAGCCGTCTCTGAGTCCTCATCCTCTTCCTCTCCAGGCTTCCTCAGGTCCACCGTGCTGCCCTCTGATAGGCTGATGACGTCTTTCTGCTGAACGAAACAACAGGAAAACAAACAATCAGATCCACCCGACTCTCACTGACCGGTGCCATCTAGTGATCCGGTCTGTGGCTCCAAGTCGGGACCGACAAGACTAAAGTCAAGACCATCAAGTCTGACAAGACCCGGGTCAAGTCCTCGGTCGAGACAGCGTTGTATTCCGGTAGAGTACTTCAGTAAATGTACTTTCCACCACAGACGTTTGTTCAGAAATGTAGCTGCACGGCCCTAAAGACTGGTACATATGAGGCTTTAAGATACACACACACAATACCTGTCAGCAGTACTTAACAGTACTTGTACAGTACGTAGTACCGGTATGTGTTTCTCAGGTACATTTGAGGACAGTGTGGTGTTTTTTGCTGAATGAGTCAGACCGAACGTTACATAAACGACAGGAATCCTGGCTGAGAAAACAGAGACGAGCTTCACCGTCCAAACTCTCCCTCCCTCCGCCAGGAGAACTGCCGTCTGTTCACTTTGAGTCTGAGATCTGGACAAAAATCCACGTCAGGAAACCCCCCCCCCCCCCCCCCCCCCATCTCAGCTGACTTCAAAGGGCCCTGTTTGCTAAGCATCATGGGAGTTTAACTTTACAAAGGCACGAGGGAGATGGAGGGATAGGAGGCAGGTTTTCTGCTGAGGGCTGAGGAGGGAAATTTGGCAAAGTTATGTTGGACAAAGACACAGCAGGGGTGTGTGTGTGTGTGTGTGTGTGTGTGTGTGTACAGTACACGTGCCTGTGTGTGTGTGTGTGTGTGTGTGTGTGTGTGTGGACAGGTGAACCAACTACCTGAGTCAACAGCTAACTCATGAATACATTCAGAGTCTGGGAACAGAGAGCGGCCGCTGTGACGAATGCCAGCCTTGGACACACACACACACTTACACACACACACACACACACACACACACACACACACTTACACACACTTACACACTTACACACACACACACACACACACACACACACTTACACACACACACACACACACACACACACACACACACACACACACACACACACACACACACACACACACACACACACACACACACACACACACACACACACACACACACACACACACACGCACGCATGCATGCAAAGGTGATGCCAAACGGACATAAATACACACCTAATCTCTGACACACACATCCACGTGAAAAGATGTGCACACACAGACTGGATAATGTAGAACACACACACACACACACACACACACACACACACACACACACACACACACACATACACAGCAGCCTTGGGCTGAAACCTGACAGTTGACGTCCATAATGAGAGGTTTAAATGTATTTCTATTCATGTGCTGTTTCTATTGTGCAGCCACAGAGGAGCTGAAGACAGTGAAACACACTCGGGGCCTGTTCAATAATAAATCACATGTAATCAGATTACTTTTTTATCAAAGTAGAACGATGACATTTCAAGAGGTTTTGAAGTCTCGATTCGGTATTTCAGGCGTCGCCATTTTTTTTTAAAATTTTACAACCAGTGAACAGGAAGTAACCATATTAGGACTGAGGAGTGAGACCTGTCAATCACTGTGTAGCCCCGCCCCTAAAGCATCCCCTGCTTTATGGTCTGTTTGACTCTAAATGAGCATCATGCTGTATTGAACAAGACTTGAATGTCCATAAAGGTTGTTGACTGAATGATGGACGGATGTCACGATGTTACTGGTCGACAGTATTTGGTACTAGCTCACGTCATGTTTTGTTTTAAAAGGAGTAAATATATATTTAGATATAAAAGTAGGAAGAAACTGATTTGTTTTGTTTTGCATATATTGTTAAAGACGGAGGCTGTGATGTAAAATAGTTAAAAAGACATTTTGACTTTAACATTTTGGATGCAGGTCTTCTACTTGTAACAGAGTATTTTTAGCGGTAATACTACTTTTACTTTAAGGGTAACTTTGTGTCTCAGTGAGTCATAAATGTGAGCAATGATTTTTTTTTAAATTGGTCCAGTATTTAGGGAGAAAGCTGCAGACGGCAGCCGCTAAACAGGCTGCCGAGACGATTGTGTACGTACGGAATAAATCTGGTGATGTCGGCGCGCTGTCAGTCAAACGTGAAGAAAAAGATGCTTTTAAACTGGTATTCATTTAAAGAACAAACCTCCCTGAATACATGCAACCTCACACGACCTATACAAGACAAAACCATCAAGAATAATGATGATCATAATAATAATAATGTTATTTATAGAGCACTTGCACTGCTATAGCCACGACCTCAGCCGTCGCCATGTTGAGAGCCATGCAGAGGCAATCGAAACCGTCAAACCGGTTTAAAAGGGAGAAAAAGAAGCTGCTGGATTACATTCAACAGGAGACCTGCAGTTACTGTAGAAACAGTGACTCACTGCAGGATCGAAGCCGGTTAATCTGTGTGTGTGTGTGTGTGTGTGTGTGTGTGTGTGTTCAGCACAGAGCATGTGTTGAACGCAGGCCGGCACGTCCGTCATCTCTACAGTCACAGACACTGAAACCACATCCTGCAGCTACTTATCATTCCTCTGTGTGTTTTCTATTAATACTTAATGCATTATTGAGGAAGAGTGGAGTGACGGACGGACAGACACACACACACACACACACACACACACACACACACACACACACACACACACACACACACACACACACACACACACACACACACACACACACACACACACACACACACACACACACACTTAAATGTGGTTGTAAATTCCTTGAATCCTTCCTCACACACTCTCATTTAACGGTTTACAGCTAAACTGCAGACTGGAAGAACACAAACTCTTTTTTTATTGCTTTTATTATAATATTTTATGAGTTGATATTTCATTTTTCTAATTTGATAATTTGATAATTTGATATTTTAATATTTTAATATATTTTTTTACTTCATTTATTGTATCGTTTTTATTGTTTGATCTATTGTTCTGTATGTTTGTTAGTTTTTGTTTTGTCGTGTCTGTCGCAGCACTTTGTCGTGTTTTACAGCTGCTCTGTAAATATAGTTTTTATTCTTAATAATATTACTGTGTGTGTGTGTGTGTGTGCGTGTGTGTGTGTTGACGTGTTCACTCATTCATCGTTAAAGTGAAGCGCGTTGTCGCTGCTAACGAGGACGACTTCGTCTCATCTTTTGTGCTAACGAACGCAGAAATAAGTCATAAGTTATCTTCTACAGCTGACTGAGAGAAGAAGAGAAACAAAGAAGAAGAAGAAGAGAAACAAAGAAGAAGAAGAAGAAGAGAAACAAAGCAGAGTGATGGACGCAGATCATTTATGCTGAGTCGTCTTTGTTCTGTGAATCAGGAAGTCAGCGGTTTGTTGACTGAACTTTGTGTTTAATTAAGTTTTAAACATTAAATTTAACTACGTACTACAGCGTCATTTTAAGGTTCTTAACTTCAGTATTTCTATTTTTAAATCTACTACATGTCTGTGATAACTTTATTTATTTTACAGAATAAAAAACACAAAAGTTAAGATTTTCATAAATTAATCAATTTAAAGTAGTTAAAAACACTTTATTAACATTAATGCGAGAATCATATAATAATCATGATTCTGCACAATGAGTTCTCATATTTTGGGGATTTCTGAGATTAAAGAGCTTTTTGCTTGTTTTGATCGTCTGCAGATGTTTTGATGCCGAAAATCACAGAGAGAGAAATCAAAGCACCAACACCTGTCTCTGCAGGGGTCAGAGGTCACCGGCTACAGGCTGAGGGGGGGGGGCGGGGTCACAGTCTGTTTTACAAGCTGCCATAAACACACACACACACACACACACACACACACACACACACACACACACACACACACACACACTCACACACACACACACACACACACACACACACACACACACAGAACACCTGCGTAAATGCAGGAAAGAGTCACAAACACACCTGAACTCGTTCTCATCCTCTGACTCTGAACCGGTGTTAAACCGGTTAGAACTGGTCTGAAACAATGAATTTAAATACATCTTCATTTCAATACTTCATGGTAAAGATATAGATATTATAGATGTATAGGTATTCTAATCATTAAGCTAAAGTACAAATACCACAGTATAAAAACACTCAGTTACAGTAAAACTACTAATACCAAATATTCTGTTCTTTTAGTCCAAACCTAAAAATGATTAATAATTCATTAATATCATTGACAGTACTTTATTACTAATACTTTCACATACTATACATTTGATTTTCTGTAAATCGACTAATCCCTTTAGCTGTACTTGTACTACAGTACAACTTGTACTTGTAGTACAGTAGCTGTAAAATAAAAAAGTAACCAAAGCTGTGAGATAAATGTAGCGGAGTAGAAGTAGAAAGCAGCGTGAGTAGAACACAGTCACAGTACTTTAAAACACTTCATGTGTAAAAGTACTTCTAGCACTGTGGAAACGTAACAAAGGTCATTTTAAGACGGCGTGATTACTCTGTTTACAGCGCCGTCAGAGCGCGACTACACTCCAGAGTGACCTGTGACCTCCGGCTGGTTCCAGCTTCATGAGACGGCGTCCGGTGATTCACGGAGCCATTAAAGAGCAGCTCAGCTATTTAATCATTACATAACCAGACACGGGTCTATTAAAACAGAGTGCCGGAGCAGCTTAACAGCTTTCTATTTACAGGGAGACGTTTGTGTTCCCAAAAATAAATGACATGCAACGAGACCTGGAGGGAGAGCAGAGATGGGGTGAGAGATAGAGGGAGGTGGGGGAGATAACGAGAGGGGAGATGGATGGAGGTGCAGCTCGTGACTTTAAGCTTTGGGCGGCATTGTTACAGTCTGCCGGCGCACAGTGACGTTAAATATGGCGCCGAGGTCTGAAGTAGTTCTATTGATTCTGTGAATATCTGTTCCATGTCGATACGTAAATAAACAAATAGACTTTACGAGCTGGAAGGTTGTCAGTGCATAAAATAATCCAGTTGAACTCTCGTGATCTTGTCATCGTATCATCCAACGTTCCAGACGTTCCAGACGTTGCTCTGAAGAGAGAGAGATAGAAATAAACTCTGGCTCGGTGCTAACATGCTGCTGTTAGACGAGGATCCAACGCAGAGCAAAACAAACACATATCACTGACCTGCAACCGGAGAACGGTCTGGAACGCTGCTATACAAACATCGTCACTCTCTCAATGTCCGACTGCAGGCTGTCCGAGTCAAAAAGGTCGTAGTCTGAGTCACGCACGGTCAAGAGGTCTTTGTTTAGTTTTCGTGTGTTTTCCGATGAAAGCCAGCAACACGTGTCAATTTCTGCTCGCTACATGTGTACGATCTGTTTTTAAATAAACTTCTGTCTTCATAGGAAAGGTTTAGAAAAAGATCGTGAAATACTTCGTTAGGTTTTGAAAAAGACCGTAAAATACTTAGTTAGGTTTAATAAAAGACCGTGAAATACTTAGTTAGGTTTAATAAAAGATCGTAAAATACTTAGTTAGGTTTAATAAAAGATCGTGAAATACTTAGTTAGGTTTAATAAAAGATCGTAAAATACTTAGTTAGGTTTAATAAAAGATCGTGAAATACTTAGTTAGTTTTGAAAAAGATCGTAAAATACTTAGTTAGGTTTCAGAAAAGATCGTGAAATACTTAGATGGGTTTAATAAAAGATCGTAAAATACTTAGTTA